>NC_061121.1:103939276-104052612 GCF_002878395.1 Capsicum annuum | reverse complement strand
CTCAATTCAAGATGAAATAGACTCAACACTCGCATAGTCATATCACATGAAAGAAAATACGGGAAGATACCTGGTCCATATTACCACAATACAAAAAAACCTCAACAAAACCACAATACCGAACCCTCGACACATCACAATTATGATACTAGTCTGACAAAACCTCTATAAATCAAAAATTAGAGAGCCATTGGGACAGGTCCCTAACTGACTCAAAATAAACTGAAGATAAAACATAGTCTCTCAAATACAGAAAATATAACCATGAGGACTCACCACTGTAGAAAACGTAGGCAAAGTACTCGAAGAATCACAAATGAGGTTGGGACTGAGCACCTGAACCTACATTATAAGACAATGTAGCACATAGACATATATGTAAATCAGTACTTTAGAATGTACTTAGTATGCGGAGGTGAATGCATATGTATAAAAATAGTACCGATCTTCTTCAATCAAATCATGTATGCAAAATGAGATGACTCACATGGCTTGAACAAGTATAAAATATAAAGCTCATAAATTATGTAGAATGAGGCATGCAACACAAATCCCGTAAGTCATCGCTCTTTAACCTTAAATATCAGAAATCTTCTCTTATTCTCAATCCCCAAAGGCTAAGGGACTTTGAACAATACTTTCAACTCATGCATATGTCTCATGGAGAGTAAAACCTCTTCAATTCTCAACATTTCATAATTATTTAGAACTCATATACTTGGACTTCAGAATCATATGACTTGGAAACATATTTGAAGGCATTTCATTCACCTTAGGAAAATATCTTATTTCAAGCTTTAGGAAAATCATTATATCTCAAATGAAAAAGTATTCTAGCTCAAGGAAATGACTTATCTCAAAGTTTTATGAAAAGTACTATATCAAGGGAAGATACTTTCATTTAGGAAAATAACCCACCTCAAGGAAGTACTTTAATTAGGGAACAACTTTGCAATTCCACCATTTAGGAAAATAACTCATAGGAAGGTAAAACAAGTATCAAATTTCAAAGTTTAAAAAGGGAAAGGAAGGTTCTCGTAACTGACATAAACCATGCGAACTATATGGAGTCCAACATTTTGTCCTCCTAAGGGAAAGACCCCACGTTGGGGAGGAGCGTCATACTTTTGCCAGGGAGTATAACATAGGTCTAGTGATCACTAAACAAAACTTGGCCTCGAGCCGAATCATAATTATCATAAACTCAGCCTTAGGCCTAACCTACGGTGGCACGTAGTTTTAGGATAAGAAACCATAGTAACTTACCTGCTCGGTGCTAAATACTATTCTCTTTTAGAATAATCTCATGGTTCTCCACAAACCCAATAATCAAATCGACAATCTATATGATGAAGTGTATTTCAAAGCTTTCGGACCATTAGGTCAATTCATTTCTCAATCATCTCAAAATATTCAAAACATGGGTTCTTATAGCACAAGAGTTCATAATTTCACAAGTCTCAAATAGGGCTTACTAACCCATAGTTCAATCTCAAGTTAAAGCTTATCAAAAGCATAATATATAAAGCATATAGATTCCTAAATCATGTAGAAATCCGGGAATTTCAGCAATATATTTTAAAATCTCAATCTAGTCATATGTTTCACCACCTCAAACATTGCAAATATTAGCTTAACAAGGAGTAAAATCATGGGGTTTATACCCAGCTGTAAACACTCATGAAAATATGTAGAAATCATGCTATTTAACTCTCAATTTATAGGAAATATCAAGGTAATACATTCAATAATAATGGGTGAAAACCCCCAATTGAAATTCAATTAAAAAACCCCATAGATTTCAGCAAAATCATGATATAAATAAGCTTTTTGGGCACAAGGATAAAAGGGTTACCCTTGTTCAAAACCCCACATACCTTGAATTAGAAGCTTTGGATGAACTCTCACTTTTGGAACTCTATTCGTACTCTTGAATGAGGGTTCTTGAGGCCCTTGTCTTGGAAACTTTGAATCTTGACTCAATTTAGAAAATCCATGGTGGATTCTTGAGAATCTTGGAAGAGGTCTTGGATACTTAGGGTTTTTGATAAGAGAAAACTTGAGAAAAACCTCATAGGATTCTTGCAAATGACTTTGATTTGGTGTTTGCACAATTTTATAGGCTTAAAAAAGGTCCAAAATGCCCATTTTAACATCTATACGAAGCTGGAAAAATTAAACTGGAAACCTGATTTAAGGGTCACTGCGACGCGCCACTTCTAGCGGTAGCTCACTGGAAATTAAAAATTGACAATATGGGAGTCACCGCGATGTTGAGCCATTGCATTTTCCCATTGTTTGGGACCTGGATCCTCAGTCTGATGCACCAATATCCCGAAGTTCCACTAAAATTTGACAATTGTCAAATCGACCCTCTCCGCGATGCGTCAAGCACTAAAATGACATAATTTTTACGACTAAGTCTTAAATTATCCATAACTTCTTACCCGAGTATCAAATTTGGGAGAATCTTATATCGACGGAAAGCTTATTAAATTTTCCATGTGATAAAAAGTTAAAATTAGGAAAATTCTATATGGTTAACATGATATTCACTTAGGAAGCCACTTCTTAATCTTTTAGGGCCAAAATCATGCCTCACTTGACACACCCTACGGCTCAAACTATGAGAGAACTTTGCGGGGCCTTACAGGCACCATTGCAGAGCCTCACTGGAATTTGAAAACTGAGAAAATGGCTGACTGAATTTCCTAAGCAATGGTAAGATCTAAACTAAAAAATTTTGAGTATTTTAGAAAAATTTATATAGGATAACTCATGTACTGAGAGATAAAATAAGCTAAGGAAATATGGGGTATTACATAGGTATACAAACATTCTATCCATTTGACGCACTACCAAAGGCAAAGATAATCATAAATTTAGACAAACAAAAAGTTCCACATATGTGCATCAGATTACTCAAGAGGAAAGCACCAGATTGATAACAAAATATTACAGTCTAATAAAGAACTCCCAACAGCTCACAAAGGTTAGATACATTCTTGGAGAGCAAAAGTTAATACACCACCAATACATAGAATATAGAATCTATATACAGATGGAAGGTTCATCAGACATGAATAGTCTTATTAAGGAAGTAAAATTGTTACAATTGTTTAACTATTTTACTAAGAGGTCATGGGGACTAAGGATGCTACTTTCGAGAGTCTATAGATAGCGTTAGATAGTAAAAGTGGGGATAAAAGTTGTATAGGCTCGCCAAGGTTAGGAAGAGACGGACTCGGGACCTGGATCATATGAAGTGTATTAAGGATATGGACGGCAAAGTTTTGGTGGAGGAGGGTCATATTAGAAAGAGATGACAGTTTTACTTTCATAAGCTCCTGAACGATGAAAAGTATACTGGCATTGTGTTGGGTAAATTGGAGCATTTCGAGAGGTTTTGTGATTATGGCTATTGTAGGCGCATTAAGGTTGAGGAGGTTAAGGGGCTATTCGTAGGATCCATAAAGGTAGAGCGATGGGGCTAGATGTGATTCCGGTGGATTTTTGGAAGTACACAAGAGGGGCAGGTATACAGTGGTTGACTCAGTTATTTAACATAATTTTTAAGACAGTAAGGATGCCTAAAGATTGGAGGTGGAGTACGATGATTTTGTTGTATAAGAATAATGGCGACATTCAGACTTGTAATAATTATAGGGGTTTCAAGTTAATGAGTCATGCTATGAAGGCTTGGGAGAGGGTGGTAGAGTTGAGGTTGTGGAGGATTATTACTATTTTTAAAAATTAATTTGGATATATGCCAGGGCACTCGACTACAGAAGTCATCCATCTCATCAGGAGACTGGTGGAGCAGTATAGGGAAAGGAAGAAGGATTTGCACATGGTGTTTATCAACTTAGATAAGGCCTATGATAGAGTTCCCAGGAAGGTTCTTTGGAGGTGTTTTGAGGTTAAAGGTGTAGCTATAGTATATGTTAGGGCGATTAAGGATATGTACGATAGAGCCAAGACTCGAGTTAGGGCTAGGGGAAGGGACTCGGAGCAGTTTCCAATCTTGATGGGGTTAAATCAAGGATCGATGCTTAGTCCATTTCTTTTTGCCTTGGTGATGGATGTTTTGATGTATCATATTTAGGATGAGGTTTCTTATTGTTTGCTTTTTGCGTATGATGTAGTCTTGATTGACGAGACTCGTAGTGGAGTTAATGCTAAGTTGGAGGTTTGGAGGCAAACTCTTGAGTCTAAAGGGTTTAGGTTGAGTAAGTCCAAGAAGGAATATTTAGAATGAAAGTTCAGCGAGGTGTCTTATGAGTCCGATATGCTTGTTAAGCTTGATACTCATTCTATCAGTAAGAGAGATAGTTTTAAATATGTGGGTTGATGATTCAGGATAATAGAGAGATTAACGAGGATGTCACTCATCAGATTGGGGTAGGGTGGATGAAACGGAGGCTCGCCTCTGGTATCTTGTGTGATAAAAAAGTACCTCTCAAACTTAAAGGCAAGTTCTATAAAGTGGTGGTTAGACCGGCTTTATTGTATGGGAAGGAGTGTTGGCTTGTTAAGAAGACCCACATCCAAAAGATAAAGATGGCAAAGATGAGAATGCTTTGGTGGATGTGTGGGTGTACTATAAAAGATAGGATTAGAAATAAGGTTATTTGATATAAGGTAGGAGTCGCTTCAGTAGAGAACAAGATGACGTAAGAGAGGTTGAGATGGTTTGGTCATATGAAGCGAAGGAGCACGAATGCCCCAGTGTGGAGGTGTGAAAGGTTAGCTAAGGATGGTTTCAAGTGAGGTAGAGGTAGAACGAAGAAATATTAGTAGAAGGTAATTAGACATGACATGGAGTAGCTTTAGCTTACCGAGGACCTGACCCTGGATAGAAAGTTGTGGAGAAGGCGAATTAGGGTAGAAGGTTAGTCTGAGTTATGATGTTGTATGTTTTGGTGTATAGTTGGAGTATCTTGCTTTTGGTATTATTGAATATGTTAATTTCAATTGTATCTTGTTCTATTACTATTCCTTATCTTATCTTAGATTGCTTTATTTTGAGCTGGCGGTCTATCAAAAAAAACCTCTTTATCTCACATTTGAGGTAGTGATATGGACTATGTACAGACCCCACTAGGTGGGAATATAGTGGGTATGTTGTTGTTGTTGTTGTTTAAAACCTTTATGAAGGTGGTGTCAATCTCATATGAGGTTCATTCCTTCATAAGGAAATTAGAAAGAGTACTATCTTATTACCTTACAAAAACCTTATTTCTGAACAAATCTGACTTTACTCTGACCTGAGATGCAAATAAATCAAAAGCTTGAAGCTGGTAATCATAAGGATTGTTTTACACAACACATGGTGAGAGATTTAGGTGAATCCAAAGCTACAAGATTCAATGTGTTTTAGCTCAGCTGTTCATTTTTATTTGTTTGAAGAAAGGAAGAGATATTAAGCACAATCATCTTACCTGAGGAAGCTTTCACACAGGAGAGTTGGTGACATTGTTGAACAGCGTGTGGAATCCAAAGGTCACTGGAACTTTCTAGATTCAATTGGAAGTTTCGATTAGGAAGCTTACCATGTTCCCCCTTTTTTTATGTATTTATTTTCTTTTTGGATTTGGTTCGGGTATGATTTCGGCAAAAATCAGCTTTTAAATACCCTTTTTTGATAAAATGGGCCTCCTAACCTTTTCAGCTTAAAAAAATTAATCTGAATGAACAAGTGTAGAAAAATATTAATTCTCTAATTAAATTTGTAAACAATTGGGTATCAATCAGTCTTGACTGAGAGATTGCATCACAAATACTCTTCTCTCGGTGTGGTAAGTCTAAACAAATAATTTAAAGTAAAAACATAAAACAAAAAGAACGTGAAAAGATAGATATGTTATTCTCAAGTATTATATTTTAACTAGTAAGAAACTATTTAAATGCAAACATAAAAGTATGTACGTATATATACATATATATATATACATACATATTCCAAAAAATACATTTAAAAGTGCAACTCAAAAATACCCTTGGCTCGATCAGCTAAGTCCAAATAAATAAATTTAAAAAAAAACAAATAGAAAAGCTCGATATTAATATTCCACAACATCCCCTTTTCATTATTTCAACTTTAGTTAATTCACAAAGCATATATTAGTTTGTGTACTTTTTATTTAAAAAAATTATTTAAAATGTAAAAATACAATTGGGTGAAAATATGTTTGTCTCAGCCTTTAAAATCTGATAGACTATTTTATATAGATATGCATGAGTCCACTTCTCAGACATATGCACAAGTGACTTAACACAGCAAAAATAGTACCTAATCAGCAGCACACAAATATTGAAAGACCAACAATCCAACCATACAAACAACCATAGCTTATTAGAAATGAAAACAACAACAAAATCAAATCAAAATTTCACTCAAAATAAGATGTTTTCATTTAAAAATAGTTGTCATATTTCTATTACATCAAAAGGTACAAAGAACAATAAGAGAAAACTTGGTCTGCTATAACTAAAAATATAAGTTCGACATTTTTGTATGGCACTGGGCACCTCATAAGTCATATCTGCATGTTCATCGTAATCATGTTTCCCTTTCTCATTTGGTGTTCTCACACTACACTACATCTTATACCTAGTGTGCTGCCAAAAATTGTTATACCTCAATGATGCATTAACGTATGACATATGCTTTGAATTTGGCAATTGAACCCTCCTCTATTAAGAGGGATATATAAAATTTCATCAAAAACAGACCACATTCAATTGTGTATAAAAATAAATAGACATATTAAACGAGAATAAAAAGAAAAAAAATACAAAAACTTTAATTTAGAAAACAGATTACGCAAATACTCATTTTTCTGCTTTGGAACTTTATCATCCAACAATCCTTAAACTCGTTTACATGATACCGGTGATTTAGATGATCGTTTTTAAAACAAATAAGGGTCATCAACTCTTAAACCAGTTGTGCAAATTTTTTCTCATGTTTAGCTGATCTATCATTTTTATAGAAACTAGTATTCATACTCGGGCGATTGATATCACGATTGCAATTATTTTAGACATTTTTATATGAAAAAAAATTTTAAAATATGTCACTGACATACTTAACAAAGGTTATGATAATAGAAAAATAATTGCTAATTACTTTACTTCTATTTTTATTTGTTAATTTGTTAACACATGAGAACATAATTTTATATTTAATTCAACTTTATATAATCTTTCAATGCAAGTCCATAGCAAAGCTTACTTTGATTTGAAACTTAATAATTTAATTACAATTCAAAAATTAACCTCACTTTGTTATAACTAGATGGAGTGGTCCGTCCTTTGTTATAACTAGATGGAGTGGTCCGTCCTTGTAAACATGAAATTCGTCATTTTTGTCACTGGGAGGAAAACAGTAAGTAATAATACGTAAATATATCTTACAACCATCATAGATTTTTATTTGTGACCTATTTATACAAAAACTATTAACATGTAGGTTCGTTACATCAAGTTGTGACTGTACATTAATAATGGTGATTGCCAGTTATACCAAAATGAAAAAAGTCTGTTGATGGGCTAATTGTATGACATTGGTGGAGGCAGGCAAAATGAAGTTGTACATGCTACCATGTGGCGACGCCAGTAGAGGTAACCAAAATATAGTTGCACATGCGACACCATTTAAGCAAACTTGGCTGCATTCAACTTTGGGCACTCGTCATCTGTAGAGATAATTTAAGAAGGTGAAGGAAAATATGGTGTTCTACTTTTTATTAAGAAGATGTAGTAAAGGGAAGCAGTAATGAAGGGGTGTAGGATCATTCTATTTACCTGTCGAGATCGAGAGGCTACAAAAGAAGGAGACATTAATTTTGATTGTAGTGAGTACAAAGAAGTAATAAAGGGGAGCTTGAGTATTATATTTACCGCCTTGTTGAGGTTGGCATGCTATAAATGTCGGAGTTAAAACATAATTCCTTGCAAGTGTAAATAGCGTAAATAAATTTTTCATGAGCAGCAAACTTTGAAGTAGTTGTTGAAATGGCTTGTAATCTATATTTTAGCCAGGCCTATTAGCATCAGTATTACTAAAGAATTGAATTACGAACATGATTTGGTACGAAGACTAAAATATTTGTGGCTTCTTTTCACATGTTATTTAATGCAAGTGTTCTAAGTAAGAGGCTAAAGGGGAAGTAGAATACGATAGTAAACAAAATATTGAAAGTATTGTTACCTTTAATTTTTTTTCATTGGAGTGGGCGGTTTGACTTTCTACTTTTTACCTGTTTCTTCAGGAGCCATTGGTAATGATAATGTTACGAGAACTGGGCTTCTGCTACAGTGAAGGATGCAGCAGCTAGCATACAAGGTGTTTGGTCGAAAAAACTGTAGATCGGCTTTTGTAGTTGGAGTCTAAACAGTTTATGAGCAAACTGTTGATTTGTACGGATAGAAAGTGGTTCTCTCTGAGTGAAAAGGAGAAAAGGTTGCACAGTAGTAGGTGCTTATGTAATGTTGCTCTTTTGTTTACTGGTATAATAGGATTCAATGAAGAGGTGTTTTGTCTGTTTGTAGAACTATGTAGTTATGTACTTGGGCAATAACATTTTCATATATTTGTTCGGCAGTGAGAGACAACATTGTTTCTGCCATCGTTTCTGAGACAGTTGCAATAATTGTATCGCTGGCATCCGTAATGTCAAGATCAAAGTGGCACCTATAATTCTAGAAGCAAATTAAAATATGTAATGTTCGTATCGACAATTTTATCTTTTCAAAAAGTGAACAAACTTATAGTAGTACCGATATTACAAATTTTGTTTTAGTTAAGCATGTGATATTGTATCTTGATCGACTAATAAAATTCACCTGCATACTAAAGAGGTAATGTTCGCTTTGCTCTAGAAAGTTCTTCATTTCAAGAATTTTGAAAATTATACCAAGCAAAGAAATAAACAATACTATGACTAATACATGTATTCCTTTTTTTCTATTATATCCCACGAAATGATCCTTCAACTTTACTTCTTTTGTTGGGTATCCTTTATTTCATCGGCGTACTGAGAAGGAGTTAGTTTTATGGATGGGCTGATCAAAAGAGGAAAACATATAGAAAATGAAGTAAACTTTTTTTTGGAGAAGAAGGTAGTCTCTGCTCACTATTCTCGTATTTTTCTTGGTTTCTTTTTGAGTGCGATGTTGTATATTTTGGTTCTTTGTAGGTAGGAGCTTGGTAGATAACCAGGAGACATAAAGTTGATTCCAAATGCTAAGAGTGTTACAAAAATAAGACTCCAAGGAGGTAATATAAAGTGGCATGCATCGCGGTTCGATATTGAGAATTACTGTGGAAAATTAGGATTAAAGAATGTAGGAGAATACATATTCTTTTGTGAATCAAAATTTGCAAGAAAAAGAGGTTTTACTCAATGAACGATTTGAAAGTTGGAAGTCATTGCAGTGAAATTTAACCATCAAAAGAACTTGTGTCAGAAATGGTTAGAGTTGCGTACACTCTCTGTTGAATTTGAAGAAATCATTAGGACATATTACAACAATTTTGACGATGAAAATATCTTTTAGCTACTATCTTAAGACGTCTTATGAAAAATGAGAATGTTACACAAATTTCTATATCTAATGTTTTAACAGCACAACTACTTACAGAAAGCTATGGATCACAAAAGACACAAACTCTTCTCATGTTAATCCTTAAATTTGGACTACAGCAACTTTGTAACTAAGAAATCAACTACAGAAAAAACAGAAAGCCATCAAATAACTCGAATAACCTAGAACTTCTAATAAAATCTTAATCCAACATAGCAATAACTACCAAGTTATCATGAGAAACAAACAGAGCTAAATTGTAAGTCCACAAACAAAACCAAGAGTCCTGACTAATGAGCAACAAATGAATAAAGAAGTGAAGAAACACGGGCATACAAACTTATTAGGTTGTGGATTAAAAATTAAGTCGAATCACGAAGCACACACAATTCAAATCATAGAAAGAAAGGCTAAATCTTTCCATATATTCATTTACTCAACCTTAAATAAAATGAACAACAGCCAGTAGTGTATGTTTTCGTATCACTGGGAAAAGAAGGGTCTATTCAGAAAAAAAGGTACAACACATAAAGTTTCATAGAGAAAAAAGTTTTTTCAAGCGCATTTCAATATTAGGCATATTAAGACAGACTTTTATCTGATTTGATTATTTTAGTTAATATCTTTCAGAGAAACAAACCAAAATAGTCGGGTACCATGTATGTAACTTTGATAATTAGGAATTGAAGGTGATCTTAGAAGAACTAATGATGAAAGTATCTCAGATTTTAACAAAACTCCAACATGATGTACCATCTCTAATTTAGTAGATAAAATCTTTAACTTATCAACACTAACTTAATCTAAGACACATTCTTCATTAAATATGTGTTTATTTATTTTCCATCAACACCACCAACCATGTTGTTTCATTCCTTTCCTTCTACTCCATGATTCTAGTCCTGTCATTCTTATTGCATATCTATCTTATTCAAGCAGAATTTTCTCTGAATTAAGCATTACTTCTCAGTTGCCTTACATTTTTACACTTATGGTTATGTGATTCTTCATTAGATGATTATTTGAAGTGAACATTCACCTACATATTATAAAAAAGTAGAAGAATTATTTTTCAGACAATATTTTACAAATCAAGACCATTATGAATGGTTTACACGACTTGCAACACGTCAATAGAACCACTAATTTTTTAGCAAATTCTTATTAATTTCTACAAAAGTAGTGTTAGACTAAGAGAAGAATTTTATCAAAAAATTTCACGCAATGGGGAAAAATTAACTCCTCTTACAAATGATATTAGTGATTATAGTACATTTCAAAGTTTTCAAATGACAAAGATAAAACGATTGTTCACTAAAACTTGAACATACACGCTAGAAGTGAAGAGAATCATAACTCAGCATTTTAAATTGAGAAAAGTAAAGAAAAATTGTCTTAACACTGGCATGGGTACCTTAAAATGAACATTATATGGAAGTAATAACCCGCATCAGAGTGGAGTGCCTCTGCATTACAAGAATCCACCAAAATATTGGTAACCCCTGTCATTTAGAATGACATGTAACCCAGTATAACACAATGTTAGAATAACATATATAAAATTCAGGATTCAATTTGGTAACATTGCATGCAGTAGAGACTTCTAACAAATAAAAATACAGTAAGCCCATTAGTTACCAACAAACAGAATATGCACTAACTGATAAAGCCTTAAATGTAACATCTCCATTACACTATAAATTGATCTATAACATAGCTCTACTATCTTCATTCATCTTAACACAAGATATTATCTAAGAATGACTACTTATAAATTGAAAAAATTGTTACACCTGATAAGCCAATCTTGTATATAACATCAATATATTTCTAAAGATGCTAAAACTCTTCGTAGCCAAATCAGCAACTCAACAACAACTAATAAAATATGAACAATGATAGCATACCCTGTATTAATCCTATAAGTGAGGTCTGAGGAGGGTAAAATGTATGTAGATCTTAACACTACCTCGAAAAGGTAGAGAAGTTGTTTCAAGAAAAATCTAGGAAAATCTTTTCTGACACTCTTTTTCAATATTGATGAAAATCTCGCTATTTATGCAATCATTTATTTTTTATTTAAAAAATATCAAATCAATCTTGCAGAGTAAAGTTCAAATTATTTTATACTCCAACGTCCACAAAATTTGAAGATCGCCGATTTTTTTGAACATTAAGTGAACACATGGCTTCGACCAAGAGGTCTATTGAAGATTACTAGGGGTAATCAAAACTATGTTTTATGTTGATCAACCATGATATTTTTGTTAATATTATGTTCTTTAAACAATAAAAAGGCAAAGGAATAAAATCAGAAAATGATAGAGGCAGAGCAGAAATTATCAAGTCAATTTTCAATACCAATTGTTAAAAAGAAAAGAAAAGGGTTGTAAAATATAAAAGCAACCACACTACTAAATAATAACAATAATAAGTTAAAGAACTTCAAAATTATAGGATAATCAAGAAAACAAATAGAAAATTTTGAAAACAAGGTTCTAACATCTTAACAATCAAATGCGCCGCTAAAAAATAGTTATTATCTAAATGTCAGTTGGAGTTATGATTTGTGACTTATGAGTAAAAATATGAAGTAAATGACAAACAATTTAAAAAAGAAGCAAACTTTACCAACTACAATCTCCTAATTTGAATCCTTGATATGAAGTAAGAAATGGAGAAGAGTGAAATTCAAATCAATTAAGATGAAGTTTAAAGAGAATATCAAATTTGCAACCAAAAGAAACAAAACTTTTTCAAAAAAAATTATTAAATCAGAGTGCAAATTAAAATTTCATAACAAATAGAAGAAAAAATAAGACAATTGACCCTAATTTTTCCTTGTGAACCATAAATGCCAAAAAATGTAGGCATGTTCATGAGAAAATAGTCTTTGAAAGGGATTAGAGATTAAACTTATAAATTGCGAGGGTACAATAGAATATATTTAGGATAGACAACAGATTCAAGTAAACATCATACATAAATTATTCAAGAAAGGGGGGAGGGAGGATTATGTTTACCTGTTGGTGAGAACAATTCACCCTTTTGGATCTTATTTTTGTACAACTCCACATTGAATTCATTGCCATTGAAGTATATATTAAAAAGTCAAAAGAATAAAAAAAATATGAATCTGAAGAAAAAATTTTTATTTATATGGCAGATTGCCCTGTCAAGTGTATAAAACTTATGGTTATAATAGAAAATACAATAAGAAAGTTGTAAGTTGTTGCAAAAACAAAAGGCGAAGTTTAGGGAAAGTGTAATTTGAAGTCAGGACATTTAAATCAAAAACTAAATTGGCAGTTTTGATTATGCATTTTCATGTGTTTGATATATTTTTATTTTTTTCAAATTAAAATTTTGTGGTGCTTAAACTTAATTTTTAATTGTATAATATTTGATTAAAAGTTTTTATAAAGTAATTACTATTTAGAAACTTCAAATATTAATTAACTAATTGTCAAAATTTGAATTTTCTAAGGAAATTTATAAATTAAAAATAAAAAATAGGTAACTAATAACTAACCTAACTACTTGTTGTCCTGAACTGCCACATGTTATTTTATTTTACTGCCGCATGTCTTAATATGGTGGTTTTGTCCTCTCTTATTAATAATATGTCACGATCCAACTTTTCAGGTCATGATAGCGCCTACCATAACCCACCAGTAGGAAAGTCAACCTGTAGTCTGGAACGGCTAGTAACAAACTACTCAATAACATAAGAAAAAATACGGAATATATAAGATAAAAATCAATACAAAGATGAATCCCAAAACCTGGTGGTATAGGTACAAGAGCTTCTACACATAATAAGAGTACAAAAGTGATATATCAAGGAAAAATACACTGATTCAACTTACCTCTGAATACAACTTAGAGGCTAGTCTAATACATAGAAGAGAGAGAAGTAATACTCCGAACATCAGGAGCTCACTCTAAGGCTCCGAATCAGGGCTAATCCATACGATGCCCACATCAACGGTGATAACTCATACTATGATCTGCAGGTTGCGGAGGTGTAGTATGAGTAACAAATGAATGGTACTCAGTAGGCAACTGCCAACTGAGCTCCAAAGATAAAGTAGATATTTACAACATATAAACAGAATAGAAACTACAATCAAGAGTCTATAAATCATGTAATAAGTCAATAAGAATAACAAGGGACAACTATCCTAATCATGTCCAAGAGTCTAACATAATAAGACTAAGGAAGTATCAAGGTGAACTATCTTATTCCAGCTACATTCAATATATGACAAAGTTATACCGTATATCCCATATCAATATACAGATAAAGAGCAAAAGAAAGATATATTGTAATATACAAGGCGAAGGAACGACTATATAATATGAACAACGAAGAAAGGGATATCCGATAGTACCATGACTTCATATAGCTAGATATATATATATATATAAATAGCCCGCTACTCCAGACAACCAAATAACTAGCCGAGCCTATGCATACCCCCACAGCCCCAGACTCAGAAGGTTCAATCAACATATAACAACACAAGGCATATTCTTTACCCATATCTATGCAATCGTCCCATATCGGCTGATAGACATAAGTGAATACTAGTAATAGGAGATGCACATGCAGGAATGAATGCAAAGTATACCATCAATATCACAACTCATAATAACTGTCCTCATCAGGAACATTATCATCATAATCAACCTCCGGCCTTGCCGAGAATCAATAATATTTCAATAGTATCCTCCGAACTCAAACCGGGTATCAATATCATCATAATATCCTCTGACCTTGTCGAAAATTAATATCATCTCAACAGTATCCTCCGGACTCAAACCGGGTATCAATATCATCATAATATCTTCCGCCCTTGTCGGGTATCAGTATGTCATCACAATATCATCCGGCCTTGCCGGGTACCAATGTATCATCATAACACTCGACATATAAATATAGGCATATAATAGGTGTACAGACACAAGTTGATATACTCATAACCATAAAGATGTCTATCTTATAAATACATCACAACTACTCGTTATTAGCTAACCAATACTTATTATTATTAAATCGCTAGTTCGCTAGTCATCACATAACCTGTAGTTATTAGACTAAATATTATCCTTCACATAATCCTTGTTCACGGGATAACAACTAACCACTATTCATTTAATAGTCAACATCTAACATCTAGTCTAGGTTCATCATTAGACCAAAACCATCATTTATCCACCATTTATTAGTATCAACTATTGATCCTATTTTTGTTAATCATTACTAGACAACACATTACCACTTGTAGCCTAACCATATTTTATTAAATGACATCATTCATTAACTGACCATCGTTAGCTACCATATTTCAACTAAGCAAAATTCATTAACTAATACATTAACCTCTTAGCCATCAAAGGTAATATTCAGCTAATAGACAACTAGTTACCACATAGCTTAACCGTCTAACAAGAAGAACAACAGTAATATCATATTTCAGCTATAATCACATCATTTAAAATGTTAAATAATCATGAACATACAAACCTATGCAAGCCATCACCAGTATTCAGTCGGTGGAATAATAAGCATCATACTGCATCTTTCTCCGTCCCATATCGGTGAGATATGTATACAAACATATACATATTCATAAATCATAATCACATCATTCACAACTATAAACACTTCTTGGATATCAAATCAGTACTATAACACGGCCCTTGGTCCATTAATTTATTCAAAATAATCACAACATCATAATCATGGCCTTAGGCCCATATACATTTCCTAAACACATCAATAATCATATGTATAATCCGTAGCATACCTCTAATCATCTCATATATAGAAGGTATCTCACATATAGGAGGTATAATAAATAAATATGTTATCATCTCTCACACTAGAGACATCTCACATCTAGGAGGCATAATATAGATAGACGTGTAATTGTCTATAAGATCTCATATATCAATAGGTCATATGTCAAGACAAACAGGAATATCGCTTCTCTAGGCCAATTTACATATCCAAAAGGACCATCATCTCTATAGGTCCAATAATCATGACTAAGGAAAATAGCAACTCTATAGGCCAAATATCAAATTTAAGAAGAAATAGCATCTCTATATGCTACATAATGTATCTAGGAGGAATATCACCTCTAAATACCCAATATCACTTCCACATGTAGTATCATAACCATAACTAAATAGCCACAATCTTGAAACATCAATACAAGTTACAAAGTTATGAAGTAACTTTATTCTAAGTTTTACTAGCCTCATCTATGTTTAACATCCGCAAATAAGTCCGCATGACTTAACATAAGCTTAGGCCTAAGTGGGTCGAACGATCCCACTTGTAATCCATAATTTCCATAATTAGGCATACTATGCCCCAAACTAGGCTAAGGTATCTAGTTCATCTTCGAGATAACAAGCAAGCCATATTAAAGCCTAAGATAGTAACTTCGACTAGAAATAAGGGTACTCAAGTCAACTCTACCAAACTTGCGGTTCCAAACCTATCACACTAGCCCAATAAGTCTAAATATACAAATCATGCTTCAAATTCTAAAACCATATTCCAAGCATAGCATTATATCATATCTATGCTACAAATTTACCCAAACTAGAGAGAAGGCAATAAGATTCTACAAGGGTATTAAGTAATTCAACCTACGGGACAAAACCACCATCTAATCCCCAAACTTATATGTATAATCAATACTAAGTAATTCTATCCAATATCAATCTTAACATTCACATTCACACGCAATATATATCATACATCATCCATGAAAAAGAGTAGACAGAAGCCTACCTCAAGGCTAAACCGCAAATTCATACTTCAAGCACCACATGCTTGTCTTTACTTCACAATCTCCAAAATGCCACCACCCTATCAAAAATATAATCTACTCATCAATACGAGTCTAACGATACCCATATTGCACTATAGTGCTTCGGGTTCAAAAACGACACCAAAAATTCCAAGTGGGTCCCACGTACGGAAATCACATTTTCGAGGTCAACCTAGTGCTCATATATCACCAAGGAATCATAACCCTTAATGAATTGGTGAAAACAAACCAAATTTAGGGCTAAATCAAGCTCTAAGTTAAATTGGGGTTTTAGGTCAAGAACTAACAAATTCACCAATAAAGTGATAAAATCTTACATTAATTCGGATGATAATCATGATAAAAGATTTTTACCAAGCTCCCTAGACACCCACAAGACTTAATTTTGAGTTCTCATACCTATTTAGGGTTTTAGGCTCTCAAATATGAGTCAAAATGGTGAAAAACGCGTCTATAGAGTGCTTAAATACCCATACCAGCTTTGGAGATAGCAGTCACTGTCTAGGCCATCAGCAAAGTCAAAAAACTTATTTTTGACCCTCGAAACTCATTCGAAAATCAAAATATATGATCTAATTGTGAAATTTGATTGTAAACGACATTTCAAATTTATTGGAATCATCAAAACTTTCATCCGAGATCATTTCGATAAAAAGTGAGTCCCACACCTATTCATTCAAATTTTTAACTTTCCGACCAATACGTCGAAATGAGCTACGATGCATTGGGACCCAAACCAAAGGTCTACCAAAACTAAAATCCTAGATGCGAAATAATATCAAATGATATTGTTACTTGATATAGCTCATGCCAAACAATATCAAATAATATCCTCCAACCTTGTCGAGAATTAATATTATCTCAATAGTATCCTCCGAACTCAAACCGGGTATCAATATCATCATAATATCCTTCGGCCTTACCGGGTACCAATATATCATCATAACTCTCGACACATAAATATAGGCATATAATAGGTGCACAGATACAAGCCGATATACTCATAATCGTAAAGATGTCTATCTTATCAATATATTACAACTACTCGTTATTAGCTAACCAACACTTATTATTATTAAACCGTTAGTTCACTAGTTATCACATAACCTCTAGTTATTAGCCTAAACATTATCCTTCACATAATCTTTGTTCACGGAATAACAACGAAACACTGTTCATTTAATAGTCAACATCTAACATCTAGTCTAGGTTCATCATTAGACCAAAACCGTCATTTATCCACCATTTATTAGTATCAACTATTCATCTTATTTTTGTTAATCATTACTAGACAACACATTACCACTTGTCACCTAACCATCTTTTATTAAATGAAATCATTCATTAACTGACCATCGTTAGCTACCATGTTCCAACTAAGCAAGATTCATTAACTAGTACATTAGCTTCCTAGCCATCAAGTGTAATAGTCAGCTAATAGACAACTAGTTACCACATAGCTTAACCGTCTAACAAGAAGAACAACCATAATATCATATTTCAGCTATAATCACATCATTTAAAATGGTAAATAATTATGAACGTACAAACCTATGTATGCCATAACCAGTATTCAGTCAGTGAAATAATTAGCATCATACTGCATCTTCCTCCATCCCATACTGGAGAGATGTGTATACAAACATATATATATTCATATTCATAAATCGCAATCACATCATTCACAACTATAAACACATCTTAGATATCAAATCAGTACTATAACATGGCCCTTGGTCCATTAATTTATTCGGAATAATCACAACATCATAATCATAGCCTTAGGCCCATATACATTTTTAGAACTCATATCAATAATCATATGTATAAGCCGTTGCATACCTCTAATCATCTCACATATAGAAGGCATCTCACATATAGGAGGCATAATAAATAAATATGTTATCATTTCTCACACTAGAGATATCTCACATCTAGGAAGCATAATATAGATAGATAATTATCTATAGGATATCATATAGCAATAGGTCATACGTCAAGACAAAGAGGAATATCGCTTCTTTTGGCCAATTTACATATCCAAAAGGACCATCATCTCTATAGGTCCAATAATCATGACTAAAGAAAATAGCAACTCTATAGGCCAAATATCAAGTCTAAGAGGAAAATAGTATCTCTATAGGTCAAATATCAAGTCTAAGAGGAAATAGCATCTCTATATGCCACATAATGTATCTAGGAGGAATACCACCTCCACATGTAGTATCATAACCATAACTAATTAGTCACAATCTTGAAACATCAATACAAGTTATCAAGTTATGAAGTAACCTTATTCTAAGGTTTACTAGCCTCAACTATGTCTAACATCCGCAACTAAGTCCACAAGACTTAACATAAGCTTAGGCCTAAGTGGGTTGAATGATCCCACTTCTAATCCATAATTTCCATAATTAGGCATACTATACCCCAAACTAGGCTAAGGTATCTAATTCATCTTCTAGATATCAAGCAAGCCATATTAAAGTCTAAGATAGTAACTTCGACTAGAAACAAGGGAACTCAAGTCAACTCTACCAAACTTACGGTTCCAAAACTATCACACTAGCCCAATAAGGCTAAATATACAAATCATGCTTCAAATGCTAAAACTATATTCCAAGCATAGCATTACATCATATCTATGCTACAAATTTACCCAAACTAGAGAGAAGGCAATAGGATTTTACATGGGTATTAAGTAATTCAACCTACGTGTCAAAACCCCTATCTAGTCCCCAAACTTATATGTATAATCAATACTAAGTCATTCTATCCAATATCAATCTTAACATTTACATTCACACGCAATATATATCACACATCATCCATGAAGAAGAGTATACAGAAGTCTACCTCAAGGCTAAACTGCAAAATCACACTTCAAGCACCACATGCCCGTCTTCACTTCACATTCCCCAAAATGTGATCACACTATCAAAAATATAATCTACTCATCAATACGAGTCTAACGATACCCGTATTGCACTATTGTGCTTCGGGTCCCAAAACGACACCAAAACCCCCAAGTGGGTCTCACATACGAAAAGCGCATTTCCGGGATCAACCCAATGCTCATACATCACCAAGGAATCATAACCCTCAATGAATTGGTGAAACAAATCAAATTTAGGGCTAAATCGAACCCTAAGCTAAATTGGGATTTTGGTTCAAAAACTAAGAAATTCACCAATAAAGTGATAAAATCTACATTAATTCGGATGATAATCATGATAAAAGATATTTACCAAGCTCCCTAGACACCCACAAGACTCAATTTTGATTTATCATGCCCATTTAGGGTTTTGGGCTCTAAAAAATGAGTCAAAATAGAGGGAAAATGTGGCTATAGGGTGCTTAAATACCCATACCAGCTTTGGAGATCCGCAGTCGCTGTCTAGGCCATCAACAAAGTCAAAAACTTATTTTTGACCCTCGAAACTCATTTGGAAACCAAAATATATGATCCAACAGTGAAATTTGAGTGTAAACCACATTTTAAATTCATAGGAATCATCAAAACTTTCATCCGTGATCATTTTGATAAAAAGTGGGTCCCACACCTATTCATTCAAATTTTTAACTTTCCGACCACTAGGTTGAAATGAGCTACGGTGCATTGGGACCCGAACCCAAGGTATACCTAAACTAAAATCGATATTTCGAATCTACTGGCGTAGTCAGAATTTGCATACAGGACCGTTTTGCTGAAATTTTCACTCGGTGGCCATTTGGAACCAGTGAAAACTTCTAAATAGGGAATTGACTCTAAAAAACAAACGAACTGTCTGGTAACCGAACCGTCGGTCTCAGCATGTCATAAATGACTTGGGGCAGCTATAGAGAAGCTCAAACGATGAAGATAAGCATAAATATGGAAAATGACCTGAAGGGTCATTACATAATATTAATATAATATATAGATATAGATATAGATAAGAATCATAAACATCAATGACCTTTCTCTATAAACTCATCACACAAGAAGTAATGGATTGATTCTTTATGATCCCTGTGTAGACACATCGACAAAAGCACTCTATCAACTTTTGACCATGGTATCAAACAAGAGCCTTGAAGTTCTTCATGTATGCAACAAATTGCACCAGAAAAGATCTAGGGTTTACACCAATGATATTCTGGACTAGAATATTGTCCAACCACTGAATCAACTAAGCCATGGAATATCAAATTATTTGTGGTGCACAAACTTTTGAAAGATAACTTCAATGTGGCAGCAATACTTCTTCCTAAGTTAATACATACACGCTTCAATTTGCTGCAAAGAGAAAAACAACTTATCAAAGAAGCGCAAATGACAATGCTTAACTTTCAAAAAAGTGAAACACAAACATAAAAGAACAAAAATCACTTACATCACCCCCAAGATTAAAAGTGGGATCTGCCAGTTCTTGAGAAAATGCCTTATTCCGACACATTCCACCCAACCTGTATGAATCATTTTCACCGCTCACCGTTTACAAGCCATTCCTTAAGCCTTGTCATCAAAGACAAATTGCCATCCAAATAATGGAAGGGACATTGTATTTGATACTTGTCCTCCAAGTAAGGAAAGGGACATTGTATATGATACTTGTCCTCCTTTCAGTCCTCGCTCCGCTTTTTTTTTTACATTTGGATCTCTATAAAGAGACGACAACCATATGCTAGGGTATCCAATCCTTTTAGATGAAATGACATTTTTCTCATTTATTTGAGTTGGTTTTCTTTTCCATGCATGTTTTGGTCTTGTCACTTTCTCATGCCGATTTTATTTGAGTCTGGCATGCCACACCGTTAGCCTGGACTTGGCATTCTGTGTGTATCAACTTTCCGCCTTAGATTGCATTGGTTCTGCCATTTTCTCCTGCTAATTCTTTTTAGGCTGGCCTACTACATTGTCAACCTGGACATTTTGTGTTTACAACACATCAGCTGATTATTGAGATAGATAAAATGATGCAATTGATTAACATTGTTATAAACACGCGGATCTATTGCCAAATTTTTTATGGTTCCATATTCATTAAATTTAATACAGATTAGGTATAATTATATAAAAAATATATAAAATTTGATATAAAATCTAGAAAAGCATCCAGTAAGCCAAAAAGATATTTGTGTGCTTTAGTTTTCAGACAGAACCTTAAAGCTTTGAACGTTGACAATGTATGTAGCATGGCAGACTAAAAAGAACCAACAGGAAAAAGTGGCAGGATTAATGCAATTTGAGGAGGGCCAATTGATACAACTGGTTAACACTGATGTAGATATAGAATGCCCAGTCCAGACTAGCGATATTGTAGGCCAAACTGAAATGAGTCAGCAGGAGAAAGTGTCAAAACCAAAGCAAGGAAGAAAAAGGAAACCAGCTCAAATAAATGAGAAAAACATCAATTCATCTAAAAGTATTGGGGACCTTAGCATATCGTTGTTGTCTCTTTATAGGGACCCAAATGTTAAAAAGAGGAGCGGACAAAAATTAAAAGGAGGCCAAATATCAAAGACGATGTCCCTTTCATTATTTGAATGACGATTGACTTTGATGAAAAAGTTTAAGGAATGGCTTGTAAGAGGTGAAATTGGTGAAATAATTCATATAAACTGGGTGCAAGGCGTCGAAATACGGTATTATTGCAAGAACTTGAAGATCCCACTTATAATCTTGGGGATGATTTTGGAGTTTAATGTTGTCATTTTTGCATTTGAGCTCTTCTGATTAGTTATTTTATTCTTTTCTTTTTGCAGCAAATTGAAGCCTGAGTGTATTATCTTGGGAAGAAATACTGCTACCACATTGAAGCTTTCTTTCAAAGGTGTAAGTGCACCACGACTGATTTGATATTCAGTTGCTTAGTTGATTCAGTGGTTAATAAAAGGAGTATATATAGATACAAATAATTCTATGTCAACAAGTAAATTAGAGGAAAATTAGGACAAATACTTGACCCCTACTAGAAATACATATTTATATACAAGTCCTAATATCAACACTCCCCTCAAGGCAGTGCATAGATGTCTATCATACCCAGCTTGCCAATCATCGCGTGGAAGACCTTCCTAGATACAGCCTTGGTGAGTACATCTGCTAGCTGACTTTCAGACTTGACAAAGGAAAAATGTATACTCTTTTGATCTAACTTCTCCTTAATGAAATGTCGATTAATTTCAACATGCTTAGTGCGATTATGTAGAACGGAGTTCTATGCTATTTGAATTGCAGCCTTGTTATCACAAAACAAGTTCATAGTCCCTGTGCATTCAATTCCAAAATCCTTCAGAACATATTTAATCCATAATATCTCACACAGACCATTGGTCATCCCTCGAAATTCTGCTTCTGCACTAGACCTTGCGACAACCTTTTGCTTCTTACTTCTCCACGTGACTAGATTGCCTTCGACAAAAGTGAGATACCCGACTATTGATTTTCTAGTCAATTGATCTTCTACCCAATCTGCATCTGTATAGCCTTTGATGATAGTTTTCTCATTATTCAAGAACAAAAGCCCTTTTCCTGAAGCTTTTTTCAAGTAGAAAAATTCTATAGACAGCTTCCGTATGATCTTTTGTTGGATTCTGCATGAACTAACTCACAACACTTGCAGCATATGCAATGTCTGGCCTTGTATGAGTCAGATAGATTCATTTCCCTACTAGACGTTGTTATCTGCCTACATCTTTTATTTTCTCTGCCGAAGAGTTCTCGAGTCTGTGGTTTGCCTCCATAGGTGTTTCAATTGGCTTGCACGCTAGCATCTCTATCTCCATCAACAAGTCTAGTACATATTTTCTTTGAGAAAGAGAAATTCCCTGTCTCGACCTTGATACTTCAGTCCCTAGGAAATATCACAATTGTCCTATGTTATTCATTTTAAATTTTGATGCCAAAAACTTCTAAAGTTGATCCATTTTATCGGAATCATTTCCTGTCAGGACCATATCATCAACATACACGATCAATGCAGTTACCTTCCCTTTGTTGTGTTTTATAAAGAGAGTGTGATTAGAGTTACTCTGTTCATAACCCACTAATGTCATTGCAGATGTGAGACGTCCAAACCATGCCCGTGGTGATTGTTTTAATCCTTATAATGTCTTTCTTAATTTGCATACTTTTTTTCTATAAGTGTGCTCCTGCATAATTCCGAGTGATAGCTCCATATAAAATTCTTCCTCTAAGTCACCATTTAAGAATGCATTTTTTACGTCAAATTATTGCAATGGCCAATCTCTATTTGCTGCAACTGATATGAGGATACGAATAGCATTGAGTTTAGCCACTGTTACAAATGTTTCCTGATAGTCTACTACATACTTCTGTGTGTATCCTTTTGATACCAACCTCGCATTATACCTATCAATACTTCTATCTGCTTTAAGCTTTATAGTATACACCCATTTACACCTGACGATCCTCTTTCCTTCAGGAAGTGAGACTAGTTCCCAAGTTTGATTTTTCTACAAGGCCTCCATTTCTTCATTTGTTGCCTTCCTCCATTGTGATTCTGCTAATGCCTCTTGTACACCACTAGGAATAGACACTTTGGATAATTGATTAACAGTTAGAGCATATGATGTTGATAATCTTTTGGTGGAGCTATAATTACTAATGGGATACTTCAAATTGGCATTAAGATCAGGTTCATATTTTATTCTTGGTACACCTTATTTTTTCTTGGTGGATAACGGGGAGGGGAAGGATAAGGGTCATTAGACAGAGGTACCTGAGGTAAATGATCATGTAGGACATTCTGAGAGGACTCATTGGTTAATGGAGTGGTTGTTGTTCTTTCTGGAATAATCTCTTCATTTTCTTTATTTGCGGCTTCGCGAATTTTATTTCCTTCTTCCCTGGTTCCTCCGTTGTATTCATGTGAGACTACATCTTGTTCTAAGATACCAGTACATGTATTTAATATTTCCTCATGATCTTCACCTTCCAGGAACTCTGTTTCTCCCCCTAAAACTACATTCATTCTAGTATTTTCTCTGTCACTCTCTCCCAGAAGAGATGAGGGTTTTATTGTTCCTTCATAAGAAGGTTCTGACTCATGGAATAATACATCAAGAGTAAGATATAATTTCTTATTTTGTGGGTCATAACACCTGTATTCTTTCTGAAATTCTGATAGCCAACAAACACACACCGTCTTGCACACGGATCTAACTTTCCTTGCAGAGCTTTGGGAATGTGGGTGTAAACCGTGCAACCAAACACCCTTTGCTCTAAGTTCGGCAGATGTGGAAGAGATCAAAGAGAATGAAGCTTTTGCTGCGGAGTCTCAAAATTTATGGCTGGAGATGGAACTCAATTAATAAGATAAGCCGCAAACTTAACTGTTTCCCTCCAATAAATGTTTGACATATTCATGCCAAAGAGAGATGCACGAACAATCTCTATAATCTGTCTGTTCTTTCTTTCTACTAGACCGTTTTGTTGTGGTGTGTATGTGCAAGATGTTTGATGATGTACACCTCTTGCCAAAGGTATTCATCAATGGTAGATTGTATAAATTCCATGGCATTTTCAGATTGCCAAACACGAATCTGTCATTGATATTGAGTATATACCATATTATAAAAAACTTTAAAAGCAATATACGCATCACTCTTCTTCCGAAGTAATGCTATCCATGTCATTCTAGTACATTCATCTATGAAAGTAATAAAATAACGAGCTTGAGATAGAGATTCAACTTTTGCAGGGCCTCAAATATCAGAATGTATAACAGCAAAAAGGCTCTGAACATTTATTCAAACTTGATAAATATGGAACACAATGATTTTTTGCTAATTCACAAATGTCACAATGACAAACTGAGCTATCTAAACCTAAAAACAAATCTAATTTGAGTTTCTGAAGATAACCAGATGAGATATGTCTGAGCCTCTTACGCCATAACCATATATGGTCCCGTGCCTTCTCAACCCCATGTGTGCGGAATGCATGACTGAATTTCTTCTCTCCACCTTTAGTCAATTCCAGAAAGTAGAGATTTCCTCGCTTAACACCATAACCAAGAGTCCCCGAGTAAGAATGTCCTGAAAGATACAAAAAAGAGGCTAAAAAGTTACAGTACAATTGAGAGAGGAGGTAATTTGGCTAACAGATAGAAGATTATGATCAAGAACAGGTACTTACAACTACTTACAATATCAATGCAGTAATAGCTACTTATAATATTGCGTTTCATAATATTCTGCTAAAGACAATATCAACTAATGCATGTAATAGCTACTTACAATATATACTGATTTAAACTCAGCCACTTTGGTCCAAAAAATGCACCAATAGTTCGGTTTTTGCTAGTCATCAACATGACCAAAAGCAAAAAAGTCGAAACTGCTTATGTCACCAAATTCATTTCTAGCAAGGTGATCAATGCAGTAGGCAATGCAAGTCCAATGAATTATTCAAGCAAACCCGGACACTACAATTATAAAAAAAAAAAGAAAATTATTGAAGCAAAAGCTTAGTTGTACCTTTTGGGCGAAACACTAAACATGAATGTGTCTTGTAGTTTTCCTTTCTTTTTTTAATTTAAGAATTATGTAATCTTCTTCACTATATTGTTGTGTACTTCACTATTCAGAAACTCTACTTCTGAGACCTACATATGCACAACTAGCATGAGAACCCCTGCAATATTTTAAATAAAAAAACAGAGCCATATCGGTAAATTAAGTTATGAGAACTTAAAGAACATAATTCACAAAACATGCTCATATAAAACTTCATTTCTGTTATGATATATATAGTGAATGTCTGTCAAGATCTATTTGATGTCTATCAGGATTTGATGTATTTGTCTTTTAGTGTGAAACGAGGGGCAAATTCCCCTATAAATAGAAGGGTTTCCTTCATTGTAAATCATCCTTCAAGAGAAATAATAAGAATCGATTCTCTCTACTCTTCTTCTTATTCTTTATTGTTTTATAACACGTTATTAGCACTTCTTATTCTTTATTATTTTATAACACGTTATCAGCACGAGACTCTGCCAAACAAGGTGAGATTATAAATCTGAAGAATTTCAAGGTTAGTAATTCTTTATGTTATGTTTCTTTTGCTATTACTAATATAATTATTATTGGATTTGAGGAAAAATAATTGGTTTAAAACCATTTATATTTTAAATTTATTCCTCAAGAACAATATTATCAAAAATGATGATAATGTATTGGGTTCAAGTCTCATCGATTCATGTCTAAGATGCTTTTATATGGATAAGATGTTGAGTTTGAATCTCAATACACCATATTGATGATATTATGATGGCTAAGGCAAAATAATGGGTGTTTAATGGAAAGTCATGAAATTCGACCCATTAAATATGCTCCATTCCATAAAGTAAATATGGTGGCAATATATGATAAGTCTGAAATATGACAACTTACTTCATTCTTGAGGTGTATGTGGTAGCAGTGCATAATATGTCTGAAAGAAGACAAGTGATTGAATGCATGAATATACGCGTGGAGGGACAATATGATAATGATCATCAAAAGTGATGATATTTTCACACGTTTATATGAATATAAGATATACTAGAGAAAAATTCTCTACATCATATGTATGCCTCGATTTGCTTCTGAAGTAGCAAAATCTTGAAAGAGGTTATAAGTTATCATAATTTGATAGGCTTAAGACACGATTATATTCCGTTCCTGAGGAATGAGAAACTTATTGATGCAAACGTGCACTTGATTCTGATTGTATCACAACTCACCTCCGAAAGAGGTTGAATAATTTTAAAATCTATTTCTGAAGTAGTAAATCTGAAATTTATTCATATAATAGTAAATCTGAAATTTACTAAAGCAAAAACACATATGATGATAAACTTGGAGTTTACTAGATTAAAAGTTCATAAGTTGACATGAACGATTGCGATATCCCGAAGATGTGCATACTGAGTATTGAACATATATTGAAGAATTAGAAAATTCTTCATGAACTTTAATGTTGCTTGTTCTCATGATAAGTTGGTTGGACCAACTAATTTGAGATTGGATCTCTCAAAATTTGAAAAGAATAAAAGGTGAATAAGGGCTCATTCACCTATCATGTGATATGTTGAAAAAATGCATCAATAAGATGATCACATGTACATTCATGGTCAACCTATGTTTGACATTCATAAAGTTACTTGTTCAATATAAATTGAGCATAATTTTTAGATTGTATAATCAAGATAATTCATCTTGATGATGATGGTTTAGCATTGAACGCCTTCCATAAATAGTTGAACCATTACTAATGAGAACAAAGTTTCATGTATTGGTATGAAATATGATATATTGCATAGAATAACACTTGTATGCATTAGACCAATATATTATGATTATTTCTTTCCTTTCAATTGGTTCAAGGTCAGGAACCAACTATTCCATCTAATAGTTTTGATGTGCGATATACGATTAATAAATATACCATGATGCACAAAGATGGAATCCTCAAAGAAGATGGAGGATGTATGTTAGTTTTCCTAACATAAGGGGAGATTATAAGCAGCTATGAAATATGTTAGGAATTATCATCAGATCTTCATTCAAAAGATAATTCAAGTCAATTGTCGAAAGCATCTCATATTTAGCTGCAAGTGCGCCTATTTTGTGTCCTTAAAGGATAAAGTCTATGCATGCATGAAGCTTGATAGATCAATCGGTTCCAAATGAAATAATCCTTGAAAAGAATAAGGAGCAAATAATCATGATAAGAAGGCAATGTGCTCTTGAAGAGCCTACGACATAACACTTCATAAAACCTTGTGAGAGGTTTAGGTACCTGAAAATAATAAAGTGATGAGATCTCAAAATGTTATGTCGCATTGTGAACTGATACAAAATAATAAATCATCGACGATATCTTTGATACAATATTGGCGCAATATTGTAAAAGATTATAAGGATCTAAATTCTACGTTAATTTAAGCATGCTGACGTAGAAATATTTATCAAGTGACCTGAAAGGATGTATTTTGGTAAGTACAAAACTTATTTGATTTGTAGTCCAGACACTTGAAGATGTCACTCTTGACATGTTAGCTATTGTTACTTGACAAATATCCATATAAAAATTCCTAAAGGATTCAAAATGCCTGAAGCATATAAAGTTTCTGGGAAACTTTTTATTATACTCATAAGATATAATTTGATGATTTGAGTATCATTGAAACTCTTAAAAGTGTTTTCAAAAGCAATAGAGTATTTGCTTAAATGAGAAACATGGAAAAATTGAATAAGGATCCATTTCGACCTCAAGAAAAGAATGAGGAACTCCTTGGTTATGAAGTATCATATATTAGTGCAATTGATGCACTAATGTATCTTGCAAATACTACAAGGCCTGATATAGCTTTTTTTTTATTTAATTTATTAGCAAGTTTGCAGACCCGATCTTATTGGTCATACTGATTTTGGGTACTTATCTGACCTATATAAAGCTCGGTCTCAAATAGGCTATGTGTTCATATGTGGTGGTACTGCAATATCTTGGAGATATACAAAGCAGTCTATCATAGCCACTTCATCGAATCATGCTGAGATAATAGCTATTCATGAAGCAACCCGAGAATGTGTATGGTTGAGGTCCATGATACATCTCATTCGAGAAAAATATGGTGTGAAATATGACAATCTACCCATAATTTTATACGGAGATAATGCATCATGCATGACACATCTTAGTGGAGGATTCATAAAAGGAGATAGAACGAAGCACACTTTATCAAAGCTTTTCTACATACATGAGCTACAAAAGAATGGTGATATCAACTGCAACAGATTCGTTCAAGTGAAAATGTGGCTGATTTATTCACCAAGTCTTCACCAATTACAACTTTTAAGAAGATGGTGCACAAGATCGGAATGCAAAGATTCAAGGATGTTCTTATTAGGGGGAGTTAATACACGCTGTACTCTTTTTCCCTTACGAGGTTTTGTCTCACTGGATTTTCCTTGTAAGGTTTTTAATGAGGCATCCTATATGCGTATTGTTAGACATTCAAGGGGGAGTGTTATGATATATATCAATTATAGTGAATGTCTATCAAGATCTATCAAGATTTGATGTATTTGTCTTTTAGTGTGAAACTAGAGATAAATTCCCCTTATAAATAAAAGGGTTTTCTTCATTGTAAATCATCCCTCAAGAGAAGTAATAAGAATCTATTCTCTCTACTCTTCTTCTTTATTGTTTTATAACACGTTATCAGAACTTCTTATTCTTCATTGTCTTATAACAATTTCACAATTTAGGTGTTTTATTTCTAAGAACATAGCTACATTTATAAAATCAGATGTGATGGAGTGAAGGATGCACGAAAAAGATGAGGATTAGAAAAGCCTGTGACACACCCAGATGGTATCCCTATAGAAGTTTGGAAGTGCCTTAGAGAAGCTGGAATACCATGACAAAACCAAGCTATTCAATTTTATATTAGGACGTGAAAAGATGCCAAACAAGTAGAACGAGTACCTTGGTTACATTATAGAACAAACGAAATAGTCAAAGTTGTGTAACCTATCATGGCATAAACTATGGGTCATGAAGAGCGCGATGGAGTGTATACTTAGAAAACCTTTAATTTGCCTAAATTAGATAATTTATCAATATTGGAATGAAATGATCCTAAAATAGCAAGAGATATAGAGGACTAAATAGATGACCTCGAGTAGTTTTGTATTGATGATGTTCCCAGTGTTCCGATGTAGGTTTTTTTACAAAATGAACCTCTTCTTAATCAAGGTAGACGGAGCAAAAAAGCATAAAATTAGAGCTATATGAGCAAGAGGGAATTAATACAAAGATCGCTAGACTACCAAGTTTGGATGAAATTTCACTATGGCACACGACATAAGAATGCACCTATAGGTGCAACATCTTATACATGTTTCCAACTCGTTTCACAAGATTGACCTATGGTAGTTGCAACAAGGCACAGCAGCTTCAACATAAGAACCAAGCATTCTAGGAGAAGATGGATTACAAACTTTGCTCAAAAGCTGAACTTCTAAATCAGATCTTAACTTACAAGTAGTGGGTTCCTTGAGAAATGCATTGGACGGCGGAGTTCCAATTAGCACTCCACATGTATGGAGCACTCACTGCTCGAAGTGTAATTGCTCCCATGCTGCAACACTGTTTAGAGTAGTCGATACTGACTTTTTCATGGCATGATGGCCCTGTGATAGAGGAGGTAACCCCAAGAGACCAATATAGAACTACAAGTTTCGAACAACTAGTGAAGGGCTCAACATCTACAGTAGGATCAAAATCTGAACATATCTCAGCCGCGGCAGGAAGTGGAGGTTCAAGAGAATCAGCTCCTCTCCTGCAAAAGACATTGTCCTTGAGATTCTCCAGAAACAGTCCAGTAAAGCACATTCTCAGGAAGACCAACTTTCCACTTTTTGACTCTGCAGCCAAGCCCACATCTGAGCACAAGGACAGAAAACGTTGTCAGTAGTCTGTACGCAGCTTAGGAATGGTCAAGTGTTCAGCTATCAGAAGAAATCCTGCCAAAAATGTCTAGAATGCGATTGACCATGTGAGCAGTAGACCAATAACAGATTATTAGAGATAGGTAAACGATATAATATGATAAAACACCATGTGCGCACCTCAACGCATTCTGTTGTGGCTTCTGGAGCTGTGGTCTTACTTTCAGCTGAGCCAACAGAAGCAAGCTTACTCAATTAACTCCTTGTCATCAAAACAATAGCTTCACAATTGGACTTCTCAAAACCTAAACTTTCCATGCGCGCAACAGCATCAAGAAGCTGCAGCAGCTCCCCCCAAAAAAAAGAGAAGAAAGAAAGAAACAGAAAGCAGTTCAATAGCTCAGTTCAGAATAACGTCTTTCAAAACTTGAACAGATGAGGCAGAGATACAAGTGCACTATGTTTGGAATGAAATGAGAGCTTCATACTCGGAGTCTCAATAAGCCTGGTGTCATGCATCACGCTCCTCTAGGCTTTCAATGAATTTTGGTAATATAATCCACAATTTCAGGCCTCTTAACTGAAGAATTTAGATCAGCTAGTAACCTTATAACGTTTAACTGCAGCCAAGGATCTGTGTGCTTGTTCTCTAGATCTTCCCATAATTAAATAACATTATTCCAGAATATTGAAGCATGTTGAAGATATAATTAACTAAATAAAAGTGCACCTTCTCTAACAACTTAGCTTTTAGATGAAATAGTCATACAATTCAACAAATAAAACTAAATACACTAAAGAAAACTAGCAGTTATCTCACTCGCATTAAGACTGCCTCTCCAGCTGTTCCATCAAAAGCTCAAACAACTGGATCGAATACTTGAACCAGCTGTTGCACTTTGCTTCTATTCCTCCGGAAATCGTGCAGAAATTTCAAAATGTGATTGCAATGACTATTGTGCTGTGTGATATATACTTTAGAAAGTTAAGACTCTGGGGGATCCCTTGACTGCAAGAAAATATAGAAAATTTCAACAGTATTTCAGAGCTGATTGTTGGACCCATCAAGATCAAAGTGCACAATGAAAAAGAATGTTTCATCTACAAACAAATTGGAATTTTCCAAGCATATTTTATTCTGTTTCTCTCACAATAAGCGCACACACAAAAAGCAAATAAAAGAGCTATATATATCTTTTGTATCCATTCTCTGCTCTAACAGGCCCAATATTAAGAGGAGTTATCATAGTTAGAATTTTTTACACTAGTCGTCAATAAGACTGATTCAGACGTGGGACCACCTAAAGTTTGTGAAGTCACATAGGTGTGGAGCGCTATTTTAAAATTTTAAAATAGACAGAGATATCGCAACAAATAGGATTTAAGCATCCAAAAAGGAGATACTGAAGTATCAAGTTAAGAGACCAACTTGAGGAAGTAAATTCTATGAGCAATCATTCCCTGATTCCAGAAGAATGGATCTATTCCAAACCGAGTACTAACAGTTGGACAATAATACTCCGAGGACCTCTGACATTTCTGAACATATGAGATCTTCAAAAGATTAGAACTTGAGGGATGAAAGGATCACACATATTGAAGAAGTAGATACTAACACAAGATTAATAACTAAAGTAGATACCACACCAAGTTCCGAACCGTGGGTCATGGTCCTCAGGTATTTCTTGATTGTCATGAAAGATGGGTTAGTATTTTGGAAGTTAGAAACAAACTTATTATACGATGAATAGATGTTTCAGACACCTTGCATTATTGGTGTTCAAAAAAAAAGCTTTATTCAAGCTCACTGCCTCTGCTTGGCTGAGAATATGATTAGTGAGTTAGCTTACCTTCTTAGGTAGCAGAAGGAAAAATTCTCATTTGAAACCTTGTAAGAAACTACGTGTCAATCTTGTGATGTTTCACCAATAATCTGCGCATGAACAGGACCCATATTGAAAACTGTGGAACCGATTGACATCTCTTACAACTATCACTCTCATGGTGACCTTTGAGATAAGCTTCAAAGCAGAATGACAATCATCACAGATTCTGAGATTCTTAATGACATGAATTGGAGCTTTGGATGGCGTTTTCATGAGAGCATATGCCACAGCCAGCTTTTCACTGTGGTACCTAAGATAACCCTCTTGCTGTTCTTGCTCAACATCATGCAAGACGGAAGCCGTTTCTGGAACATAGCCCAATAGTTTTATTTCAGCCAACAATTTTCTCACCTTCTCATGGATTTGAGCTGTCTCCGGGTGTTGGGTGTCATCAGAAACAAACAGATGAGTTTCATTTCTTATTTCAGTCCAGCTCAATCCTGGTTCTTTCTTTATGTTCCTTTCTCGTAATAACTTCCGTATCTTTGTTACACCATCCCACCTTTTCACCTTGGCATGCATATTGGACAACAAGATATAGGTTCCCACATCATTAGGGTTCAATTGCAACAAATGGTCTGCCACTTTCTGTCCTAAACCATAATTGCGGTGGACGTTACAAGCATTAAGCAAAGTACGCCAAGCAATAACATCCCATGTGATTGGTGTCGACCTCATGAACTTCTCAGCCTCATCAAGTTTTCCAGCTTTACCTAGGAGCCCAACAACACAGGTGTAGTGCTCCAACCCAGGTTCAAGGCCAAAGTCCCTCATTAGATGTTGCAAATAGTAAAATCCTTCTTCTATTCTACCCAAATGTCCACAAGCCAAAAGAACCCCGACAAAGGTTACATAGTTTGGTTGCTCTTTGGCAGCTAACATGTCCTGAAACATATACAATGCATCCTCACCAAGCCCATGATGAGAGAAACCTGATATTATCAAATTCCAAGTAACAGTATCTCGACATATCATGTTCGAAAATAAGGCCCTAGCGGCTTCAATATGGCCACTCCTAAAATACATATTGATCAAAGCATTCCCCACTACAACAAAAGCTCCATGTCCTGTCTTCTCAACACGTGCATGTAATGTTTTCCCGCACCCAAGTGCTGATAGACCTGCACAGGAATTCAACAATACTGCAAATGTGTATTCATTTGGCACAACATCCTGAAGTTCCATTTGTAAGAACATTTTCAGGGCTTCCTCAAAGCACTCATTTTGGAAATTTGCAGCCAAGATTGTTGTCCAAGACACCACATTATGGTCAGGATAAGAATAAAAGATATATCTTGCACCTAAAATTTCACCACACTTTCCATACATGTCCATGACTGCACTGCTTAAAAACACATCAAGCTGAAGACCTGACTTCAACATCCTGGAATGAACTTGCTGACCCAATTTCAAATCCTTGAGACGAGCACAAAGACCAAATATATTCACATAACTGATTTTGTCCCCTACCGAGCCCTCAGCCAACATCCTTGAGAAGACATCCAATGCTTGACTTGTATACCCATGATCCAAGAACCCCTTCAGTACAGAATTATAAGTAATGTTGTCTGCTCCAGGAACAGACTTCAAGATTTCCAGAACCCCTTCCATATCTGAAGACATTGTATAAAAGGATAGAAGAGCATTTTTCACAAACTGATGAAACACCAATCCTGACTTTAACACTAATGCATGACACTGCCGCCCTTCGTGTAGCAAACCACCACTAGAACAAGAAGAAAGAACAGTAGACAAGACATACTCATTTGGAAATAAATTATCCACTGAAACCATGTCTTTGAACAATTTGGGTACCTCCCAGGTAAACCCGTTGTGAAAATACCCTGTCATTAAAGTACTCCAAGAAACTACATTTCGTTGCTGCAATCTGTTGAATACCTGCCGAGCAATAGCAAGTTGTCCACAACTTGAATAGAGATTAATGAGACAATTATTCTGACTTATATGGTCTTCTGATGCATGATTAGATACAATAAGAAGTGCATGAACAACTTTTCCCAATTTGAAGTTCCCATCATCAGCTAACTTTTTCAACAACTTTACAGCATACTCAATGGAAAAGAGGGACTTCAATTGGGATAGAGAAGACACACTCACATGCAGATGAGCTCGGTGAACATTGCTTGTCAAAAACATACTCAAGCCTCACTATAGTTTTGTTTGTATAGTAATACGACTCCAAGCACTTGAAGGGTATATTGACAGAACGAAAAGAATGTTATATCTGAAAACATAAGCAAAGGCATGCTTAGAAATGCACTGTTTAAAATTATACAGAAAAAAATGTGCAAGAAAGATGTATTCAAGTTATTTTGTCATGCATTTGAAACCAAGACTTTTCTCTTATATTATATTTACATACAGCTATATGAGTTTCTTCTCCCCCAACTATCGGACACATGACACTCATAGTTTTTCATTCAACAACAACTATACCTCAATCCCAGGAAAGTTAGGGTTAAATTAATAAATTAATGGACTATTAAAGGAAACATTTGGTTGGCGAACTTATGGAAATGCTGGAGAAGCATCAGCCGAGCGTGCACTTTTTTCAAGTAAAGCGCAAATTAATACAAAAAGAAAAAATATTAAATATGCATTGTCAAATAACCAAGAACTCAATAGAAATAATATATTAAGCAAATCATTCAATTTTTAAATGAAAAAGTAAATACAGAACTAGATAGCCAATAGTCGTCACAGGTAAAAATATATTAATCAAATGCAAAAGCTTAGCAGTGTATAACAGAGAAAAACATCACAAAACAAAGAAACAATTGCAGAACACAGACCAAAGCATAGCAGAACAGAGAAAGAAACTACAAAGAAGAAAAAAATTGCAGAACAGAGGGAAAAAGAAAGCATGATGTAGAAAAATAATTACAAGTTAAAGATCTAAAAAAGTAGAAAAGAAGAAGACAAAAAGAGTAAACCTAGAAGTGCAGTTGCAACAGAGAAAAGTGGAGAAGAGAAGAAGAGGAAACTTTGAAAAGAACTCTCTTTTTTTCATTTTTTTTTTTGCTTTTTTAAAATTTCATTTATAGCTTGTTTGGATTGCTTATCATTTTATTTTATTTTTTAAGAAAAGGTGTCTAGTAAATTTATAAAAGTATCTATAATCTATATTTATAGTTTACCTCTATTTCTATGATTTATAATATATAATATTTATTTATTATAATTGCCTTTTTATTATTTTTTTAATATTTAAAAATTAATTAAATATATTTATGATAAAATCTTTTCTTATTAGAATTTATCATAATTAATGACAATTAATATTTTTTTATTGATTTAAGAATTTTAAATCAACTAAATTTTATTTTAAGAAGATTTGAAAAATCTAGAAATAAATATAAAAGTGTTAAAATAAGAAAAATTGAGAAGTATCAAAATTTTAAAAGTTTTAAGTAGGTAATAACAATATAATCAGTGATTTTGTAAAGATTTAACTTTTAAAAACGAGGAAAGATTTTAAATATAAAAAGAAAAAAATAATCGTACCATAAATATAATTCAGATTGATGCGTCTATTTTAGTCTCCGACAACAAGAGAAAGAGGTACTGAATGACAAACGCAAAATGATGATTCATCAATCACTTGAAACTTCTGATGGTAAGATAAATATGTGCTTACATTAAAATATATATTTATACATTATTATATTAACATGTGAAACATCTTTGAAAAGTGATTTAAACTTTTACACTTCATTAAAAATCTCCTCAATAAATAAAATTATTTAATTTTAAATAATCAAACATTACACGTGCGAGGCACGTGCGGTTAAACTAGTTTTTTAAAAAAAGTAGAAATAACTTTTCTGCTTTTGGGATGAAGTAGAAGTCATTTTTCTGCTTTTGCGAAGAAGTAGAAAAATTTTATGCGAAATGGTCTCGTGGACCCTTGTACTTGTTCGAATTTGTAAAGTGAACACCTCTACTTAAATTTTTATCATTTGAACCCCTCAACAATGAAACGCAATATTTTAAACCCTCTTGATGCATGTGTGACATTAGGTTGCTGATGTGAAAAGCGCGTATTTGCACGTATTTTTTAGTGTGCATGAAATTAAAAAAATATTTAAAATATTTAATAGAATTAAAAAATGCTAATAAATTAAAAAAAATCTCCTTCACCCCTTTCCCATTCTGCGCACCCCCCCCCCCCCCCCCCCCCCCGCGCGGCCGCCCTTTTCCCCACATCCAATAATCCACCTTCCCCGTTCCCCCACCCCCTCCAATTTTTTATTTCTTTCTTCTTGTTTCTCACCCCCACCCTGTCTCCCCAATCCCATCTGCACCACGCACCCCACCCCACTATTTTTTTACCTTTAGCCCCCAGCCCCATTGCACCCAAAAAAAAAATTATTTTTCTTTTTCTAAATTTTCTTCCCCTTTATTTGAAATTTAATTTTTTATTTTTTTTTACAAATTAATTTCTCAATTCAAACTTTTTTATATATTTTTTAAATTAAAATTTAAACTTGAATCAAAAGTAAGTGATAGTGGATATTGATAAAATTAATAAACTCCATGCATAAGCTTGAAAAAGCTTTAAGTTCACGTTTGAAGAGCAATAAATGGATTTTTGTGATTTCTCAAAGATATTTAAAATTAAAAATTAAAAAAATTATTATGTTTGTGTATTTGAATTTATAGTTGAAAATTTAAATTAATTAAAGAGGAATTTCAACTATTTGGAATGAAATTAAAAATTTTCAATAATTTGTAAAAAGTATTTATTTAATTAAATTTATTTTAATATTTAATTTCTTATGTGGCATTTTTAAAATGACGTAAAATTTAATGCAATATTTAAAAATGACATGGAATCTAACGTGGAAGCAGTTGTGCTACACATGCCAAAATAGGGTTTAAAATATTGAGTTTTACTAAGTTGAGGGGTTCAGATGACAAAAGTTTAAGCAGATGTGTTCACTTTACAAACTCGGACAAGTACAACGGTTCACGAGACTGTTTTGCCTTTTTCAAAAAAAAGTAGAAGTAGAAGCAAAAAAATATATTTTTTAGTACAAAAATATCTCTATCACTTACACACATATATCCCTTATTAATTAATTGACATATCTTTTCAGTTTGAATAAAATTTAATTTTAGAATTTTATACTACATATTTACGTCATAATTCTTTGTTTCATTCTATTATTTGTGCATTATTATTTTATTTTTCACTCATTCTCTTTAAATAAAATCGAAAATATCATTGATGATGATGAGTGAAGAATGTATAACTCTTTGTTTTTTTATTATTAATGATAATAAATAACAAAAGAATTATGTTGCAATATTAAATCGTAATTTGATAGTACTTGTAATTTTTTTCTCAAATATCTAATTTTAAATAAATAATTAAAAATACTATAATAGATATTTAAAATAATTTTCTTTATGAAATGATTTTAGTAGTAAAAGTCTATTGATACGTGTCTTTTTTATTCTTTTGCCTTTCAAAACCATTTCTTGAAAAGATTATTCAAACACAATATGTTTATCAAAAGTACTTTTCAAGTGAATTTGCCAAACACAGATTGCTCTTCTTTAAAAGCACTTTTCTAAAAAACTATTTCATAAAAGTTTATCTCAAATAAGAAGTTTTCTAACAGCAATCTTAAACGAGCTCTTAGGTGTTATGTTGAAAAAACAGGTTACTCCATGTAACTCTCTTAATTGGCTCTTAATAATGATACTAGATATCGAGGGGCCCGTGTGTAATACCTCGAATTTTCTTTCTAGCTAATTTCGTCCCAAGAATGCCTAGTATTAGCTTCTAAAGTGAATGATGATTATTCCATGTGGAATTTTCAAGATTTTCACTTTTTGTCATGTGGGAAATTCAATAAGCTTTCCATCGATATAAAATTAGCCCAAATCCGACACCCGGGTGAAGAGTTAGAGTCTTTTTAGTGAGATAGTGTATCACCTGAGCCTTCAGTGCGTCGCGGAGATAGCTCAAATGGCAACTGTTAATTTCCAGTGTTGTTTTGCGATAGTGGCATGTCGTGCCAAACTTCCAGGTTGCAGACAAGGTGGCAACGCGATAGCTCCGTGTTGCGCCATCGTACAAATTCCTATTTGTTATTTTCCAATGACTTGGTGCGATAGTGGCGCGTTGCGCCAAGGATGAAAATTGAAAAAATTTCTCAAAAATTAAAGACGTATCCTAGGGTTAAAAGGGTCAATTTCTCCACCCTATATAAGCCTTATAACACGAGATTTGGTCATAATTCAGCAACTTATACTCAATTACTCTAAAAAACTCACAAGAACAAGACCTAGGGTTTTCATAGAAGGTTCAATTCCAAGGGAATTCATCGTCAAATTTCAAGAATCTCTCCGTCAATCTTCACAAAATCATGAACTAAGGTATGTGTAGTGTTCATCCACGGATTTCTTTCATTCATGAAGTCTAAGAATCATGTTTTAAATAACCTATTGTGATTTGTTTGTTGTGATTTGAGCATGTTCATGTTGATAGTTGTTATTTATGTTTCAAGATGGTGTCTTGATGACTTTCCATGAAGTATGTGAGTTTGTTGATTGAAAACCTATGAGTTTGGGTAGTTTTAGATTTTTAAATTGATGATTTCACCTATGTTATAAAGTGTGCATGTAAGGTGTTTGATATAATGCCTAGAATGATAGAATCATCTTCCCTATGACTCAATAGTATCTAAATGACAAGTCCATGCTAACGACAAGTCCATGCTAACCCTTATGATGCAACACAATTTTCATGCTCTTGTTGTGTATTGACTGTTGTGTTATGCAACATTTATGATATTGAAATCATGCAAGTATGTACATATTATATGCATTCTCTTCCATGATCAAGACTATGATAACCATGTGAAGCATGAGATCCCTTATTTATGGCATTATGAATTATGAACTCTATTCTTATGATTAAGAAGTATTATGGATTGCTGGTGTTGGTCATGTATTCAGGAATGTCATTCCTTGTCAGTTTTCTTCTATCGAGTCCTGGGGGTACTTGTACCCAAAAAATATAGTTGTGTGCCTAGAGCTATGTCATGTTTTCACGATACTCTCAGTCAAGCCATGTTCCATAGAAGTTAGTCAGTCATGCGACTCAGGAAATCTCAGAAATCTCATGAACTCAGTACTCCGTAAGATCAGTAATCTTATGAACTCAGTTAGTTATCAGATATCAATAGTATTCCACCAGTCGACGGAATTCAGTAAACTCAGTCCATGTATAGCCAGTCAATCATGTTCAGTCTCTTCAGATGGGAGTAGAAATTAGCACCGAGTAAACTCAAGGGTGAGAACACACACTTTCAGATGAGGGTGTGATTCTTAGTAGTCATTCTTGTGTTCCAGAACTATGTAGCCAGCATAGGTTGAGACATCAACAGTGTCAGATGAGGGTTGATGAGGTGGATAAGCACTGTTAGATAAGGTCCCCACCGTTCTCTTTTGGGGACACTGTCAGATGAGGGTACCCACAGTTATCCTTACCAGTGGTGCGATAGTGACACCCTTCCAATCAGGCACAGATTGGACCCCAGCTTAGCTGTTCTAGCGTATTTGGGGTATATGTTGGTTAAATAACTATTCCCACAGTTTCATTATCAGTCTCAGTAAAAAAACTCAATTAGTTCTTTAGATTTCAGGACTGTCAAATACAGTCAACTCAGTCACAGTACAAAACTCAGATAGTTTCATCAGATTTAGGACTGTTAGACACAGTCACTCATGTTATCAGTTATTTCAGTTATCGGAACTCCAGTATCAGTCATGCTAGAATCAGTAAATTCATGTCATCATTATAAAGATTCAATTATCATGTTCTCACAATCTCAGTTACTATGTATTCATATGTGCACTCTTACATTCATATTAGTCAGTCAGTTATTATCATTCATGCATGTAAGTCCCATGTATTCAGCCTACCTCACACGTATACTCAGTACATTCTTTTGTACTGACGCATTTGCGCTATGGTGTTCTCTTTTTATGTTACACCATAGGTTCAGAGACACGACTCTCAGATCAGCAGCAACAGCAACATTCCAGGGTTCAGAGTTTTAGCAGTGAGTCCTCATTCTCTGAGGACGTGATCTTATTTTATCATATCAGTTTAGTTTTCAGTTGACGGAGTTAGTTGGGGACATGTCCCATCAACTCCTTAGTCAGACAGTTAGAGGCTTTCAGACGACTACAGTAGTTTTCATGTTTTTTAGACTTTAGTATTTCAGTTTTATTTTGGTATAGAGATACCACTCTATGTTAGACGTTATTATTATTATTCAGTTATGTTCAGTATTGAACCTTACAGCCTCTCAGTGTATGTTTCCGCATTTTCATGTCATATTATGCTGTGTACAAGTACAAATATCAGTCATAGGTTAGCTTGTGGTCCTTCGAGGTCATAAGCACCGTGTAGCATTCCAGTTCAGATAATCGGGGCGTTACACCATGCTAGCACGGGTCCAATGTATATTATTTTTTGTCTCTATTTATGTGACACAAATATAATTTAGATAATTAATTATATTTTTACTGTATTTTTAGATGTTTTAAGCTGTTAATCATTGTAATTTATAATATGTTTTATGTAATTTTCAAATAATATATGTTACTCTCTTGTTTGTGGCATTGATATTCAATTATATGTTTAAAATAATTTTAGCTTTTAATTATTATAATTTATAATATTTTTCTTTTCATTCAATTTAAGTGACACTGATATAATTTATTGAGACAAGCCAATATTTTATATTTTATATTTTTAATTTTTTTTAAGTTGTTAATTATTTTGATTTATAGTATTTTTTACGCATTTTTTTAAAAACGTATAACAAATTTTTATTTTTTAGATATTTTAAGTTGTTGACTATTATAATTTATAGTAATACTTTTTAGGTAATTTTCAAATAGTATATGTTACTCTCCTTGTCCAATTTAAGTGTCACTCATATAATTTATAATACTTTTTGTTAATTATTGTAATTAATAATATTTTTTCTTCTATTCCAATTTATATGTCACTCATATAATTTCAAGAATCAGCCAAATATTTATATATTCTAAATTTTTCAAGTTGTTAGTTATTGTGGTTTATAGTTTTTTCTTTTACATATTTTTCTGAAATATATAACAGATTTAAAAAATAAGACAAACAAATTAAAACGGAAGAAAAAAATGAAGGCAAGGGAAAGGACCAATGAAGTTGTGCCAAAACACGCATGTTGACCTTTAAATTTTTTAAATTATTAATTATTGTGATTTATTTATTTTTTGCATTTTTTAAATATACAACAAATTATTTTTCTTAGATATTCTAAGTTAAGTATTGTAATTTATAATACATTTTATGTGATTATCAAATAATATATGTTACTCTCCTTGTCCAAACTTTTGTGGCATTGATAGTCAATTATAGCTTTTAAATAATTTAATTTTTTAACTAGTGTGATTTATAATATTTTTTCTTCTATTTCAATTTAAGTGACATAATGCATAGATGACCATAATAATTAATTAGGGGTGATATAGTAAAATCATGATTAAAGCAACAAAGCAAACATGTCTTAAATGGCTTATAATAACTAATTAAAAATGATATAACAAAATTATTATAAAAAATACTTATGAAAAAAATTTAAATGGGGTTCATATAAGACGTCAAGTAAATTTAAAACATCAAGAGTTAATTTATCATTTAATATATTTTTTTAAAAATATATTATTAATAATTTTTTTAATACTTATATGACTTATAATAATTAATTAGGGGTGATATAGTAAAATTACGGTTGAAGCAGCAAAAGTAGACATGACATAAATGTCTATTTTAATTCTTTTTAGTTAAATATTATTAATTTTTAATACGTGAATGACTTATAATACTTAATTAAGGTGATATAGTAAAATCACGATCGAAATGACTTATAATAATTAATTATGATGATATAGTAAACTCACGATCGAAACAACGAAGCAAACATGTCTTAAATGACTTATAATAACTAATTTGAAGTGATATCACAAAATTACTATAAAAATACCTCTAAAAAAAATTAAATGAGCCTCATATAAGAAGTCAAGTTAATTTAAAACATCAAGAGTTGATTTATCATTTTATGTCTATTTTATTTTTTTATTAAATATTATTGATTTCTTAATATCAAATAATTATAACTAATTAAGAGTGACATATTAAAATTATGGTTGAAGAAGCTAAAGCAGAAATGTTAGAAATGTCTATTTTACCTTTTTATATTAAATGTTATTAATTTTTTAAAATACTTAAATGACTTATGATAATAAATTATATAGTAAAATTATGATTGAAGCAACTGAAGTAGACAACACGACCCTAAGCTACTTCATTCACTCTTCTATTATAAAGTAACTAGATATCAAGGGGCCTGTGCTAGCAGGGGCCCAATACATATTATTTTTTTGTCTTAATTTATGTGATACAAATAGAATTTAGATAATCAATTATTATAATAATTTAATTTTTTAATATTGTGATTTTAATACTTTTTATTCTATTCTAATTTAAGTGACACTGATATAAGTTTGCGAATCAACCAAATATTTTATATATTTTAAATTTTTTAAGTTGTTAATTATGTGATTTATAATGTTCTTTTACATATTTTTTCAATAAGATACGAATATTCTCTATGTCTCAGTTTACGTGGCACAGATAAAATTTTGATAGTCAATTAAATTTTCTTTATGTATACACACACACACACACACATACACACACACACACATATATATATATATATATATATATAATTCTTAATTATTGTGATTTACAATACTTTTTACCTCATTTTCAAATAATATATGTTACTTTATGTCTTCTCATATCCCATTTAAATTTATATGACACTAATATAATTTTGATAGTCAACCAAAATTTTTATGCTGCATATCATTTTGTGTTTATTTTACCCTTTTTTTTTATAAATTATTATTAATTTTTTTAATGCTTAGATGACCATAATAATTAATTAGGGTGATCTAATAAAATCACGATTGAAGCAGCAAAACAGAAATGTCTTAAATGACTTATAATAACTAATTAGAAGTGATATAGCAAAATTACTATAGAAAATACTTGTGGAAAAAATTTAAGTGGGTCTCATATAAGACGTCAAGTTAATTTAAATTATCAAGAGTTAATTTATCATTTTATGTCTATTTTATTCTTTTCAATTAAATATTATTTATTTTTTAATATTTAGATGACTTATAATAAGTAATTAGAAGTGATATAGTAAAATTACAGTTAAAGCAACTGAAACAGATATGCCAAAAATGTCTATTTTACTTTTTCTATTAAATATTATTAACTTTTTAATATTTAAACGACTCATAACAATTAATTAGGAGTGATATAGTCAAATTACGCTTGAAGCAGCTGAAGCAGACAACACGACCCTAAGCTCCTCCCATTCACTCTTCGATTATAGAGTAACTAGTATACATATCTGTAACTACCCAAACCAGGGCCTGACCGTGATGGGTATCTCAAATTCGTCGAGGATCGGAGACAACCCCCTTTACCTAGCCAAACGAATCACACTACAGCTAGCAGTGGATGAATTTCAAACATATAACAAGATAAGTTGAGTTTCAAACATATAACAAGATAGGCAACTCAGAAAAGAAATCTCTAAATTCCAACAACATCCCAATCTACAATAATCCACAAAGCCTCTACTATCCAAAACAATCTAAGTTAGGACATTCTCCGACGATAGTCAAAGAAACTAGGAAAAATAGTCTATGACACGAAATAAACCAAGAAGTAGCAACCTTCTTGAAGAAGGAGGCTGACCACTTCAAGCTAACTCACAAATGATCCAAGATCACCTATCACTACGCAGGAAAAGTAGAAGTGTCTCCGATTCTTGCATCACGTAGGGATACAACGTTCAGAGATGGTTAGCGAGTTGAGATCTAATATGTAACTCAGGAAAGGGATAAAATAATGGCAAGTCAAATCCACAGTAAAATCCATCTGCACACATTGTACATATAAATATATATAACTATATCTTTATAACTCTTTCTCTCTCTCTCTCTCTATATATATATAACATGCTGGGATAAGGAACAAGATTTAGCATGAAAGCAAAACATTAGCTTGGACTGTGTAGTGATCACGCTCACCTATACCATTATTTTAGTGTAGGACTATCATTGTCAAATATAATAACCCAACTTGAGTTGGGGTCGAATCCATAAGGATTGTAACTAGTATTCGATTCCAATGTAGTGTTGAAAGCTACTAAGTATTTAACCACAATGTAAACATAAAGTAAGACATAAATTAAAATTGGAGAAGGGGGTGATTTGGAAGGTTGTTGAACAAAAACTACTTGAGCTACTAATTTAGAGTAATAACCGTAGGTAAGATTCCAATAGGAGAATAATCTTGGGATTATGTTTTCCTAGGGGAAAATATTGCATGGGTTCATGAGAATCAAATGCAAACTCTAGCTAATGACCATATGGGTAGACTAGATTAGGGATTTTGATGTTAGTTTTTCAACCAAACACCAAAATATCACCCATGGATCCTTTCGGATACCTCATGGGTGTGGCAAACAAATCTACCCACAACCTTAATTGGGCATTCCTATTTCTAGGAAGATGCCTAAGACATAGCAAATTCACAATCCATCCTTATTTCTAAAATAATGTAAAAGAATAAGATAACATCTAATTATTGTTCACAAATACTAGTCCCCCATATCCCTCTTTCAAGGATGATATGGGATCTAAATGAATACCCACATTCTTCTCTCAAGGATGATGCAAGATTTTGGAATTTAGGGCTTTCACTCCCAAATTCCAATTTGACAATCAAGCATGAGTGAAACCCAACATCATTAACCAAGAATCTACACTAACAATCAAGACCCACACACATTTACACCTTATTCCAACATAATTCCAAGATAGATGTTTAGCTACTCATGAAGTTTGAGAAAAGAGATATACCCAAATTCACATTTAAAGTTTCCATTGAACATGTAAGAAAGTGTCTTCTTCAAATTCAACTTCAATTTCCACTAAACTCTTTGGAAAATTAACTATAATAATCTTTCCCAATTTAGTAGGGTTTTTACAATGCCAAAAACTTGAATTCTAGTTGCAAGATATCCAAAAGTGAAAGGGTTTTTTTCCATTGAAGGATTAGAACCAGTTGTGGGAAATTACAAATCTGCCCCTGGGCTGTTTTCTGCTTTATCGCGATCGTCGGTGCTTGATCAGGATCGTGATGAACCTATTACGATTGTTGGCTTTAACTAATTTATGTTGTTCGTGATAGCGAACCTCAAACAACGATGACGGTAACTGAGGGGCAGTTCCTGCTACAAATTTTTCAGTTTTTGCACTAACTTTTCTCGTTTTGTTCTCTTTTCAGCTTACTTCACTTGTTTTCCTTTATTTACCTGTAAACCTACAAACTATGAGAATTAGTGCATTCAAATGTTCAATTGGCCTCATTTATACGATTTAATCATAGTACTGTGCACAAATTTAGATGTAAACAAGTGGTAAATTTACCACTCATCATGTAGCTCAACCGTCATAAAAACACCCACGGGCTATGTGAGTCCAGCTCCCCTACTGAAAGGGCCCCAGTGCATGTTAGCCGCACGAATTGGAGGTATAAAGGAAGACCAAGGAATGCCCCGACCCATGTCAATCCAAGACACAAATATATGTATAAAGTGTGTCATATGCCCATAGTCATCAATACCAACCCTCACACCATCAAATGTGAGCTTCCAGTATCAATTCCCTCGGGACATCCACCTTCACGGCGTAGCTACACAACCCCTTTTAAGCCTATATTAAAACAAGTTTTATATAACCCATCCATTTAACTAAGGAATTATCTAGGGCACATCATATGTATCGTCATACCCTTACACTTGCAAGCTTATAATTATGCCATCATTATTCCATTAACCCAGGGAAATGCCTCGACCCCGTTTTTTCATTAAATCAATATAGGAGATTGCCACGTCCCTCTTTGTTCATTAAATCAAGTTTGAGGAATGTCTCGACCCCTTTTTGGTTTATCAATTTAACTTAGGGGAATGCCTCGACCCCCGATCTTCTAATTTTAAAATCAAAGCATAACTAACAAGGCCTTTAAAATCCATGTTTATCAGTTTAACCATTTATGCAATGCAATAGTATAGGTAAGTAAGTCAAATCATCTGACAAACCATATTTCAAAACCAATTACACAAGTGGGTTGATGAAACACAATTTTCAAAACTAATTTTCAATCCAAAATCATCAATTTGGGGGAATGTCTCGACCCTCTTTTCAATTTCCATACTTATGCACCCAATTAGTTCAAAATCCATTGATAAAACACAAACAATGCATATTAAATCATGGGAGTTCAATTCAAGTAACATTCATTCCAAAACCATCAAATCTATATTCATAAACCATAATTAAATCACATGGATAACAATTTAAACACACACTTTTAATAAAATAAGTTTTGGAGAAGAGTAATATGCCTGAGATATCAAGAATTACGGAGAGAAAAAACTCTTGGACACTCTAATTGCCAATTTCTTGGGAACCCTAGTATTCTTGACTTAGGGATGTGAGAGAGATGGGAACATTAATTTGATTGTTAAAGAGATGGAAATAACCCTCTTTGGGTGTTTTATAGATGTGGGTCCTAAGTGGGGAAGGAGGTAGATAACAATAATGCCCCCACTTTAAAGTGCAAAAAAAGTCGCCCAATCATCACGGGTCACCTTACGACTAGTGACATCTGGCTACGAGTTGTCTCCATGACTTCTAATCAGAGAATTACTCAAGGACCCCTCACTGTTGACCATACGAGTCACATACAATGATTTGTGAGGTGTCACTATGACACTAGGGTCCTAGTCGTGGTCAATCCAGAAATAGCAGGCACCTTTACTGGTTTGGCTACGAGGAGCACTATACAACTCGTTTAAAGTCTTGACGACTCATTGAGTCTAGTCGTTCTCTGAACAGACACCTTGGGCAACCTTACCGTTCACCTACGATTAGGGTCCTACGACCCGTATGTTGTTCTTACAACTTATGAGGTAAGTCATAGTCAGGACAATGAGTTAAAAAGACTACGGAATTTTCCAAGGCCAAAATCCGGGGTGTTAGATTCTCCCCCTCTACGATCATTTTGTCCCCAAATGATGAGTCAAGGCATTAATTAGCACGATTTAACACAGAAACACAACCACAATTACCTTTAACAAAGACAAAAAATAAAGATATTAGGGAATACACATATCTTAAGCATGATTATCCCAAAGCGGGAAACAAAAGAATAGATAGTTGGACTTTATGTCCTCTTCCATTTCCCAAGTAGATTCTTCAACCTTATGATTCCTCCATAGAACCTGCATCGAAGCCATATCCTTAGTCCTCAAACGATGGACTTGCCTATACAAAATCTCCACCGGGACTTCCTCATAAGATAAGGAATCTGAAACGCCATCACTTTTCAAAGAAACAACCAAAGAATGATCACCCACTCACTTCTTCGACATTGGAACACCGGATGAATAGAACCAAAATTTGAAGGCAACTCTAACTCATAAGCCACATTGCCCATTTTTCTCTAAATTAAGTACGGGCCAACATATCGGGGACTGAACTTCCCCTTCTTTCCAAACCTCATCACCTCGTTCATGGAAGATATTTTCAAGAATACCCAATCACCAACATCAAACTCCAATTCCCTATGCCTCACATCTGCATAGGACTTTTGGCAACTTTGGGCGGTCTTAAGTCTAACCCGAATCACCTTCACCTTTTCTATGGCTTGATGAACTAAGTCAGGACCAAAAACATAGTCTCACCAACTTCAAACCACTCAATAGGAGAACGACATCTCCTATCATACAAAGCCTTAACGGAGCCATTTAAATACTAGAATGATAGTTGTTATCATACACAAACTCTATAAGAGGCAAATGATTAACCCAACTACCACCAAAGTCAATCATACAAGCCCTTAGCATATCTTTTAGAGTCTGAATGGTCCTCTCCACATGTCCATCCATCTGAGGGTGGAAAAAGGTGCTAAGGTTCACCTTAGTTCCTAAACCCCTTTGAAATGACCGCCAAAAGTGTGAGAAGAACTGCGTGCCTCGATCAGATATGATAGAAACAGGCACGCTATGCAACTTGACGATCTCCTGAATAAAAAGCCTAGCATAATCCTCTGTAGAATAATTAGTCCTCACTGGAAAGAAGTGAGCAGGCTTAGTCATCCTATCCACGATGACTCAAATCGAATCAAACTAAGACCAGTAACAAAGTCCATGTTAATTACTTCCCACTTCCACACGAGCAACTCAGTCTCTTGAGACAAACCACAAGGCCTTAAGTGCTCCACATTCACTTGCTGACAAACCATACAGTTGGCCACACAATTGGCCACATCCCTCTTCATGTTATTCCACCAATAGTTCTTTTTCAAATCATGACACATCTTCGTCTAACCAGGATATATAGTGTATCTCGACTAATGAGCCTCTACCAAGATTCTTTCCTGCAACTCATCAATAGTGGGAACACAAAATCTACCTTGGTACCTCAGAATGACATCACTACCAATCTCAAAAGTCATTACCTTTTGCTGACCTACATCATCCTTAATTTATATTAAGATAAGATCCAAAACCTGCTTCTTCTTCACCTTAGCACCAAGAGATGACTTCACCACCTCTTGCACAATCACACCTCCATCCTTAGAGTCCAAAAGACGAACTCTAAGATTAGCCAAATGGTGAATATCCTTCACCAAACCTCACTTCTTCTCATCAACATGAGATAAGAATCCCATGGACAACCTATTAAGAGCCTTAGCGACCATATTAGCTTTACTTAGGTGGTAATGGAAACTCATATCATAATCCTTGAGCAACTCGAGTTATCTTCTTTGCTTGATATTCAACTCCTTTTGGGCGAACATATACTGCAGGCTCTTCTGATTTGAATATATATCAACTTGAACTCTATAGAAGTAATGACGCCAAATCTTAAAAGAAAAAAACACAACAAACAATTCTAAGTCATGGGTCGGATAATTCTTCTATGTACCTTAAGCTGCCTGGAAGCATACACCACAACCTTACCATGCTGCATCAATACATAACCTAATCCCACACGGGACGCATTACAATAAATATAAAAACCATCAATACCCTCGGATTGGGTCAAAACCATAGCAGTAGACAACTTATCCTTAAACTTTTCAAAGCTACTCTCACAAGCATTGAACCATAGAAACATCACTTTTTTCTGAGTCAACTTAGTTAATGGAGTAACAATCGATAAAAAACTCTCCACAAACCTCATATAATACCCAGCTAAACTAAAAAACTTTGAATATAGATTGGAGTTGTAGGTCTAGGAACTTCTTAATCATCTTTACTTTTTGTAGATCCACCATGATCCCCTCACTAGAAACAACATGACCAAGGAAGGTCACATAATTTAACCAGAACTTACACTTCGAGTACTTAGCATACAAATACTAATCCTTAAGAGTCTGCAACACTATACGGAGGTGATTGACATGATCCTCCTCACTTTTAGAGTGTACCAAGATGTCATCAATAAATACAATGATGAATAAGTCCAGAAACTGATGGAATGCCTACTCATCAGATCTATGAATGCCACCGAAGAATTAGTCAACCCAAAAGATATGACTAAGAACTCGTAGTGACTAGACCGGGTACGGAAAATAGTCTTAGGGATATCCACCTCTCTAATCTTCAACTAATGATAACCCGATCGAAGGTCTATCTTAGAAAAATACATATGTCATTAATCTTAGGAAGAGAATACTTATTCTTCACAGTCACCTTATTCAACTACCGTTAGTCAATATACATCCGAAGAGAACCATTATTCTTACACATGAAAATAACAGAAGCATCCCACAGAGAAACACTAGCGCAAATAAAATCCTTATCAAGACGATCTTTCAATTGCTTCTTAAGTTCTTTCAACTTAGACTGAGCTATTGTATAAGGAGAGATAGAGATAGAATAGGAATCCAGAAGAAGATCAATCCCAAAGTCTATTTCCTTATCGGGAGAATACTATGATGATCATCGATCAATACTTCAAAAAACTCATTGATAATGGGGACAAATTACAAGAAAGGGCCATAAGATTTAAAATTCTTAACTCAGACTAGATGATATAAACACCCATTGGAAATCAATTTCTAGGCTCTAAGAGAAGAAATAAACCTTTCTTTAGGCACTAGGGAACTTTCTTCTCACTCAATCACCAGTTTATTCGGGAATTAAAACTGACCCTTCGAGTTCTACAATCAAGAAATGCATAGCACTAATGGAGCCAATCCATACCCAATATCACATTAAACTCTATCATATCCACCAACATCTCCATACCACAGATAGATACCACACAACCCCTATAGACCCTTCTAGCCACAACAGAGTCACCCACAGATGTAAAAACATAAAAAGGATCAGAAGTACATTCAGGACCAAAATCAAAATGAATAGCCACATAAGGGTCACATAAGAAAGAGTAAATCCCACATCCAGCAGATAATACATATCATGACAAAAAAGCTGTAATGTACCGGTGATAACATCAGGAGAATCCTTAGATTCCTGATGAGAGGTAAGAGCATATAGATGATTTCAACCTTTGCTGGTACCAGAAGTAGCATCCTTTGGTATTGGAGCTAAAGACTAACATATTAGATTCATTAGAGACATCACTTGTAGGATAGTTCCTCTGAATATGGCCAGGCTATCCACATCTGAAGTACTTATTTCTCCCCTTATGGAAATAAAATCTATAAAATCTATAAGAAGGATATGATGGAGCTGACTAGGCCCAACTGGCTTAAAATTGGCCACCTTGTGCCTTAAGACCACTATTGCTCTAAAAACGACGATCACCAGACCTCTTAAGATATGGATCACTAGCCATAGAATATGAATCAAATTTTCCCCACTTCTTCTTAGACCACTGCCTTCCATCTATATCACTATTCTGCTAGCCTCCACCCTGCTTAGAATACCTAAATTTCTTACTCTGCCTTTTCCCTATTTTGGGTTGTTTCTTCTTTTCGTCCTCAACTTGCTGTATATATACCACAAGCCAAGAGATATCCATGTCATTATTCAGCAAAGTGACCTTGCACTCCAACACCAAGTCCTGAGATAAGCCTGAAGTAAACTTCATCATCTTAATTCTCATAGAGAACACCAACTTCAGGGCATAGCGAGATAACTAATGAAATTTCAAGGCGTACTCCTTTACAATCATCCTGCCTTGCTTCAAATTCATGAACTCCTCAGCCTTCGCTTCCCTCAGCTCCTGAGGAAAGAAACAGTCAAGAAAGGTGCTAGAGAAGTCATCCCACATAGCTGGATCAACATCATCTCCTCTCAAGTATTCCCACTTCTCATACCACCGATATGCCACATCCTTCAACTGATATACGACAAACTCCTCACCCTCAGAGTCATAAGCATACATTACCTAAAATTTTTTTTCCATCTCATCTATGAACCCTTGAGGATCTTTCTCAACCTTGGAACCAGTTAAAGTTTGAGGACTAAACCTTTTGAACTGACCAATCCTTGTGGCCTTAGAAAAAGAGTGGTAGAAGAAAACGCTCAGACTGGCACGACTGGGAGGCCACCAATTGAGTAAGTAAATGAATCGACTAGGGAAACTCAAAATTAGATACATCACCTTGAGAAATTAGGGAAGAAGTACCATCAGCTCAAGGAGGACTAGTAGGGACTAGTGGAACTCCACGGGGGCAATCAAAAGTACGGACCCTTGATCGAGTTTGTACCCCATAAGCATGATGAGTTCTATCCATGTTGTACTCAGGTGGGATAGATGAGCTTCCACAGACATCAAATCTTTAGGGAGGTATGATCTGAAATGCGAACAAATCAAATTAGAGGAGATTTCAACACTCTAAACTCTACAACCGAAAGTAAAACACAAGAAAGGAAAATATTCCTACATGCCTCATAGCCTTTCCCTTATAAGTGTGGCACGCTACATACCCATAAAAAGAGATTCTACTCAACCCGAATTTGTGGACACCCAATTGACCATTAACGTAGGGCTCTGATTTTAAATTGTCATGACCCAAACAAAGCCTGGCCATGACAAGTATCTCAAGTTTGATGAGGATCGGAGACCACCCTTTTTACCTAGTCAAATGAATCACAATATAGATATCAATGGATGAATTTTGAACATATAACAAGATAGGTAACTTAGAAAAGTAATCTTAGAATTCCGACAACATCCCAATCCACAGTATACCACAAAGCCCCTACTATTCAAAAATAATCTAAGTCGGTACATACATACGATGATAGACAAAGAAACCATGAGAAATAGTCTATGACATGAAATAAACTAAGAAGTAACAGCCTTCTGGAAGAAAGAGGCTCACTACTTCATGCTAACTCATGAATGATCCAAGATCACCTATCATTGCACAGGAAAAGTAGAAGTGTCTCTGGTTCCTGCATCGCATGGGGATACAAGATCTGAAGATGGTTAGCTTGTTTAGCGCTAGCATATAACTCAGGGAAGGGATTAAATAATGTTAAGTCAAAACCATAGTAAAATCCACATGCACACATTGTACATACATACATACATATATCCATACATATATATATAACATGCTGTGGTACGGAACAAGGCTTAACATAAAAGTAAAACATTATCCTAGATTGTGTAGCTCAACCATCATAAAAATACCTACGAGCTATATGGGTCTAGCTCCCCTTAGTGAAAGGACCCATGGTGTGTCAGCTACATGAACCAGAGGTATCAAGAAAGATCAGGGAACGCACTGATCCCATGTTAATCTAGGATACAAATATATTTATAAAGTGTGTCATATGCACACAATCATTATGATCAACTCTCACACCGGCAAACGTGAGTTTCCGATATCAGTCCTCCCAAAATATCTACCTTCATGGCTTAGCTATACAACCCCTTTTAAGTCCATATTAAAAGAAGTTTCATATAATCTATCCATTTAACCAAGTAATTATCTGTTAGGGCACACTATAGGTATAGTCATACCCTTATATTTGCAAGCTTATAATTATGCCATTATAATTCCATTAATCCAGGGGAATGCCTCGACTTTTTTTTGTTCATTAAATTAATATGGAGGAATACCATGAACCCCATTATTCATTAAGTCAAGTTTGCGGAATGCCGCGACCCCGAGCTTCTAATTTTAACCATTTATACAATGCTATAGTATAGGTAAGTAATAACGCTTAACTTACACGTCAATTTAGTGCAAGGCGGTCATCATCAATATATTTACCCAACTTTAGAGTCGAGGTCGAATCCACAGGGAACAATGTGAGTGGCGATTAAACTAATTTGAAACTAAACCTACAAGATAAATTCAAACAACTGAATCAAGAAAATAAAATGGGGGTTTCCAATGATCAAACAAATGTTAAAGTTTTAACTTGCTTCAGAACTCAAAGACAAAATTTCAATAGTTCAAATCAAAGATAAATAATAAACTAGAGTTGTGATCACTATGATTACTAATCCCCATTAAATAATAGTTGTGGCATTGGGTTCTCATAACTTGCGGAAAACACCAGATTATCAGTTTCTACAGTCCATCTAAGTGTTTCTCAACCTACCTAGATGTTGAACTACCTAATTCTCTCGAACTTAAGAAGTTATTCTATTCATACTGATTTTATCTCAAGTTGATCAATCTTGTTACTACATGAATCATTAGATGAGAACTTAAACTTCCCAAATCTTCGTTGATAATTCACTTCTTACTAGGGTTGATTTCTTATCTCAAGCAAATCAACAGTAAACAAAGCCTATTATTTGCAACCAACAAAAAATAATTAATATAAAAAAATTACAAAGATGTCCCCATAATCAGTTGAACCCCAACCAACTACTAAATCAATAAACTAATAATCATAGATCCCACAACCCTAATTGGGGTTTAGGTTGTTCATAAGATAGAAAGAGATAACAACGATTGAATTTATAATTTAAAGCAATTAAACTTACAAAAGATGAAATCCAAAGTTGATTCTCCTCCAAGTACAAAAAGAATTTCCCACAACTAAATCAAAGGATTGAAAATTGAATTACAAGATCAGAGCCCAAAAAGAAGTAAACTGGTCTTTGGAATAAGTTCAAGATGTTCTGCGTTGATCTAGGGTTTCCAAGAGGTCCCAAGATGATTAAAATGGAGTTTGGGATGTTATATTTATAGTATACAAGTCATTAACCAACTTTGATTGGGTTTCCATGTTATTTTTCTTCAGCTGGGTAGAGTTATCCCAATTTTGGGCATTGGAGCGGTGCGGAGGCATGCAAATTCACAATTGTCAAAAAATCTGTCAAATTCTAGTAGCTGTTCGCAATTTCAACGCATTGCAGGGCCTCCTTAAACTCCAAATTAAGCTACACGCGCCATATTTCCAAAAACTTGGGACTCTTTTCAATCCAATGGTATTTTGAAATCCTCCATTGGCCTCCTGTACAGTCCACACTCGTCCAATACTTTTCAGGGGTCTAACTTGCGTCTTGTGCTTTTAGTAAGCATTATGAGCCTTCTTGAGTTGTGTCCACTTGATTTGAAGCTTTTATATCCTTAATACATCATCATAATCCATTCACCAAGAATCCTAAATCAATGAACACATCAATTACGAGCTCAAAATAACACAACATCCTCACCGATAAACTAAAAACACAAGCTAAGCATAAGCTAAATATACATTGAGCTTTAACTCATTGTTTTCACTCCTTTCTTGATCCAATTGACCCTTGAACATTATAAATAAATTGTTTCACATATAAAAACATAATAACAACCTTAGTAACTTATTAAAACACACTAGAGCTCAACACAATAGACTAGAAAAACACCTAGCTCAAGCTAGTCACACTAGTTTTGTCGGTTGAACTCTAAATGGTCGAATTGAATCAAAACTTGTGTAAAAACACCATTAAACATTGTGAACACATAATTTCTCACTTATATCATTATTAACACATATAGAATAATAATCATCCTCAAAACAAGGCTAAATAAGCTAGAATAGTAGCACTAGAATGCATAAATTCACCCAACATCACCACCCCACACTTAAAGCCTTGTTCGTCCTCAAACAATTATTAACTATAAACAACATGAGCTCTACACTTCTACTACATGCAATACACTCAAGCTACCACTACAAAGACTACACGAATGCAAATTTACAAAACTAAACGTGTTATACATAATTGAAAGCTCATGAACACTACTCCAAAACATCCTAGCCTCAAAAATTGGCTCACGTAGTTGGCCAACTCATGATTATTTCTCAATAAAGGACATCATACAAATCACCCACATTCATCAAACATATGCCCCTCACAATAAGAGAGTTACCCATAATCTCTCATAATAATGCAATTTATAACGTAATGGGTACAAGAATCAAATTACGCTCACTCTCACAAAGAATTCACAAGTTACACATAATGAACCATAGGCTTGCCCTTAGTGTAATGCTCCACTAATTTTGGAATGATGAACTTAGGATCAATTAGAATTTTTTCGGGTTGTAATGTAGGCTAAAGGACGGGTAGGAACTATTTTGACAAAGAATAGTGACTGACCTCTCTAAGCGCTTTAATACACTACAATAAATATTTAAAACCAATCTCCAACAACCAAATTACACCACTTTTCTCTACCCATCTCTTTTATTTTTGCCCCATCTCTTTTAAGCATTTTCACAAACACTTGGTGGACACATAGTTTACTACCACAAGAATCGATTTTTCTCTTTTTTTTCACAATCATGGCAATATTTTTAGCATAAATTTTATCACATCCATCCACCACACATCAATTATAAACCTATAACTATTACCTTGGGGAATCAATTTCACATTTTTCTTCTTCAATTTCTCAAACTCCTTTCTCTTATTCAATTTTTACAATTGAAGCACTTACGAGCTTTTTGGATCAAATTATGGTCTATCAAAGAAGGGATTAGGATACTTATGTGGTTACCAAAGAAAATAAGCTAAAAGCTCAATGGGGGGTTAACTAGGATAATGCACAAAGGGTAGGACCAAAAGAATGTATAAAACAAGGCTATCAAAGAAATGCCTAAATCATCTCCTAAACCCACACTCTTTATTTCGCTTCACACACACACTAGTCAAGTTCTAGACATCACATGCAATAAGGAATATCCAAAATACCTTACACGCACATGGCAAATGCTCAACTCAATAGGATCATCATATACTCTCAACCAAACAATAACATAAATTCAAAATTAAAACAGTAAACCAGAGTCACAAACTTGAGCCAAAGAGTCTCAAAATAGCAATTCACTCATTCAACATGCTTTTACTAACAAACCCACTTGCATCATGTAATAAAAAATAGCACCAACAATAATATCTCACTTATTCTTAACCTAATATTTTTTTTAAATTGAGCTAAAATTTGAGAATTTCCCCACCCCACACTTAAAAATCTACTTTGTCCCCAAATTGAATTTAAAAGTAAGAAATAGAAATGCTCTTTGAGGCTTCTAGGCCTAGCTAGTAGCATCTCCATATAAAGGAGATCTATGGGACCCCACACTCATTCTTTGCCATGCTTCAAGCTCAAGTTTATAGTACTCAGACTTCCCATTAACTTGTGACTCAACCAAAAACAAAAACTACGTGAAATAAAAACTAAAAAACTGAAAATAAAACCTACTTACGTTGGGTTGCCTCCGAAGAAGCGCCTAATTTAGTGTCGCGGCACCACCCAATCAACTTTTTCCTACACCATGAGGATATGAATTTCACCCCCAACATCGCATCTATATTTTTGCCTCGATCATATGAAGGTGGTACAGAGATTAATGAACCGAGTAATGGATTATTCATGATACACCACTCGTCCTTTAAGTGAGGTGTGTTTTTATGTTGCTTATCCAGTGTAAATTTAAGAATATAGGATTCTTATTCCTCATCTTCACACTCTTTCACTATTTTAAATGATTTCACAGACAAGACATCATCTAAACATAATGTGAAAAAATACTTCGAGTGAGGCCCAACTAATTCTACTTCAAAATTTACACTATCTACGACACACTCACTTTTATTCACCTTCTCAATGTCAGTCTCATGATCAAGATGACAATCGAGTGATTGTGCTTCTTTAGTTTTCTCCTCAAATTGGCTTATGTCCTCCTCATATTCTTCTTTGTTTAGCCACTGTAAACATGGTGGGAGTGGTAACTCCGTTAACTTTGCCCACAACTGTTCTTGATTCTCTAAAATTTATTTCATCGATTTTTTTTCCTTGAATCATGACAGCACACATATCTTCAGTATGATCACTTTCACCACAAGCCAAACACCAAGTTACAGTAAGTAGGATAGTATCCGAATCATATTGTGAAGGTCCAGTCCATGCACTTTCAGGTAAATCTGGATAGCAAGCCTCAAAATATGGTCCCCCACAATAATAACAAGAATCATCACAAGAATCGACATATCTAAGAAAATCATCTATCAACGCTGACATCTCAAGAAACGTGTGAGAAAAATAAAAATAAAAGAAAATAAAAAAATAAACTACACAAATATTTACAAGTTTGGATTCAAGCAAGTAGGCTAAAATTCCAAACAACTCAATACACCAAATTGTTCTCCGGTAACGGCGCCATTTTTGATAACGCTCAACTTACATGTCAATTTAGTGCAAGGCGGTCGTTGTCAATATATTTACCCAACTTTGGAGTCGGGGTAGAATCCACAGGGAACAATGTGAGTGGCGATTAAACTAATTTGAAACTAAAGCTACAAGATAAATTCAAACAACTGACACGAAAAGATAAAATGGGGTTTTTTAATGATCAAAAAATTGTTAAAGTTGTAACTTGCTTCAGAACTCAAGGCCAAAATTTCAATAGTTCAAACCAATGATAAAGAATAAACTAGGGTTGTGATCACCATGATTACTAATTCCCATTAAATAATAGTTGTGGCATTGGGTTCTCATGACTTGCGGGAAACAACAGATTATCAGTTTCTACAGTCCATCTAAGTGTTTCTCAACCTACCAAGATGTTGAACTCCCTAATTCTCTCGAACTTAAGAAGTCATTCTATTCATACTGATTTTATCTCAAGTTGATCAATCTTGTTACAACATTAATCATTAGGTGAGAACTTAACCTTCCCAAATCCTCGTTGATAATTCACTTCTTACTAGGGTTGATTTCTTATCTCAAGCAAATCAACAGTAAGCAAAGCTTATTGTTTGCAACCAACAGAAAATAATTAATACAAAAGAATTATCAAGATGTTTTCATAATCACTCAAACCATAACCAACTACTAAATCAATGAAAGAATAGTCATAGATCCCACAACCCTAGTTACGGGTTTTAGTTGTTCATAAGATAGAAGGAGATAACAACTATTGAATTCATAATTTAAAGCAATTAAACTTACTAAAGATGAAATCCAAAGTTGATTCTCCTCCATGTACAATAAGAATTTCCCACAACTAAATCAAAGGATTGAAAATTGAATTACAAGCTCAGAGCCCAAAAAGAAGTAAACTGGTCTTTGGAATAAGTTCAAGATGTTCCGCGTCAATCTAGGGTTTCCAAAATGTCCCTAGATGATTAAAATGGAGTTTGGGAAGTTATATTTATAGTATACAAGTCATTAACCAACTTGGATTGGGTTTCCACGCTATTTTATTCAGCTGGGAAGAGTTATCCCGATTTTAGGCATCGGAGCGACGCGGAGGCATGTAAATTCACAAATGTCAAAATATCTATCAAATTCCAGTAGCTATTCGCAATTTTAACGCGTCAAGGGGCCTCCTTAAACTCCAAATTAAGTTACACGTACCATATTTATAAAATTTTTGGAATATTCTGAATACAGTGGTATTTTGAACTCCTCCATTTTCTTCCTTTACAGTCTACACTCGCCCAATACCTTTTAGGGGTCCAACTTGCATCCAACTTGCGTCTTGTGCTTTTGTAAAGCATTCTGAGCCTTCTTGAGTTGTGTCCACTTGATTTGAATCTTGTATATCCTTAATATGTCATCATAATCCATTCAAAAAGAATCCTAAATCATTAATCACATCTATTAAGAGCTCAAAACAACACAACATCCTTATCGATGAACTAGAAACACAAGCTAAGCATAGGCTAAATTTACATTGAGCTTTAACTCATTGTTTTCACTCTTTTCTTGATCCAATTGACCCTTGAACATTATAAATAAGTTTTTTCACATATAAACACATAGTAACAACCTTAGTAACTCATTAAAACACACTAGAACTCAATACAATAGACTAGAAAAACACATAGCTCAAGCTAGTCACACTAGTTTTGTTGGTTGAACTCTAAATGGTCGAATTGAATCAAAACTTGTTTGGAAACACCATTAAACATTGTGAACACATACTTGGACACATAATTGCGCACTTATATCATTATTAACACATATATAATAATAATCATTCTAAAAAATAAGGCTAAATAAGCTAGAATAGTAGCACTAAAATGCATAAATTCACCCAACATCACCATCCCACACTTAAAGCCTTGTTTGTCCTCGAACAATTATTAACTATAAACACCATGAGCTTTACACTTATACTACATGCAATATACTCAAGCTAGCACTAAAATGACTACACGAATGCAAGTTTACAACACTAAAAATGTTATACACAATTAAAAGCTCATGAACACTACTCCAAAACATCCTAGCCTCAAGAATTGGCTCACCAAGTTGGCAAACTCATGCTTATTGCTCAATCAAGGACATCATACAAATCACCCACATTTATCAAACATGTTCTCCTCATAACAAGAGAGTTACCCATAATCTCTCACAATAATGCAATTTATAACGTAATAGGTACAAAAATCAAATTACGGTCACTCTCACAAAGAATTCATAAGTTACACATAATGAACCATAGGCTTGCCCTTAGTGTAATGCTTTACTAATATCGAAATGATGAACTTAGGATCAATTAGGACTTTTCTGGGTTGTAATGTAGGCTAAGGGATGGGTAGGAACTATTTTGGCCAAGAATAGTGACTAACCTCTCTAAGCGCTTTAATACACTACAATAAACATTTAAAACCAATATCCAACACCAAATTACACCACTTCTGTCTACTCATCTCTTTTATTTTTGCCCATCTCTTTTAAGCATTTTCACAAACACTTGGTGGACACATAGTTTACTACCACAAGAATTAATTTTTCTCTTTTTTTTTTCACAATCATGGCAATATTTTTTGCATAAATTATATTACATCTATCCACCACACATCAATTATAAACCTATAACTATTACCTTGGGGAATCAATTTCACATTTTTCTTCATCAATTTCTCAAACTCCTTTCTCTTATTTAATTTTTTCAATTAAAGCACTTAGAATATTTTTGGATCAAATTATGGTCTTTCAAAGAAGGGATTAGGCAACTTACGTGGTTACCAAAGAAAATAAGCTAAAGGCTCAATGGGGGATTAACTAGGATAATGCACAAAGGGTTGGACAAAAAGAATGTATAAAACAAGGCTATCAAAGAAATGCCTAAATCATCTCCTAAACCCACACTCTTTATTTCACTTCACACACACACACACCAAGCAAGTTCTAGACATCACATGCAACAAGGAATATAAAAATACCTCACACGCACATGGCACATGCTCAACTTAATAGGATCATCATAGAATCTCAACCAAACAATAACATAAATTCAAAATTAAAACAGTAAACTGGAATCACAAACTTGAGCCTAAGAGTCTCAAAATAGCAATTCACTCATTCAACATGCTTTTACTAACAAACCCACTTGCATCATGTAATAAAAAATAGCACTAACAAGAATACCTCACTTATTCCTAACCTAATATATTTTTTTGAAATTGAGCCAAAATTTGAGAATTTCCTCACCCCACACTTAAAAATCTACTTTGTCCCCACAGTGAATTTAAAAGTAAGAAATAGAAATACTCCCTGAGGCCTCTAGGCCTAGCTAGTAGCATCTTCACATAAAGGAGATCCATGGGACCCCACTCTCATTCTTTGCCATGCTTCAAGCTCAAATTTATGGTACCCAGACTTCCCATTAACCTGTGACTCAGCCAAAAACAAAAACTACGTGAAATAAAAACTAAAAAACTAAATATAAAACCTACTTACCTTGGGTTTCCTCCCAAGAAGCGCCTAATTTAGTGTCGCGGCACCACCCAATCAACTTTTTCCTCTACCTTGAGGATATGAATTTCACCCCCAACATTGCATCCATCTTTTTGCCACGATCATATGGAGATGGTAAGGAGATTAATAAACCGAGTAATGGATGATGCATGATAAACCACTCGATCTTCAAGTGAGGTGTGATTATATGTTGCTTATCCAGTGTAAATTTAAGAATATAGGATTCTCGTTCCTCATCTTCACACTCTTCCACTATATTAAATGATTTCACAGATAAGACATCATCTAAACATAATGTGGAAAAATACTTCGAGTGAGGCCCAACTAATTCTACTTCAAAATTTACACTATCTACTACACACTAACTTTTATTCACCATCTCAATGTCAGTCTTAGGATCAAGATGATAATCGAGTGATTGTGATTCTTGAGTTTTCTTCTTAAATTGGCTTATGTCCTCCTCATATTCTTCTTTGTTTAGCCACTATAAACATGGTGGGATTGGTAACTCCTTTAAATCTGCCTACAACTGTTCTTGATTCTCTAAAATTTATTTTATCAATTTGTTCGCTTGAATCATGAAAATACACATATCTTCAGTACGATCACTTTGACCACAAGCCAAACACTAAGTTACAGTAAGTGGGATAGTATCCGGATCATATTGTAAAGGTCCAGTCCATGCACTTTTAGGTAAATCTAGACAGCAAGCCTCACAATATGGTCCCCCATAATAATAACAAGAATCATCACAAGAGTTGGCATATCTCAAAAAACCATCTATCCAGGCTGACATCTCAAGAAAGGTGTGAGAAAAATAAAAATAAAAGAAAATAAAAAAATAAACTACACAAATATTTACAAGTTTGAATTCAAGAAAGTAGGCTAAAATTCTAAACCAACTCAATACGCCAAATTGTTCCCCGGCAACGGCACCATTTTTTATAATGCTCAACTTACACATCAATTTAGTGTAAGGCGATCGTTGTCAATATATTTACCCAACTTTGGAGTCGGGGTCGAATCCACATGGAACAATGTTAGTGGCTATTAAACTAATTTGAAACTAAATCTACAAGTTAAATTCAAACAACTGACACGAGAAGATAAAATGGGGGTTTTCAATGAACAAACAAATGTTAAAGTTGTATCTTTCTTCAGAACTCAAAGCCAAAATTTCAATAGTTCAAATCAATGATAAAGAATAAACTAGGGTTGTGATCAATATGATTACTTATCCCCATTAAATAATAGTTGTGGCATTGGGTTCTCATGACTTATGGGAAACACCATATTATCAGTTTCTACTGTCCATCTAAGTGTTTCTCAACCTACCTAGATGTTGAACTCCATAATTCTCTCGAACTTAAGAAGTCATTCTATTCATACTAATTTTATCTCAAGTTGATCAATCTTGTTACAACATTAATCATTAGATGAGAAATTAACCTTCCTAAATTCTCATTGATAATTCACTTCTTACTAGGGTTGATTTCTTATCTCAAGCAAATCAATAGTAAGAAAAGCCTATTGTTTGCAACCAACAGAAAATAATTAATACAAAAGAATTATCAAGATGTTCCCATGATCACTTGAACCCTAACCAACTACTAAATTAATGAAAGAATAGTCATAGATCCCACAACCCTAGTTATGGGTTTTAGTTGTTCATAAGATAGAAAGAGATAACAACGATTGAATTCATAATTTAAAGCAATTAAACTTACTAAAGATGAAATCCAAAGTTGATTCTCCTCTAAGTACAATAAGAATTTCCGACAACTAAATCAAAGGATTGAAAATTGAATTACAAACTCAGAGCACAGAAAGAAGTAAACTGGTCTTTGGAATAAGTACAAGATGTTCGGCGTTGATCTAGGGTTTCCAAGAGGTCCCTAGATGATTAAAATGGAGTTTGGGACGTTATATTTATAGTATAAAGTCATAAACCAACTTTGATTGGGTTTCCAAGATATTTTACTTCAGATGGGAAGAGTTATCCCGATTTTGGGCATCGGAGCGATGCGGAGGCATGCAAATTCACAATTGTCAAAAAATCTGTTAAGTTCCAGTAGCTGTTCGTAATTTCAATGCGTCACGGGGCCTCCTTAGACTCCAAATTAAGATACACGCACCATATTTCCAAAAACTTGGGACTCTTGTGCGTCCAGTGGTATTTTGAGCTCCTCCATTGGCCTCCTGTATAGTCCAAAATCACCCAATACTTTGCAGGGGTCCAACTTGCGTCCAACTTGCGTCTTGTGATTTTGTTAAGAATTCCGAGCCTTCTTGAGTCGTGTCCACTTTATTTGAAGCTTGTATATCCTTAATATATCATCATAATCCATTCACCATGCATGCTAAATCATTAAACATATCAATTAAGATCTCAAAACAACACAACATCCTCACCGATGAACTAGAAACACAAGCTAAGCATAGGCTAAATTTACATTGAACTTTAACTCATTGTTTTCACTTTTTTCTTGATCCAATTGACCCTTGAACATTATAAATAAGTTGTTTCACATATAAACACATAATAAAAACCTTAGTAACTCATTAAAACTCAATAGAACTCAACACAATAGACTAGAAAAACACCTAGCTCAAGCTAGTCACATTAGTTTTCTCGGTTGAACTCTAAATGGTCGAGTTGAATCAAAACTTGTGTGAAAACACCATTAAACATTGTTAACACATACTTGGACACATAATTGCTCACTTATAACATTATTAACACATATATCATAATATCATCCCCAAAACAAGGCGAAATAAGCTAGAATTATAGCGCTAGAATGCATAAATTCACCCAACATCAGTAAGTAAGTAAAATCATATGACAAACCATTTTTCAAAATTAAGTTAACAAGTGGGTTGAGGGAACACAATTTCTATAACTAACTTTTAATCCAAAATCATCAATTTGGGGAAATACCTCGACCCCCTTTTCAACTTCCATATCAATGCACCCAATCAGTTCAAAATCCATTGATAAAGCATAAACAATGGATATAAATTCATGGGAGTTCATTTCAAGTAACATTCATTCCCAAACCCTAAGACCCATATTCATAAACCATAATTAAATCACATAGGTAATAATTCAAACTCATGCTTTTAACAAAATAAGTTTTGGGGAAGAGTAGCATGTGATAGTCCATGAAAATATGGCATGTTTGATGCTTAAAATGATGAAATTATACATGTCAGATATAATATGCGTTTTATGTGTCCTGCAGGAAAATTTGGTAGCGAGCGACTTGGACTAAAAGATAGAAGAAAAATGCTCTTAAGAAGTAAAGTGCTGATCAGGCTATGAGTCGTTAAGTCACCTTATGATTCGTAGCCCAACTTATAATGGTAACACTGGCTAAAGACGAGTTGAGAAACTAAGTAAAGAAAAGCTACGAGTCGCAAGGACAAACTACGACTCATAATGGGAAGTCATACTGTGACCAGTGTCTGAAGAATTGAAGATGGATGCTCAAGTGGCTATGTGAAATGATCCGAGACTGGGTCTTATCGTATGGGCATCTCAAGCCTGTTGAGGATTGAAAATTGCCGCATTGTCCCAACGTAACCATTACATTAACCCACAAGTATCGGATGAACTCCAAACATATAATAAGATATCAGAAATAAGACTAATACTTATAACTTGAGAAAGTCTAGCCATTCATTAATATCAACATTCAACATCCAATCTACCAAAGTTCACAGTCATCCACAAGCCTCTATAAATCCGAAGTCAATAATATGTTGGGACAAGCCCCCGACATAGCCAAAACTGAATCCGAAATAAGCTAAGAAGACCATGAACTATGTTCCTTTCGAAGAATAGAAGCTCACCACTTCGATGTCAACACTTAAATGCCTGAACACTTGATCACTACTTAGGAAGAAAATAAGATGCTCACGCCCCTATATCGCATCGAGACACAATGTCCAGAGATGGTTAGCGGTTGGAGTGCTAGCATGTAACTCAAGGATAAGGATAAAATAATGTCATTATTTAATACCAAGTCAAACCACCATAAGCCACCACATTTATACACAGGGACATGTAAATACATATGGATGCACAAAGTCTCAAAAGATAACAAGGCCTTACCAAGAATTTTAAAGCACTTAAACATGAACTATGAAGTGAAGGACTTTAACCTTCCACCGCTTAGGTTATATCGAGAAAGAGAAGTCTAACCTTAAGCCATCTTATTAAGAAAGTGGACTCTAACCACAAACCTTTTATTAGTCAAGTGGACTCTAACCACAAGCCATTTCACTATGCATGTGGGCCGAACCACAAGTCATTTCATTATACATGTGCACTCTAACAACAAGCCATCACATCCATTACTTTCGACATTGGGACTCTAACCTTTTGTCTATGCATTCATATCACACTATTCTCATTTACGGACTCTAACCTATTTAACTGTTCTAAGACATCAAGGCCACAATTCAACATCATACATTATTACAAGGTCCTCATGAATCATATATCAATCCATCACTTTAATAAGCCATTACATTATTTTTAAATATTATTCAAGTCAAATTATGGTCATCAAGACCTTTATCAAATCACTCATTAGCACTCTTACACTAAAATTTTGTTCAAACACAATTCGCCTTTAAGTTAGGGACTCCAACCTCTTTTTAACCAATCAAATCACCAAGGGCAACATTTAACTCATTATATGGCCAACAAGGCCTTTACAAGATCTTTTACAAATCATTCTTACTCATAAAGGCATTTCCTTAGTTCAATTCACCAACAATATGTGACTAGTTAGTTTTAGTAGATATTTTCACAAAACCTTGAGGGCATACTATTACCATGACCAAAACCCAAGTGGAAATCATCAATACTAGGGTTACTCTTGCCTCATTTTTAAAATCATAGTCAACAAGCACCCACATGTACAAACCATCACCAAAAAAATGTACAATCACAAATTTAAACAAGAGAAAACATTACCCATTATTTTACATCAAAACCCTCAACCTTTGTCTCAAAAATCACCATTAATGATTCACAAACAATCTTTGAATAACATGATATTAGAGATATAATAATAGGGAAAGAGTCACATGCCTTTTACAAGATGATTCATGGAAGGATTCTTGGTCTTCAAGTCTCTAGATGGCCCTTTTGATAAACCATAGCCCCAATCTTTGTTGAAGGAGTTTTCGAGAGGATTTAGGAGTATTTTGATCTTGACTATGTGAGGAATGAAAGGCTAGAATATGTTATATGGCGAGGGTTTTAAGGGTTTAGGGGTGGGGAAATGTCTAAAAAGTCCTCAGCTAAAAGCTGTAAAAGTGAACTCCTAGGAGGGTATGACTCTATGTCTAACCCATACCCTAAGGTACAAGTGGTACCCTAACTTGTACCCTAGGCATCACTATGAACCCCTAATTTGCCCAACATGTGACCATACATGCATGACTCATACCCAAAGGTAAGAGTGGTACCAAGTAACCCGTACCCAAGTCAATGACCACTAGATCAAGACCAACACTTCATATGACTAGGTTGTATATGACCTGTACCCTACCCTTTGACTTGGGAATGGATAAACCCTATCTTGGACAGTATGTTATCAACCTAAACTGATCTCTATACGAGAGGGAAGGGTACTAGTCATACCCTAGCATACAAATGGTATGCTCAATCCGTACCAACCCTGAACCTCACAGCTTGGGAAGTTTTCTAAGGATCCAAAGCCTAGGTGTTTTAATTCTCCCCCACTTGGATTATTCATCCTTGAATGACGGGTAAAGAATGCAGAAGTATGTTTTAACCTTTAACCAAGTTAGAACACAAATACACACAACAAGGGTAAAACACATGCCATGATCATTACCAATCATCCATTCATTCAATTGACTTTGGGACTCTAACCCATTGTCTATCAAAAGACTTTCTCAATTCACTATTTAGGGACTTGAACCCATGACCTATCAAGGACATACTTTAAGTTAAGAAGATTAACTCATACCTCAAGCAAGTGTTTCCAGAATGGAAAACAAATGCGGATACTTGGACTTTATGTCCTCTTTTGCCTCCCAAGTAGCATCCCCAGACTTTTGGTTCCTCTATAGAACCTTCACCGAAGCCACCTCTTTGGTTTGTAATTGGCGAACTTGATGATCTAAGATCCTCACCGAGACTTTCTCATAGGACAAAGAGTCAAAAATACTCATATCCTCCAAGGGAACAACTAAGGAAGGATCGCCTATACATTTTTGCAATTTAGACACATTAAATACGGGATGGATGGAGCTCAAACTAGAGGGAAACTCCAAATCATAGGCAACATTACCAACCCTCTTCAAAAATCAAATATGGGCCAACATACCGGGGGCTCAACTTCTTACTAAATCGTATTACTCCCTTTATAGGAGATACCTTCAAGAATACCCAATCGCCAGCATTAAATTCTAAATCCTTATGCCTTACATCCACATAGGACTTTTGGCAACTTTGAGAGGCTTTCAACCTATCATGAATCACCTTCACCTTTTCCAAGGTTTGGTGAATCAAATCTGGGCCAAATAACTTACCCTCACAACCTCATACCACCTTATAGGAGACCAACGCCTCTTACCATACAACGCGTCAAAAGGAGCCATACCGATGCTAAAGTGGTAACTATTATTATAAGCAAACTCAATCAAAGGCAAATGGTCGTACCAATTACCACCATAATCAATCACAAAAAAACACATCTTCCAATGTTTGGATAGTTCTCTCCACTTGTCCATCCATTTGTGGGTGGAAAATGGTACTAGGCATACCTTAGTTCCTGAACCTTTCTAAAATGGCTTCCAAAAATAAGATGAAAATTGAGTACCACAATTTGATATGATAGAAATTAGAGCACTATGCAACTTCACAATCTCCGCAAAATACAACTTAGTAGAATCCTCTGCTGAATAACTAGTCCTTACCGGTAAGAAATGAGTGGACTTGGATATTCTATCCATAATAACCCAAATATAATCACATTGATTCTGAGATCGAGGATGACCGGTGATGAAATCCATATTAATTTTTTCCCACTTCCATTTGGGCAACTATATCTCTTGATACAAACCACCTAGTTTTAAGTGCTCAACTTTAACTTGTTGACACACCATACACTTAGCCACATGGCTAGCCACATCTTGTTTCATATTATTCCACCAATAAAACTCCCTAAGATCACGGTAGATATGCTACACACCCATAAAAGGGACTCTACTCGACAAAGCATTATGGACACCCAATTGACCCTGAACCTAGGCTTTAATAGAACCTTGACATAACCCAAAATTGGGCCTTATCGTATGGGAATATCCAGCCCGTCGAGGACCAAAGATCACCCCATTATCCCAATCTAACTATCATATCAACCCATAAGTATCGGTTAAACTCCAAACATAAAATGAGAAAGCAAAAATAAGACTAAAAGTGATAACTTAAGAAAGTCTAGCTATTCATTAATATCAACATTCAAATCCAATCTACCTAAGTCCACAGTCATCCATAAGCCTCTATAAAATTAAAGTCAATAATATGTCAGGACAAGCTCCCGACCATAGCCAAAATTGAATCAAAAATAAGTCTATGACATAAGCTAAGTAGACCATGAAATGTGTGCCTTCCAAAGAATAGAAGCTCACCATTTTGATGTCAACACTTGAATCGCCCAATCACCTGATTATTGCACAGGAAGAGAAGAAGATGCTTTGACCCCTGTGTTGTGCAGGGACACAACATCTGAAGATGGTTAGTGATTAGAGCGCTAGCATATAACTCTAGGGCAAGGATAAAATAATGTCATTATTTATTATTGAGTCAAACCACCATAAGACATAACATTTATGCCCATGGACATGTAAATACATATGGATACACCAAGTGTTAAAAGATAATGAGGCCTTAGCATGCATTTTGAAGCACTCAAACACGAACCATGATGTGGAAGACTCTAACCTTCCACCGCTTAGGTTATATCAAGCAAAAGGACTCTACCCTCAAGCAACATCAATAAGTAAGTGGACTATAACCATAAACCTTTTATTATTCAAGTGGACTCTAACCACAAGCCATTTCAATATGCATGCGGACTCTAACCACAAGCAATTCATTATACATATGGACTCTAACCACAAGCCATCGCATCCATTACTAGATGATATTAGGACTCTAACTCTTTGTCCATGCATTCACATCACATTAATATTTGGGGACCCTAACCCATTTAACCGTTCTAACCCATGAAGGCCACAGTTTAACATCATACATGACCACAAGGTCCTCATGAATCATATATCAATCCATCACTTTAATAAGCTATTACATTAGTTTTAAATATTACTCAAGTCAGATTGCGGTCATCAAGACCTTTATCAAATCACCTATTTGTACTTTTACACTAAGCTTTAGTTCAAATATAATCTGACTTTATGTTAGAAACTCTAACCCCTTTTTAAATAATCAAACCACCAAGGGTACCATTTAACTAATTACATGGCCAACAAGGCCTTTAAAAGACCGTATACAAATCATTCTTAATTATTAAGCTATTACCTTTGTTCAATTCACCATTAATATGTGACTAGTTATTTCTAGCAGACATTTTCACAAATACCTTGAGGGCATATTCTTACCATGGCCAAAACCCAAGTGTAAACCATGAATACTAAGGTTACTCCTGAACCATTTGTTAAATCACAATCAAAAAGCATCCACATGTGCAAACCATCACCAAAAACATGTATTATCACAAGTTCAAACAAGAGAAAACATTACTCATCATTTTACATCCAAACCCTCAATATTTGTCTCAATAATCACAATTAATGATTCATAAACAATGTTTAAATAATGTGATATTTGAGAAATAATAATAGAGGAAGAGTCACATGCCTTTTACAAGTTGATTCATTGAAGGATTCTTGGTCTTCAACTCTCTAGATGGACCCTTTGATAATCCCTAGTCTAATCTTTATTAAAGGAGTTTTAAAGAGCATTTAGGAGTGTTTTGATCTTGAATATATGAGGAATAAAAGGCAAAAAAATTTTATATGGTGAGGTTTTTAAGGGTTTAGGGGTGGGAAAATGTCTAAAAAGTCCTCAGCTAAAAGCTGTAAAAGTGAACTCCCAGGAGGGTACGACGCCATATCTTAATCGTACCCTAGGGTATGAGTGGTGCCCTAACTCATACCCTAGGATTCACTATGGATCCCTAATCTACCTAACATACAACCACACATACATGACTTGTACCCAAAGGTGTGAGTGCTACCAAGCAACTGGTACCCAATTCAGTGACCACTAGATTAATACCAATACTTCATATGACTAGGTTGTATATGACTCGCACCCTAACATATGACTTGGGAGGTAGGAGGGGATTGACCATATCTTTGATAGTATGTTTTCAACCTAAACTAATCTCTATATGAGAGGGAAGGGTACTAGTCATACTCTAGCATACGAATGGTATGCTCAATTCGTACCCAACTTAGAACGTCATAACTTGGAAATTTTCTAAGGATCCAAAGCCTAGGTATTTCACTACGAGTGAAGACCATGAGTCGTAACGTCTATAAATGACTTATAGTGAGAAGTTATAATGACAATAGACACAAGTGCCCTAAAGATGAAAAGCTATTGGAGTGACTACAATTAGAAAGATACGACTCATAATGTGACTATATGAGTCGTCACCACTGAAGGTAAAAGAGAGCTATGATAGTAAGCAACAAGTCATAAGGAGACCTAATGACTCATTTCCAAAGACCTAACCACGACCGACTTAATATTTTGTTTTAATTAGGATTCCATTGTTATTTTGAGATACTATAAATACCTTAGGGTTATTTCTTTATTATGTTATGCACTCTTTACAATCTTTTTGATAATTTCACATACTTTGATCATTGAGATTATTGTTCTTGAGTTTTTGGTTTCGTATACAATTGGAGATTTTGGATTTTACTCTTTTATTATTGTACAATTAATATGTCATCTTCATTGATTTTCATGGGTTTTTGCATAACTATGAGTGGCTAATTTTCTTGACTAAAGTTGCGGGAACCAAGATGGATTAACTACGTAAGAGAAGTAAGAGATTCATTTAGTCTATTGTAGCTGTGTATTGAAATCTTCTTCACATAAATTGTAGCCCAAGCTACTGAAGTAGCTTGGGAAATGCCTGTATTCGAGAACGTCCTCTCAAAGGAGTTTAAGATTAGTAAAAGGAGGTTATGATAGTGATTAAAGGCTATCAACCCTCATCTAATCAACTCGAGACTCAAAAGGTGAGAGTTGTACTAAGGCTTTAGACAATGGACAACAAGGCGACATTTTGAGACTCATAAGATGAAGGGTGAGATTTATCAACACGTTCATAAGATGGTTGATAAGACATAGCTTGTCAATTTGCACACAGAGAAGTAGGTTTGGTGAATTAAATATAAGAAGCTTAAAGAGTTGAGAAGCTAGGGGGAACACAGTCCTAGTGTTTGTCTTCTATTGTTTACAAATGCAACCATTCAAGTTTGTTTACTTGTTATTGTTGATCTTCAAATTCCCCCATTTACTTTTACACATTGCTCGAGAGTTTTGTTAAGTTTGAGAGACGGTTACACGTATTCCTTGTGGGTTTGAACCCAACATTATTTGGGTTACTATATTTGACATCGTCCATAACATACTTCTTTGGAGGTTAGTTTTTGGGTGACATCAAATTTTAATGCTGTTGCTAGGGAATACGATATTGAATTATTGACTAAAGTTGGTGAAGTTCATGGGTTTTATTTTTTGTTCCTTAGTTGGGTATATGAAGTGTATGCCTAGCACTAGGAGTCAAGAAAATCCCTTATTCCCCATTGATCTAGAACCTAAAAGAATTCTACAAATAATAAGAAGGATGTTAGAGTATGCTCGTGATGGTGTTCCAGTAGGAGTTTGAGATGACCCTCTGATGATAGGCGAAATTACGCGCCTATATCAATATATTTTGCCCATATTTTAGCCTAGTTTCGAGAACTAATTATCTATTTCGTACACTTTTAGTCCTTTTTCCTGTAAATGAGCTAACAAATGTGATTAGGAAAGTTTCAGGTATAAATGATGCAAAATACAGCAATTTATGGCTTACTTGACGCAAAAGAAAGCTCACAAACGAGATGGAAAGGAGCTGGACGCATAAAGGACTAAATCTGCTGCATGGAAAATCTGTCCCGGGCTAAAACAGCATTTCTGAAGACTTTGGGACTTACAGACACAAAGCTGGATTTTTGCCATAATACATTAACCTAGTGCAATTAGGTTATGTGTTTCATCATTCTATTTGGATTATAATTTTGTAACCTTACCCTAGTACAATTGGGTCAAGGATTTCATTAGTATATTAGGATTTGGTTATTTATTTTATTAGTTTAGTAGGAGTAGGATAGGAGTATTATAAATACCCTATCATGTTAGAGAAGAAAAAGGGGAGGAAGACATTCTGACAATTCATTCATCTCCTTACAATTAAGACATCTTCCTATAACCCATTCTCGATTCTTCATTCTTCTACTCTTAAATTCCACAACAAGAGAATCGTTACTTGCTACGGAATCACTAAAACCACACGCCAAACACCTACTATTCACGCCATCCACCATGCAAAACGTGATATCCTTCGCATTCATGGGTAACTAAATCTCTTAGTTGGGGTTATGGAAGCCGAATGAGTTACTATCTATAGCTATGAGTTTGTGAGTTCAAGACAAGTATATTGCTTATATCATTATTCTCTTCATCTTAAATCTACATTCTTTGCGGTTCAAACACAAGAACACGCCATTCTAACATCTAACCTGTTCGAGAGAAAGGTTATTTGTCTAGAAAAGAAGACGCATAGGCCAACGCCAGTCTAACATCTGACTTGTTCGAGAGAAAAGTTATTTGTCTGGAAAAGAGATAATGTCAAGGTAGTAGGACACCCTTTCCTATTAAAAAGCTAGTGCCGTACCTGGACTAACTTCTTGGAGAATTCGTACCGTTAGTCACGCTTTAAGCTCGAGAGAGTTAAAGTGAAATAGTCCTTGTTTAGGTCGAGAGACGCTTGGATTTACCATCGACTACAATTCTCTATAAGCAATTACATGTCAAGACTCTACACACTCATAGCCAATAGAGACGTATACCTCAGAAGGTGGACATAACCCCAACGCCTCAATTCTCATTGTTTACAACACACGTGACAATCTCTCTTTATTTTGCTATTTTCAGTTCTTACATTCTTGTTTTGGTTACATACTACAATCCCCCCTTTCCTACGAGACTTGCACTAAAAGTCTAGTAATTTCTCTTGCTTGTTGGCCAAGCTATTCTCTGTGGGATCGATACCCAACCCAGGTTGGGTTCTATATTTGCTAACGACCGCTTTACACTCCCACGAGAGCTGTAGATTGAGCGTTATCACCCTCTTGCTATACCTTTATCTGCTCCAAGTGATCCATAAAATTTTGATAATAGAAAAATGAAGCTAATTTTAGCAGAGCCATCTGAACAATAGAGAAGAGCAATAGATAAATTTGAGTTAGCACAGTAGGCAAAGCTTGCCAGGCCTAGACTAGTAGCTGATCAACGTGCACCATTTAGCAGTGGTCATGATAGAGCATGTGGTGTTAGAGCTCGAGCGATCCTAGACTATCAATATCTACCACCATATGATAAAGATGAGGGTATGGGTTATGTTGATCCTGCTAAGACAGGAGTCATTGTTCATCTTGCTCTACCATCTAATGTGAAGTTTTATATTACTAGTGCAATGATCCAGCTGTTAAATTTAAAGGGTGTACTTTCAGGATTGGCAATAGATGATACGAATATGTATCTTGCAAACTTTATTGGGATCTGTACTTCATATACCATACCGGGGGTATATCAGGAAGCTTTGAGGTTGCAGTTGTTCTTTTTTTTTCTTACAGGAAAAACATCATTGTGGCTGGGGAACTTCCTAAAGGCTCAATTATAACTTGGAATGAGCTGTGCATATAGTTTTTCATTGATTCTTTCCTCTTGCCAGGATGCTACTTCTAAAAGATAAGATTTATATCTTTCAGTAGTTATTGTAAAGTCTAAGCATGAAGTATGGTTTCGATTTAAAAAAAGTTAAGCATGGTCCCTCATCACCAAATTTTAGGATCTAACATGTTAGAAATATTCTATAGATCCCTAAATATTATCTCTAAGGTGATGGCAGACACAATATCAGGAAGCATACTCATGCGTCTTCCTTGGGATATAGCCTAGGAAATACTAGATGAGATCTTTGTCACAAATTGAGGTGGCACACTTTGAAGGCTGATAGAGGAGCTGTTACATAAGCTATTAGGGATGTGAGTGACTATAAAGCTGGTGATGATATGGTAGTACTAAAAGTATCACAACTCAGGACTAATATTCGGCTACTTACAAAATAATTTGCAGCAATAACTTCTAAAAAAGGGAATACAGTTGGGGCACAAGGAACTACTTCTAGGGCCTATGACTCTAATGCAGATGAGGAAGAAAAGTATCTAGATTGAGAAATGACAGGTTTTTGAGCCACGAGGCAAGGAAACCAAGGTCGAAACTACTATGGTTATATATACCAAGACAAAAGTAGAGAGCGAGATAGTGATTGGAGGCATAAAGATAATTATAAAGAGAAGAGTGAAAGAAATGTTCCACCAGGCAACTGAGATACAAAGTTGATAATGGAAATGATGTTGCCGAAGTTAGTAAAAGGCCAACAAAGTTAGGAAAGCTGCCTTAAGGAGATTAAGGCAACCTGTAATGACCCGATACTACTCCCTGATTGTTATATGGTGCTTATGGTCCTGAGGAACCACAAGCTAACCTATGAGTTAGTACCTGCTGTGAGCACTGAATAATATAATCATGAATGTGGAAGAATAACTGAAATGCCATAAGGTTTTAATAATGAAATAACTACTAAATTATGAATCTGGAATAACACTGAAATCTGAATAATCTGAATCGCTAATTATAGTGTTTGAAAAGCCTCTAAACTGAATACTATGAGTCGATGGGACAGGCCCTCATTAACTCTACTAACTACTGAGATAAAGAAATGAAGTAATATAATTTGTCCTCGGATGATGAGGACTCACCACTACTATTGTAGTGCTGATTATCTGAGGGACTAAGTGTGACCCAAGAACTGAGCGTTAGCACCACTGATATGATACATCATAGTGCAAAAGAAAGGTATGCGATCAGTACTTTGAATGTACTGGTATGCTAAATGAGGTAGGCTGATATGCATGGTTTCATGAATAGGAAAAATAATAATAACTAACTGATTGTACAAGTAAAACATAGAGTACTGAGTAGAGAATATGAGATCTGTAGGTACTGAAAATATGGAGAAAACTATAAATACCGAGTATGTATGACGGTCTATAATTACTGAAGATATGTGAAAATCTATGGATACTGGGGATGCATGACCAAGCATATAATATGGACTAAGTAAAATCTCTACACTGAAATACTGACAAAATACTGATATCTGTATGCTTTGGCCAATCAACTCTAAGACTGTATAACTGGACTGAGACTGTAATTGGGACTATATATGAGACTGTGAGAGGTATCATCTAATCGGCATTCCCCAATTTGAGCTAATCGGGGTCCAATCCTGTTACCCTAGTTGGAAGGGTATTAATACCATACCACAGGTACTAACAATGGTTGTGTGGATCCACTAAACTGATATAGTATCCAAAGGACAAAGGGTGTCAATCCTGAACTGATGGTAACCCCTACGAGATAGTCTAGCCTAATCTGACGGGTGACTACTCAAATCCTATGCTGGCTATGTAGTTTTGGAGTATATGGACTGCTACTAATGAATCTGCCTATCTGACAGGGAAGCCACCATCCCTGCACTCGCTCGGAGCTAAATCTTACTCCCAACTAAAAGAAACTAAGATTCTAGACTATTCTGAGTTGAATGACTGATATCTGACTATTTTGATAATGCTCATAATATAATTTGAAGGCTGTTCTGTAATATATTGAGACTATACTAAATAAACAACTATGGTTTTTGGGTATTCAATACCCCCAGGACTCAAAACAATGATAGTAAAATGACACTAAAACTTGGAGATTAGAACATGAAGGCTTTTATTGAATTAATCACTCTTGTAGGCATTTTATCAAACACTTGTAGTTCATGGTTTTAAATAATCATAAGAATGTCCTAAAATATATAGAAATAGCATGAATCCGACATAATAGAGTTAAATCATGGTCTTGTTCAATAAATACAACATTAAAACATGGAGGATTAAATAATAACAATAATTTCATGGTAACATGGTATAAAATCATAGTTCATGGAGATTCATGGGTGAAATCACAATTTAAAACATATTAACTTGAAAAGATCACAATTTTATAATTTAAAAGGGTTTCTTGGACTCTATGGCTGAAAGGGATCCATGGATGAATATCTAACATACCTTAATTGATGGATTTCTTAAAGTTCTTGGTAAATTCTTGAGAATTGACCTTGAATTTGAGAGCTAGGGTTTTTGATTGGGAGAGAATCTTCTTTGGTTTGGGGGAAAGGTTATTAAAATAATGAAATAATGGGATAATTAGGGTGAATTTTGTGTTAAAGGCTGACAGAGTGAGGGGAAAAAGACTGTAATGCCCTTAGATTTAAAACTTAGAATTACTGAAAATTCTTGATTTTGTGAGCTGGTGTGACGAAGCGCTATCGCACCATGTCATTAGAATTGGACAACTGCAAACTGAGGGCTTGGCGTGACGCGGAAGAATCGCGGTGCACTTTTTTATTCAGAAATTCACCCTTGGCACGACACGCCATTATCGCGATAAGACACTGGAAAAGGACAATCAAGATTTTGGCTGACGGCGCGACATGGTGGTTTTGCAGAATTTCATTAGAAATTAACAATCATCATTTATGTTGGCTCCGCAAAGCGCTAAGGGTTAAAATGACGGTATTTAACGACTGAAACTTAAAATCGCCGTAACTTCTTACCCGGTTATCAAATTTAGGTGAATTTTATATCATTTGAGAGCTAATTTAATTTCCTACGCACTGGCAGGCTCTAAACTAGAAAATAATGAGTGTTCTAAAAATGATATATACAAATAATCATGTATCGGGACTTAGATTACACTAAGGAAATGTGGAGCATTACAATATCTCCCCTTTGGGATCATTCGTCCTCGATTGAGACTAGTTAAGCTGTGGAAAAACTGATGAACTAAGTTTACACACTGAACACGTATATCTGATGCATGGAATGCATGACTGAACTGATTCATGAATACACAACTTACATGAACATGATGTGGAATTGAAACTGAGCATGATTGAGAGAAATCTTAAGAAAGTTCGTACCTTATACTGAATCTGGATTCACGGAGAAGAGATGAGGGTACTTGGTCAACATATCTGCCTCTGCTTCCCAAGTGGCTCCCTCAACGAACTGATTCTGCCAAAGAACTTTGACTAGTGGATTTTCTTTGTTCCTTAGTCTACGAAATTGATGATCAAGGATTTTGATTGGAACTTCCTCAAAGGAAAGACTCTTCTGAATATCTACACTTTTTAAGGGAACAACTACAGCTGGATCACCAATACACTTTTTCAATAATGATACAGGGAACACTAGTTGTACTGAGGTTAAATTTGAAGGCAAATCAAGCTCGTAAACTACCTTTCCAAAATGACTGAGAATTTTGAAGGGGAGGTTGCCGCTTGGCTGTCAATGAATGCTGCTTCTTCTACCAAATTTGGAAACTAAGACTTGGATTTGCTAATCCCACCTCTCTCTCTTATCGTAGGAGTTGAGAATCCACTTCTTTTATCAATGGCAATAGCTTAGCCGGCCTGCGCTGCTCCCGATATATCGGGGATTGAGTTTCTCTTCTTTGCCGAATATCTTCACTCTTTTTATGGGAGAGATTTTCAAGTATGCAAAATCACTGACCTCAATTTTTAGATCCTTTCTCCTCACATCTTCATACAATTTCTGTTGGCTCTGGGCAGCCCTAAGCCTTTTCTGATCAACTGAACCTTCTTTAATGCATCAAATATCAAGTCAGTCCCTACTACTATAGCCCCACCTACTTTAAACGAACCAATCAAAGATCTACATCTCCTACCATAGAGAGCCTCAAACAGAGCCATACGGATAATGGAATGATAGCTGTTATTGTATGTAAATTCAATCAAAGGCAAATGGTCATCCCAATTACCCTTGAAATCAACAATGCATACTCTCCGCAAATATTTTAGAGTCTGAATAGTACTTTCTGCTTGGCCATCTGTCTGAGGGTTGAAAGTTGACTGAGATGGACTTGGGTACCAAGACCCTTTTGGAATGCTTTTCAAAAATAAAAGGTCAACTGGGTACCTCTATCTAAGATGATAGATAAGGAAATACCGTACAACCTAACAAACTCTCTGAGATAGAGTTTGGCATAGTCCTCGATTGAATAAGAGGTATGGAATGGCAAGAAATAAGCTAATTTGGTCATCCTGTCTACGATAACCCAAATAGAATCATGTTGATGATGGGTACGAGGCAAACATATCACAACGTCTATGTTTACTTCCTCCCATTTCCAAATAGGAATATTAAACTCTTGCATGGACCTACTAGGCTTCTGGTGCTCAATCTTGACTTGCTGGCATGTAGATCACTTAGCTACAAACTCTGTAATATCTTTCTTCATCCCACTCTACCAATAGATCTCTCGCAAATTACAGTACATCTTAGTGTCCCCTAGATGAATAGAGTAACGTGCACCATGCATTTCTATAAGAATTTATTACCTTAAGTTATCTACACCAGGCACACACAATCTACCCTGACAATGCAAAACACCATCTCCCCTTAGGAGAAAACCTCCACTTTTTGGTCTCTGACTGATTTTTTTAACTTACCTAGACTGGGATCTCTATCTTGCTTTTCCTTTACCTCAAAAACTAGAGATAATTCGGCGCTACTCTAAACCCATATACTACCCTCTGCTGAGTCGACTAAGCAGACACCTAGTCAGGCAAGCTGATAAACTTCCTGAGCTAACTTCTTCTTACCACCCTTAATATGAGCAACGCTGCCCATAGATAATCTACTGAGAGCATAAGCCACTACATTATCCTTGCCCGGATGATTAAGAACACTCATTCCATAATCCTTCAATAACTCTAACCACCTTCCCTGACATAAATTCAAATCTTTCTAAGAGAACACATACTGAAGGCTTTTGTAATCAGCGAGCACATCTACATGCACCCTATATAAGTAATGCCTTCAAATATTTAAGGCAAACACTATAGCTACTAACTTAAGATCATGAGTAAAGTAATTCTTCTCATAGGATTTAAGCTGTCTGGAGGCATAGGCTATGACCTTACCTCTCTGCATGAGGACACAACCCAAACCTACTTTGGATGCATCACAGTACACAACAAAACCATCTGAACCATCTAGTATAGTCAAGACTTAGGATGAGGTGAGTCAAGTCTTCAACTCCTGAAAACTCTTCTCGTAGGAATTTGACCATTGAAACTTAACTATCTTCTGAGTCAATCTGGACATGAGAGATGCAATAGAAGAAAACCCTTCAACAAACCGATGATAATAGCCAACTAAACCCAAGAAACTTCTGATATCTGATGGAGAGATGGGTCTAGGCTAGTTTCTCACCGCTTCGGTCTTTTAAGAATCAACTTTAATGCCATCAACAGAAATAATATGGCCAAGGAAAGCTATTGATCTTAGCTAGAATTCACACTTAGTGAATTTAGCAAACAACTGATGAGCTCTAAGAGTCTGAAGCACTACTTTGAGGTGGTCTGCATGATTATCTTCGCTATGAGAGTGAAAAAAATGTCATCAATGAAGACTATTATGAACATGTCCAACTACTGCTTAAACACTCGGTTCATCAAGTCCATGAAGGCTGCTGGGGTACCCCCAAGACCAAAGAATATGACTAGAAATTTGAAGTGAACATACCGAGTTTGGAAAGTTGTTTTTGGAATGTCACATTCCTTGATCCTAAGCTGATAATAGCCTAATCTGAGGTCTATCTTGGAAAAGTAGCTAAAACCCTGAAGTTGGTCAAACAAGTCATCAATTCTAGGAAGTGGATATTTATTCTTGACTGTGACCTTGTTTAACTAATGGTAGTTAATACATATCCTAAGTGAACTTTCTTTCTTACACACTAATAGAATAGGCGCACCTTATGGAAAGATACTAGGTCTGATGAATCCTTTATCTAAGAGATCTTTCAACTATTTTTTCAGTTCAGCTGAAGCTATTCTGTATGGCAGAATAGATATAGGCTGAGTATCTGGGAGAAGGTCTATTTCGAAGTTGATTTCCCTTTTAGGAGAAACTCCAAGAATATCTTCAGGAAATACATCTGAGAATTCATTTACTACTGGAACTAATTCAAGAGTTGAAGTTTTTGAGTTAAGAGTCTTTGACTCACATAAGATGGTAACTACACCCCTTCGATATCATCTTTCTGGCTCTAAGGTACGAGATCAACTAACCCCTAAGAGCTGTAGTACTACCCCTTCATTCAAGGACTGGCTCATTTGGGAACTGGAAATGAACTATTCTATTTCTATAGTCAACTTAAGCATAACATAAGTGGAGCAATCCATGCCAAGAATGACATCAAAATTCATCATCTCTAACCCTATGAGATCAACTGAGGTAACTTTATAAGATATTGTGACCGAACAGTTCCTGTATACCTGTCTGGCTATAATGGAAACACCTACTGGGGTAGATACTAAAAAGGGGTCTGTTAGAGTTTTAGGACTGACTCCAAAATTAATATCTATATATGGAGTTGGAAAAGAAAGAGAAGTTCCAGGGTCTAGTAAAGCATAAACATGTAAGTGAAATACCTGCAACATACCAATAACTACATCAGAAGAATTTTCCTGATCTTGGCGGGACTAAAGAGCAAATAATCTATTTGGACTCTAACCACTGGTAACATTGGAAGCGAAACCCTGCTGAGTTGCGCAACTGAATGGAACTGACGGCTGATGGGACTGGCCCTATTGGTGTGTATCCCTACCTTTCTGAGAATCTACCCAACACTCTTGAATCCGATGGAGTGGCTTGCCACACCCAAAGCATATGTCACTACCTGCTCTACACTCACCCTGATGGTGTCTGCCACACTTCTAACATAAAAAATTGGTACGAGCACTGCTAGCACTAACCTGGGACTTAGAGCCTGGTGCCCTATCCCTATTGTTGTTTTTGAATTTGGGTACTGGGGCACTGGTTGAAGATGGTACTGGGGTTAAAGACCTTTGATAAAACTGAAGACGGTTACCACCTTCTGACTTTAGTTGATTAAAATTAAAACTATCCGTCCTAGCTCTCTTATTTTCTCTCTCCCTCTCCTTAATATTTTTATCCTCTATCTGTTGAGCATAGACCATCAACTTAGAAAAGTCCATCTTACTAATTAACATTGCGGTCCTGCACTCCTTGACCACACTATCAGATATGCCAGACACAAATTTACTCATCTTAGACCCATTATCTACTACAACATGAGGAGCATACTTAGATAACTGAGTAAACTTGAGGGAATACTCCCTTACACTCATGCTGACTTGCCTCAAATTAATGAACTCTAACACTTTGGCCTCTCTCAACTCTAATTGGAAGAACCTGTCTAATAAAGCTGTGGCAAACTCTTTCCATTATACAGGCCCTGAATCTATACCCCTATCAACCTTCCACTTCTTAAACCAAGTATGGGCTACATCCTACAACTGATATGCAACCAACTCATTACTCTGACTAGACGTCACCCCCATAGTATCCATTACTTTTTGAACCATATCTAAAAATTTTTATGGATCATTTTTAGACTTAGATCTCATTAACAAAGGAGGATTCATTTGGGTGAAGTCTTGAATTCTGTTAGCAGCAGTATTAGCCACTGGTTTGGCCAGAATAGAAGCTGGATATTCATTTTATGCTGTTACTGAATTGGATAGAGTAGTAAATGAAGCTCTAAATTCTATGTGAGAGATATGCTCATTTAGAGGACCTGCCTAGATGGGTTAAGGGGTTGGCTGAGATCCTGTTCTTCTTCCGTTCTTCTTGGGAGGCATGTTCTGAAAAAAAAAAAAAGTGGATTAGACAGAGATTTTAACTTGAGCTCATGCTCACTCGCACGACATGAATATTGAAAGAAGGGAAACTTTTTCCTAAATGCCTTGTAGCCTCTCATTCATAAGCATGGCGCGCTATACACTCATGCAGAAGACTCTACTCGATGCGACTTCTAGACTTCCTAGGAAACTTTAAAACCTTAGGCTCTGATACCAATTTTGTAATGACCCGAGATTACCCCCTGGTCATTACACGGTAGTTATGATCCCGAGGGACCATAAGCTAACCCATGAGCTGGTACCTGCTGTGAGCACTGAATAATATAATCATGAATTTGGAAGAATAATTGAAATGCCATAAGGTTTTAATAATAAAATGTCTATTGAATTATGAATCTGGAATAATACTAAAATCTAAATAATCTGAATAGCTAACTATAGTATCTGAAAAGCCTCTAAACTGAATACTATGAGTTGATGGGATAAGTAACTCTACTTACTACTGAGATAAAGACATAAAGTAATATAATCTATCCTTGGATGATGAGGACTCACCACTGCTACTGTACTATTAATGGTCTGAGGGACTAAGTGTGACCCAGGAATTGAGCGTCAACACCTATGATATAATACATCATAGGGCAAAAGAAAGGTATGCGATCAATACTTTGAATATACTGATATGATAAATAAGGTAGGCTGATATGCATAGTTTCATGAATAGGAATAAAAATAATAAATAATTGATTATACAAGTAAAACATAGAGTACTGAGTAGAGAACATGAGATCTGTAGGTACTGAAAATATGGAGAAAATTGTAAATACCTAGTATGAATGATAGTTTGTAATTACTGAAGATACATGAAAATCTATGGTTACTAGAGATGCATGACCAAGCATATAACATGGACTGAGTAAAATCTGTAAACTAAAATACTGATATCTGTATGCTTTGACCAAATAACTTTAAGATTGTATAACTGGATAGAGACTACAACTGAGACTATATATGAGACTGTGGAGGTATCATCTAACCGATATTCCCCAATTTGAGCTAATCGGGGTCCAATCCTATAACCCCAGTTGAAAGGGTGTTAATATCATGCCACAGGTACTAATAATGGCTGTGTGGATCCATTAAACTGATATAATGTCCAAAGGACTAAGGGTGTCAATCTTGAAATGATGGGTGACCCTTGGGAGATAGTCAAGACTAATCTGATGGGTGACTACTCATATCCTACGTTGGCTATATAGTTTTGGAGTATAGGGACTGCTACTAACAACTCTGCCTATTTAACGGGGAAGCCGCCATCCCTATACTTGCTCAGTGCTAAATCCTACTCCCAAATGAAAGGCATTAAGATACTAGACTATTCTGAGTTGAATGACTGATATCTGACTATTCTTATAATGATCATAATATAATCTGAAGACTGTTCTATAATGTACAGAGACTAGACAAAATAACAACTATGGTTTTCAGGTATTCAATACCCCCAGGACTTAAAACAGCGATATTAAAATAATGCTAAAACTTGGAGATTAGAACATGAAGGCTTTTATTAAATCAATCACTCTTGTAGGCATTTTATCAAACCCTTGTAGTTCATGGTTTAAAACAATCATAGGAATGTCCTAAAACATATAGAAATAGCATGAATCTGACATAATAGAGTTAAATTGTGGTCTTGTTTAATAAATACAACATTAAAACATGGAGGATTAAATAATAACAATAATTTCATAGTAACATGGTATAAAATCATAGTTTATGGAGATTCATGGGTAAAATCACAATTTTAAACATAATAACTTGAAAAGATCATAATTTTATAATTTAAAAGGGTTGCTTGGAATCCATGGATGAAAGGGATCCATGGATAAACATCTAATATACCTTAATTGATGGATTTCTTGAAGTTCTTGGTGAATTCCTGAGAATTGACCTTGAATTTGAGAGCTAGGGTTCTTGATTGGGAGAGAATATTCTTTGATTTAGGGGAAAGGTTATTAAAATAATAAAATAATAGGTTAATTAGGGTGAATTTCATGTTAAAGGCTGACTGGGGTGAGGGGAAATAGACTATAATGCCCTCAGATTTAAAACTCAAAATTATTGAAAATTCCTAATTTTGTGAGCTGGTGCAACGCGGTGCTATCACGCTGTGTCACTGGAATTAGACAACTGGGAACTAAGGACTTGGTGTGATGCAGAGGAATCATAGTGCCTTTTTTAATTCTGAAATTCACCCTTGGCATGATGCGCCATTATCGTGACAGGACACTTGAAAAAGACAATTTGGATTTTGGCTGACAACATGATGCGATGGTTTTGTGGAGTTTCAGTAGAAATTGACAATCATCATTTATGCTGGCTCCGTGATGCACTAAGGGTTAAAATGATGGTGTTTAATGACTGAAACTTAAAATCACCATAACTTCTTCCCTGGTTGTTGTATTTAGGCAAATTTTATATCATTGGAACGCTAATTCAATTTTTTATGCAATGACAGACTCTAAACTGGAAAATAATGAGTGTTTCGAAAATGCTATATATGAATACTTATGTATAGGGACTTAGTTTATGCTAAGGAAATGCCGAGTATTACCCAAACATATCAGGGCTAAATAAAAAAGTTGTCACATACCACCTCGATTAAATAACTGGAGCAATAATTTGTCCAAGTGTCAACAATATTAAATCAATGGCAGCCTGACTCTCATCCTATTAATATAGTGTAAAACTCTAAAAATGATAGTCACTATCATGCCATTACCACTCGAAGTGGTAAGACCATCATGGATCTGCCCTTTCCATTGTGAGTGAGTCAAAGAATGATGATAATATTGATATTGAGGAATCACCCGATGTTGAAGATGGAAAATCATCATGTGTTGAGCATAGTACTACAAAAGATAAGGGAAAGGATAAGGTTGATGATCCTGTTCTGAAGACAATTCAAATACATATCCCTTCTTAACCTTAGAGCTTAAAAAAGAAGTAGGAAAAGTACAAATATTAGAAGTTCCTATCTATATTGAAGGAGCTGTCTATAAACATACCACTTGTAGAGGCATTAGCATAGATACATAGTTATCCAAAATCCTTGAATGATCTTGTCACTAGAAATTGGACAGTGAGTTATGAGCCTACAAACAATATGCATCATTGTAGTGCTATTTTCTCTAGATTATTGGTTGATAAGAAGGAGGACCCAGGAGCCTTTACCAATCCATGTAATATTGGGTTCTTCAGTTTCGCTTGGACTTTATGTGATTTAGGAGCCAATATTAATCGTATGCCGATAGTTGTGTTTAAGTAGTTGGGGTTGAAGGCACCCAAACCAACATCAATGAGATTGATGATGGTTGGTCGGACCATGAAGAAGTTGATCGATATTCTTTGTGATGTATTGGTAAAAGTGGGATCCTTCATCTTTTGAGTCAATTTCGTGATACTTGATTGTGAGGTGGACTTCTAAGTCCTTATCATCTTACCCTTCCTAGATATGGGCAGGGCATTGGTTGATATGTAGTTAGAACAGATAAGGTTTAAACTCAATCATGAACAAGTAATATTTAATGTATGCCAGTCAAAGCGGTAATAAATGATATTAGAGTTGTGTCTGTGATAGATACCATTGATGATGAGGTTGATGTAATGACTATTCTAATTAAGGAGAGGCTGGGTGTTGAAGCATTAACAACAGTGATTATGAATTTTGATAGTGATGGAATTAAGGAGTACAACAAGATGGTAGGAACTCTATCTAGGAGAGGTTCTTTCATTTATGCTCCAAAGAAGCTAAATTTAGATCTGAAAAATAGAACCAATCCTTCTGCTCTTTCATTAATTGAGGAGCCATCAGCCTTAGATTTGAAGGCCCTCCCATCTCACTAACGCTATGCATTTTCTGGGCCAGACAACACCTTGACAATTATTATAGTAATTGACTTAATTGAGACAGAGGTAGAGGCATTGCTATCAGTGTTGCAGAGGTTCAAGAAAGCTATAGGGTAGACCATTGCAGATATTATGGGTATCTACCTGGCATTTGTACCCATAAAATCCAACTTAAACCAGACTATATCCCTAGTATTGATCATCAACACTGGCTAAATCCTCCTATGTAGGAGCTGGTAAAGAAAGAAATCATCAAGTGGTTGGATACTAGTTTTTTTTACCCCATTGCTAATAGCACGTGGGTCAGTCCTATCCAGTGCATCCCAAATAAAGGTAGAATTACTGTCGTGCCAAATGAGAAAAATGAGCTCGTGCCAATGAGACCAATTAGAGGTTGAAGAGTTTGTATGGACTATAGGAAACTAAACACATAGAACCAAAAGGACCACATCCCAATGCCCTTCACGGACAAGATGCTAGATAGACTTACAGGAAGGGGTTGGTGTTATTTTCTATATGGATATTCAGGTTTCAATAAAATCATGATCACTCCCGAATATCAGGAGAAGACAACCTTTACCTGCCCATATGGGACCTTTGCTTTCAAGAGAATTCCATTTGGGTTATGCAACGCTCCAACCATGTTTCAAAGATGCATGATATCCATCTTCTCTGACATGGTAGAAGACACCATCGAGGTCCTTATGGATAATTTTTCTGTGGTTGGTGATTCTTTTGAAGACTATCTGGTTCACTTGGAAAATGCTCTCCATGGATGCAAAGAATGCAACTTGGTACTCAATTGGGAAAAATGCTATTTTATGGTTAAAGAAGAAATTATACTTGGGCATAAGATTTCGAATAGGGGAATAGAGGTGGACAAAGTGAAAATTGAAGTAATTGAAAAGTTATCTCCTCCAATTTTAGTGAAGGGAATTCAAAGCTTTTTAGGTAATGAGGGGTTTTACCGGTGATTCATCAAGGATTTATCAAGGATTGTTAATCCTCTTTGCAAGCTCCTTAAGAAAGAGGTGAAGTTTCATTTTATGAGGCATGTCTGAAGGCTTTTGAGTACCTAAAGGAGCGATTGGTGATAACTCCTATCATTGTACCCCCGACTGTTCCTTACCAATTGAGAATATTAGTGGTGAAAGTAGTGTAGCCTTAGGTGTTATCATGGGCCCAAAGTGGGAAAAGATTTTGCACCCTATTGACTATGCCAACAAGGCATTAAACCCTACTTCTAAGAATTATATTACTATAGAACAAGAGTTACTAGCAGTGGTTTTTGACTTTGAAAAATTTTGGTATTATCTGATTGCTACTAAGGTTGTTATTCATACATACCATGCAACCTTGAGATACTTGATGGTGAAGAAAGATGTGAATCCAATATTGATCTATTGGGTTTTCTTACTGCAACAGTTTTATTTTAAGGTTAATGATCGAAAGGTACAAAAAATTAGGTTGTAGATCACTTGTCCAGACTTGAGGAAGAAGTAATGAAGAAATAGGGGATGGGCTTGAGATCGATGATACTTTTCCAGATGAGAAGATTTTTGCAACATCGCAAGACCTAGTTCCCTGGTTTACTGATTTTGTAAATTACTTGGCAAGTGATTTTATTGTAGAAGGCTTATCTTTTAAGCAACGAAAGAGATTTATGCATGAAGTAAGGAGATTCTTCTGGGATGAGCCCTATCTATCTAGAATTTGTGTAGATGGTATAGTTCATAGGTACATCCTAGCGGTGGAGATGATGAGTATTCTTGAGGCTTGTCATGCTTCAGCGTTTGGGGGTCACCATAGAGGAACACGAATAGCCCATAAGATCTTGCAGTGTGGGTACTACTGGCCGATAATACATAAAGATACTCATAACTTTGCAGCAGCTTGTGACCAATGTTAGCATTACGAAAATATTTTGAGGTACCATGAACTCCCTATGACCCTTATTTTAGAGTTGGAGATTTTTTAAGTCTGTTGGGAGTGGACTTCATGGGCCTATTTGTGAGCTCCTGTGGCATGAGGTATATCTTAGTTGTGGTTGACTATGTGTCCAAATGGGTTGAAGCGATAATGCTCCCTAATAATAAAGGAAGAAGTGTCACTGCATTGCTAAAAAACATATTTTTTCTCAATTTGGCACCCCGCGTGCAATAATTAGTGATGGTGGGTCGCATTTCTGTAACCACCTGTTTAAAAGTCTGCTTGAGAAGTATGGCATGAAGCATAAGGTGGCAACAGCTTATCATCCTCAGACTAGTGGACAGGTTGAGGTGTTTAACAGAGAGATAAAGTCTATTTTAGCAAAGATTGTGAAGGCTAATTGAACAGATTGGTCAAGAAAGCTAGATGATGCATTATGGGCCTATTGAATAGCTTTTAAAACCCCTATAGGTGTTTCTCCATATCAGTTGGTTTATGGTAAGTCAAGTCACTTGCCTGTTGAACTTGAGCACAAAGCACTCTGGGTATTAAAACGACTAAATTTTGAGTGGAATAATGCAACAAAGATAAGAATGAGCAAAGTGAATGAGTTGGATAAATTTTGACTCAGGCTTATGAGATTTTTACGCTATACAAGGATAAAATGAAGCTACATCATGATAAAAAATTGAGAAAAAGATATTTGAGCAAGGTGATCAGGTGCTATTTTATAATTTGAGAGTTTTCTAGTTTCCAGGTAAGTTAAAATCTAGGTGATATGGGCCATTTACGGTAGTGAGGGGGTTCCCATATAGTGCTATAGAGTTGAAGTATGATGGTGAAGACCCATTCAAAGTAAATGGGCAAAGGGTGAAGCACTACATGAGTAGCACTGAGGAAGTAAAAATAGTTATTGATATGGACCTTGGGGAAGTCTGAGTAATCAAGGCAATTGCGTCGTGCTGCAATTTTAAATCAGGCGCTACAAAGGAGAAAACCCATGGGGTTGGTTGGTAAAATCTGAGTGTCCAACCTAACCACGTCGTGCCGCAATATTAAATCAAGCGCTGCGTGGGAGGCAACCTATGTTTTGTACTTATTTAAGTATAGGGTAATTTGTGTTTTCAATGTGCAGGGCTGGAGATTGTAAGAATAAACTAGAAAAATTTTCTGGTGATAGGCCATACAACCCACTTTATGAGTTACAAGAGGACCTTAAGGCTCATATTCAGGAGTCGTAGGGTGACTAGAACTCAAACCACTTTCAGGTATTTTGTATCTAGAGTGATTACCACTATCAAAATGAGTCATAATCAGTAACTACGACTCTTTACCTTGATTCATAATGACCGGAGACCCCGGTAAGGTTCTAGACTTTATGGGTGGAGTCTAAGACTCTTAGTCATAGGTTATGAGTCATTAAGATAACACGTAACCAGGCTTGACAGCTAAGACCCATCGAGTCGACCCAACCTAATTCTAATGATTAAAATTAATATACCAAAGTGCCAACTGATTGGCATTCCAATCAGTCAAATTATCGACTGCCTCCATTTTCTTAGGCGACCAAACTCAACAAAACTCTAAATTTATCCCTACTCTAATTACATAAAAAAACTCCTAAGAATCTAACAAGAACAAAGGGTAGGGCTTAAAATTCCTTTAAATTTAAGATAAAAAAGAATCCAAGTCAAGAAACCAAGTAATTATTTTTGTGTTTTAATGCTATATTATTAAAGTGATACTTCAATATGAATGGTTGCTTGAAATTCTTGTTTAAAAGCTATGAGCATAATAGTAGACAAGCCCTAATCTCGAGAAACTTGTAAAATAACACTAATAACGGGTGTTAATAACCTAATATAGACTAGTTTTAGTTACACAAGATGAATTAGAGATGATTGATGTTTATAACTAAGAATATTGTTGTGTTGGGTTCGAAATTGAAACCAGCTTCTCTAATTAGTCATGTAACAGTGGCTACGGGTGTCTTAACGATGCATAAGGTCAGTTAATGAGTTGTTACGTCATTCATAACCACTGTTACAACTTCTCCCAATAAGTTGCAGTCACACTATACGACTCGTAGTCATGAGTCGTAATGACTGGGAATGATATTAAATCAAGCATGTAATTTTAGTCAAACAACGAGAGTTGGTATCCAGTAGTAGTATAACATTATGACTTTTTAGGAGGACTTATTCCCTGACCAGTAAATATTGAATAGGTAGCCTTTCACTTTATGAGGTAATGACTTGCACTCATGAGTCATAGTGTGCTTAGACCTTGCCATACTGACCCCTTGTTTTATTGTTTTTCTTTATTTTTCTTGTTTATCACTAATGGGCTTGTTTCAACAGGTACGAATGGCACCAAAAGGCGATTCATCAAAGAAGTTGATATCGAAGAGGAACACCCAAAAGAATCCTGCCCCAAAGTCCGCTTTTCAACTAAGAAATGAGGACACTAATGAGTCAAGCGGGGACATCGAAGATTATCTTGTAAAAAGGTTGGTGAAGCCAAGGGAAATACGACATCAAGGAAAGAAATCACTTACAGAGGAAGACATACAGCCAGGTCCACACAAAGGATGAAGAACCCCAACAGCTTACCACTCCATTCACCATTATCCTTTGATAAAGAAGATAATAATATTGATGATGAAGAAGAGAATGGTGAGGATGCTAGTAAGGAAAGATCAAATTTAGAGAAAGAATCTGACCCCAAGAAGGAGAATGATAATGAAGAGGGGTTTGGATCTAAAGAAGAGGGGGAAAGTGAAGAGGGTGAAAGTCCTGTTAGAGAGGTACCACCACCATAAATACCACCCACTCCACTATCTCTTAAGCTAGATTTGGTGTCCATAATTGAATAGGGGTACCCCAAAATTCAAACCTTATATGAACAACACAGTTCCATAAAACCCAAAACCAGAAAGCCCCTGAGAGGTCTTTATCTTGAGAAAAGGTTAACCATAATAGGCATGTATTAGATGCCTTCGTTTGAGGCATGATTTAAGAAATACAAGTTTGAGTGGATTACTAGATCACCAGGATAGTATAGTGAAGCATTGATACGTGAGTTGTATGTTGCGTATCAGATGGACTTGCAAAGGCAAAACTCACAAGAAAACTTGTAGAGAGGTGTGGAGCCACTTAGTGATCAAGGTGTTTGGGTTAACATTTTCAAGGTGTTTGGGTTAACATTTTAGCTCAGACAATTTCCCAAATATTACATGGTCCAGAGTTTATACTTTTGGCCAACATCGCAGAATTAGACTTTCGAGTAGAGGATATTAAAAAAGTGAAGGTGAAACAGATTGGTTCAGAAGATAGTTTTGGTGGATGGCCAAAATTATTGCTTCAGCTTGGGAAGAGGCCCTATGGGAAGTTGGTGGTATCAGAAATTCTTTATCAATCAAGAAAGGCAGCTTGAACTTCTAAGGAAAGGTTTGGTGGACCCTGGTTCAAAATAGGTTAAGTACGAATTTATCGGACAGTGTTGTGGTTTTGGAAAAGGCATCATTGATAGCAGGAATAAGTTGGGCTTCGATATTGATATAGATAAGTGGATATATTGGTAGATTAGGGATAAGGTAATAAACACTGATACAATATTAGCTTTCCCTTATTTGTTGATGTTGATATGTCTTGATGTGGGAGCGCGGATGTAATACCCCGTATGTTTCTAACCTAGGAGACGAACCATTTTTCCTACGTATGAAACCTCCTATCCTGTGAGTAGCATTTTAGTTCATGACTTACAATGAGTATCCTAGCTATAATATAGCTTATGATGTGTTAATCATGTTCATATGAGTCACTTAAGGTAAAACAATCTAAGAGTTTTTGAATACATCAAGTTTTAGTGTTTGATTTCTTAAGGGTCATATTTGAACAAGTATAACTCGATGTTAATGTGGTATTTCTGCATATTTATACCCACCAAATTTTAGATAATTGAATTAGATTTCCAACGATACCAATTTTGCCTCAATCCAATACCTGAGCGAAAAGTTATGCCCATTTTTGTTAGAGACAGTAAGGATAGGCGATTGGTTAGGTGCCGCCCAACCAAACTTAGGCAATTGGGTAGGCTCCGCCTAAGTCAGTTAGAATGCCAAAAACACTCCGTTTTGAGTTATTTTGAGGGTAATTAAGTCTTTTAACACTCCTTACACTTCCCTAAACTTAACCCTATGAAATATATATCTTCTAAACACATTACAACCCTATTAACATCTCAAAGCTCATCATCCAAGAGCACCATAGGAGAAAAACAACTAGGGTTGCACAATCAAGCTTGAAGATCAAATTTCAAGAAAATTCCTCCATCAATCATCAAGAACCTCCCTTCCAAGGTATGCGTAGTGTTCATATGTGGATTCAATTCATTCATAGAGCTCAAAGAATCATGCTTTTAAATGTTGTTTTGTAAACTTTTTGTGGTGATATAAATATTACATGTTGATGATGGATGTTTAAGTTTCAAGATGATATCTAAGGATGTTTTCATGAAATATATGTGGTTTTTGGTTGAAAATCATGAACTTTGGGTGGTTTAGTCTAATGCAAGTATAAAAGCCATCTATGCCTTAAAGAATGCATGCAAGGTGTTTGATAAAATGCCTAGGATGCTAGAAATTCCTATTTACATGATTCCATAATATTCACAAGACAAGTCCATGTTAGCTATACACTTCAAAATGAATTTCCATGCTAATTATGCATTCTTATGGTAGTGGCATAAGGCGTGTATGATGATGAACATATGAATTATGTATGTGAATTATATCCATGCTTTTCCTACCATGTTTGAGATGTTGAATAAATACATGAAGTTTAATATCCCCATATCATTACAATATGAACTAAATGTTACATTTTACTGTTCCCTTATGCTTGAATGGTTTCCATGCCCTTGCTATGAATAGTATATGTTGTCGGAATGCCCATGATATTAGAATATGAGATTTATGACTTGATTATAAGCATTCCTATTCATGATAGATATTATGATGACCATGTACTTCATGAATCCCCCACTCATGTATTATGGATTGTTATTGATGGTCGTGTACTTAAAAAATTTAAGTTGTGTCAGTTTCCTTCCATCGAGTCCTGGGGGTACTTGTACCCAGAAAATATAGCTGTGTGCCTAGATCCATGTCATGTTTTCACGATACTCTCAGTCAAGCCATGATCTATAGAATTCAGTCAGTCATGTGACTCAGGAAAACTCAGAAATCTCAGTAATCTCAGTGCTCAGTAACCTCAGCAATCTCAGTATTCACAGTCAATCTCAGTAACTTTAATACTCTCAACCAGTCCTCAGAACTCAGTACATTCCATCAGTCATTGGAATCCAGTAAACTTAGTTTAGCTCTGCTAAACAATACCACTAGTATCAGTCCAGTTAATTAGTAGTAGTTTAGCTAACTATTTCAGTTCAGTTATTCAGTTCAACTTAGTTATTCAGTTCAGTGTCCTTCAGATAGGAGTAGAAGTTAGCACCGAGTGAACCCAAGAATGGGAACTCACCCGCCAGTTCAGGGTGTGATTCTTAGTAGTCATCCTTGTGTTCCAGAACTACGTAGCCAGCATAGGTTGAGACATCTTAACCCGTCAGATTAAGGTTGATGAGGTGGCTTAACCTATTAGTTTAGGGTTCCCACCATTTTCATTGAGTACCTGCCAGTATAAGGTTCTAACAGCTGTCCTTACCAGTAGCGCAGTATTGATACCCCTCCAGTCGGGGCAGAGGTTGGACCACAGCTTAGCTATTATAGCATATTTGGGGCATGTCGGTTAGATAACTACTTTTCATAGTTTCAGTTACAAGTTTCAGGACCGTCAGCTATAGCTACCTAATCTCAGTAAAGAACTCAGATAGCTCTTCAGATTTTAATATATCAGGACTGTCAGATACAGTCAACTCAGAAATTGAATGGAGCTCAGATAGTTTTCTTTAGATTTATGGACTGTGAGATATAGTCACTTATTCTATCAATCACAAAAGTTATCAGAACTCATGCTATTAGTACTCAGCTTCAAAACTGTCAGATACCGTCAATCAGACCAGTTCTTCAAAATTCAAACTGTCAGAAACAATTATTCATTTATCAGTAATGCAATATCAGTCTCTTTGTATTAAGTAATACAGTATTAGATCCATCACTTATTAGTATTTACATCAATATCAATAAACTCAGTCTTTCAGAATCTCATTATCAGTACACTCATGTTGTCAGTATTCAGACTTAGTAGTCAGTATCTCCACGAGTTCAGTTATAGTTACGTATGCATGTATGTACTCTCATGTTCATATCAATCAGTATTTTTCATGCATATAAACCTTTGCATTTAGCCTACCTCACTCGTATACTCAGTATATTTAGACGTACTAGAGCATTTGCGCTATGGTGCTTTCTCTTATGTTACACCATAGGTTTAGAAGTATGAGCTCCAAATCAGCAGTAGATTCCAGGATCAGCAGTCAGAGTTAGACGTGAGTCCTTATCCTTCGAGGACATTATGATTTCATTTCTATTTCAGTTTTTACTTTATTTCAGTAGTTAGAGTTAGTTGGGGACATATCCCATCAACTCTTTATTTAGTTCAGTTAGAGGCTTTTGGACTAGATGTTAGATTAGATGCTTAGACTTCAGTATTTATGTTCCTTTTTTGGTATTGTTATACCATGTTTTTCAAATATGTATCAGTATTGAAACTTATGGCCTTACAGTTTATGTTTCCATTTATTTTATGAGATATTATGCAGTTTACAGGTACAGATATCAGCCATGGGTTAGCTTGTGGTCCTTCGGGGTCATGAGCACCGTGTAGCATTTTGGTTCAGAAAATTGGGGCATTACAGTGAAGCTTCCAGGAATCGATCGATTCTTGAGGCCAAGGACCACTACAAACTAGGATTTGATTAGAGACATCACCAACCCAATCTCTAAGATGATAAAACTGGATACTTCTATGGTTAGTGATGCTTATGAGGCCAAAGGGTAGAGAGAAGGCACTAAGAGAGGTGACACCCCTACTGAGATTGGTCAGTTTGAACCTTAGGCCTTAAATGTAGTAGGCACCTCCAGTACTCCTACTCTACTACCTACTGCGACATAACTACCATCCACAACTAGATTAGTTCTAGCCAGCTATGTAATGGTGTCACAGTCATTTCTGACTGAGATAATGACTAGGTTGAGTACTGTGGAGACAAAGGTGTAATTAATAGAAGGAGGAGTAAAATTGTAGGTTGAGAGAGAGATTGATGAAGAAAGGAAAATGATGCATGGTAGGTTTGACGGGTTTGAACTGAGGATTACCTAGCAGTTTGAAGGGATCCAGTCCCCAGATCTAGCAGGGGTACAAGATGAGTTAGCAGAGTTGAAAAAATTAGTAAAGAAGTTACATGAGAGGCCAATCCTCTTGATGCCAATTATTAAGGAGATTCTAAGAGATCCTATGGTTGAAAATATTTGGGCGGTTGATGATTCAATCCCTATGGGAAGTTTTGAAAAAGGAGAAAAAATGAGAAGAAGGAATAAGAAAAGAAATAGATAAAGCACAGAAGAAGAAAACATTGAGGCGACAAAAATAACAAGTGTGTAGGATGAGATGGAAAGGCAGACTAGGGTCCAAGAGATGGTGGTGGGGGCTAGTAGTTTGACACCCACTGATGCTTCTGGAATGAGCAGTAGTATAACCCTGCCACCTGAGTCACCTATGAGAACACCGGTTACCACCGGTGCCACAATTGTTGAGGATGTACCGACAACTATTGGGACCACTACTTATGAGAGTAGGGCCTGGTCTGAGGGCTCTCATGCTGATAATGTCTAACCTGGCAGTTAAGGCACCCAGGTATGTATTCGCCCCTCATTTTGTATTTCTAGATACACTGGGGACAGTGCATAGGTATTTAGTTGGGTGTGAGGGTATACCACATAGTCGCTGCAGGTTGTTGTTTTTATGTTTCTTTTCCCATCGGCTACGGTTTGAATGAATAACCATCATTTCTAGCTTAAATATGTGTTATATTTTGCTTTATGTTTGTTTTGTGTGTGTGATGTTTAATAAAGAAACAAAGTTTGTATCTAAGGCAGTGAATATGTTTTGACTAATGTTTGGTGCTAAAATTATATTGTTTAAATGGTACCCCTACTAAAACTTTGATAACCATGCGATGTGTGTATGTTAGGGACTACTGTGAATCTAATAATGGCATTAGAATTAGGAATGGAACAACTGTGGTAAAACAATTGCATAACTGGATAAGCAGTAACTAGCAATGTGACCCTGTACGATGTGTGTATGCGGCGTTACTTAGTTCTCAGTGTATATGAAATCTAGAACTTTCCTGGTTGCTCTTGCATAGGGTCTAGGGTAGTCGGTTAGGAGATGATCATAGGTCATTTTTGTTATTAGTCCACTTTAGCCTAAATTTCCCTAACCAAATGATATATGAGTCCCTTGATCCTAATTTTTGAGCCTTAATAAACCTATATTTTTTGTTTACACCGATTCACTTTCCTGTTTAGACTATAATGAACCTATTTTAGCCTTGGTACTCATTGGACACTCTGCACCTCAACTCAGGAAAATTACCTAAGTTGAGGGTGGCTATTATAGGGGTGTGTAGTATAGAGAAGGTATGAAAAAAGTTTGTGAATAGAAAAGGAAGTAAGGTTAGGTGTGGTAGAAAAATAAAAGTGGGAAAACTTGAAAAATAAAAAAAGATTAAGAAAAAGAAAATGTCAAAAGAAAAGAATAAGAAACCACCCCCAGTTCGAATACTTAGAAAAAGAATTAAAAGAGAGAAATAAGGGCAGAGTGAAAGAAAAGTTGGAAAATAAGTGGACCCCAAAGTAATCGTAGTGTCAAAGAGGCTTAGTCACTAAAAAATTTCCAAAATATATCATACCAACCCCAAAACTTATGTTACAATTTAAATAAATCCCTATAAGTGATCCTAACCTGACTGTCTAAAAACTTAGGTAAAGAACATAAGGGCAAGCCATGGCATTCTGTGTATACTGATTGAAACTTCTTTCTGAGTATGAGCGTCTCTTGACTGTCCCTAAATGAAAATGTTGATCTATCTGAGTAAAAAGGACTTTTTTGATTGAGAGGGTACATGAATTGCATTGTTAGATTATTTGTTTGTTCTATCGTGTAACTTTTATCTATGTATAGTTGTTCGTTGCTAATGAAATATCATCACTAAATTTCTATCCATCACAATATCAAACCAAATCAATTTACACAGTTGGGTTCTTGCAAAGTTAAAAATAGGAGGGGGAGGGGGGGGGGGGGGGGGGGGGTCATATGTGTGAACTAAAATAAAAATTGACTGCAAAAGATATCTGAGGATCTTCTTATTTAAGTATCGTGTTTGTTTATGGTTTAGTGTTTTTCCTGAGGACATGCAAATATTCTAAGTTGAGGGTGTTGATGGGCCATGGAAACATAACATATTTAATGCTTAAATTGGTGAAATTATTCATTGACTTCGGTTGTTTTGTCAGATATAATATGTGTTTTATATGTCTTGCTGTAAAATAAGGTAGCGAGTCGCTTGGACTAAAAGATGGAAGAAAACGCTCTCAAAAAGTAAAGTGCTGATCAAGCTACGAGTTGTTAAGTCACCTTAAGACTCGTAGCCCAACTTGTAATGGTTAATGTGGATAAAGACAAGCTGAGGAACTAAGTAAAGAAAGGATACGAGTCACAAGTACAAACTACGACTCATAGTAGGAAGTCATACTATGACCAGTGTCTAAAGAATTGAAAATGGATGCTCCAGCGGCTACGAGTGAAGACCACAAGTCATAATGTCTATAAACGACTCATGGTAAGGATTCATACCAATAACAGACTCAAGTAACCTGAAGATGAAGAGCTACTGGAGTGACTACGATTAGCAGGAGATGACTCATGATGTGACTATACGAGTCATCATCACTATAGACAAAAGAGAGCTACAATAGCAGGCAACTTGTCGTAAGAAGACTTAACGACTCATTTCCAGAGACGTAACCACTTCCAACTTAATTTTCCTAATTCTGTTTTAATTAGGATTCCTTTGTTGTTTTGAGATACTATAAATACCTTCGGGTCATTTCTCTATTATGTTACATACTCTTTACAATATTTTTTATACTTTCACATACTTTGATCACTGAAAATATTGCTCTTGAGTTTTTGGTTTTGTATACAGTTATAGATTTTGGATTTTACTCTTTCATTATTATGCAATTAATTACATGTCCTTTTCATTGATTTTCATGGATTGTTGCGTAAGCATGAATTGCTAATTTCCTTGACTAGGGTTGTGGAAACCCTGCTGGATTAACTACGTAAGAGAAGTAGGAGATTCATCTAGTTTATTGTAGCTGTGTGTATTGAAATCTTCCTCATATAAATTGTACCCCAAGCTACTATAGAAGCTTGGGAATTACTTATATTCGAGAACGTCCTCACAAGGGAAATTTAGATTGGGAAAAGGAGGTTACAACAGTGATTTAAGGATATCAAACCTTGTCTAACCAACTTGAGACTCAAAAGGTGTGAGTGGTACTGAGGTTATAGATAAGGGAAAACAAGGCGATACCCTGAGACTCACAAGGTAAAGGATGAGATTTATCAGCACGTTTACAAGATGGTTAATAAGACATAACTTGTCAACTTTGCACGCAAAGTAGTGGGTTAGGTGAATTAAACACGAGAAGCTTACAGAGTTGAGAAGCCAGGGGGAGCACAATCCTAGTGTTTGTCTTCTATTGTTTGCAAATTCAAGCATTCAAGTTTGGTTACTTATTACGGTTGATCTTCAAATACCCTCTTTTACTTTTATGCATTGCTCTAGAATTTTGTCAAGTTTGAGAGACGGTTCCACGTATTCCCTGTGGGTTCGACCCAACATTATTTGGGTTAATATATTTGACATCAGCCACAGCATACTTCTTTAGAGGTTGGTTTTTGGGAGACATCATCATGCCTAAGATATCAAGATTTACAGCGAGAAATCAACCTTTGGATGCTCTAATTGCCAATTCCTTGTCAACCCTAGTATTAGGGATTTGAGAGAGAGGAAAACATGTATTTGATTGTTAAAGTGATAGGAATAACCCTCTTTGGGTGTTTTATAGACATGGGTCCTAAGTGGGGAAGGAGGTAAATGATAAGAATACCCCCACTTAAAACTGTAGAAAAAGTTATCCAGTCGTCACGGGTCACCTTACGACTCATGACGTCTGGCTACAAGTCATCTCCATAACTCGTAGTTGGAGAAATATCTCAAAAACCCCTCACTGTTGACCCTACGAGCGACATACCGCTCGTGAGGTGTCACTACCATAAGTAGGGTCCTAGTCAGGGTCAAGGCAGAAACAATAGGTACCTTTACTGGTTTGTTTACGAGAAGCACTATACAACTCGTTGAGTCTAGTCATTCTCAGAACAGACAGCTTGGGTAACCTCAGTAGTCACCCTACGATTGGGGTCCTGCGACCCATATGGTGTCTTTAGACTCGTAAGGTAAGTCTTAGTCAAGACAGTGAGTTCAAAAACTCAGAAATTTTTTAGGGCAAAAATATGAGGTGTTAAAATATCCATGTGATGTGCAGATAATATTAAATTTTTTTTTACAATCATTTCATTATGGTATGTCTCATTCAAATAAGTTAAATCATATTACCTTTAGAAAAAAAAAGTTCAACTTGCATTTTATTTCTTAATAAAATGTGAAAAAAAATCTACACCTCACTCCCACCTCTTCGTCCATATCCATCCCCCACTCCTATCCTTAATTTTTTTTTAAAAATATTCTAGCTCCCCCTTCCTACATGCTTAATAACGCTCAAACTACACTCTTGAATGGGTGTAAGTGATCGTTGTCAATATAAAACCCAATTAGGTTGGGGTCGAATCCCACAGGGAATATGGTGTGAACTCAAGTTGTTTGTGATTTAATTCACTGATAGTTTAACGTTTCCTGAAATGGGGGTTGAAGTTTCACAAATAATTGTTTGTCACTTTAATTTCGATGTTTGTAATCAAGATTTTATGAAATAACCAGAATTATGTTCACTAGGGCTTACGGTACATGACAGATGCTAAAGGTGACTCAAGATTCTCACGATGGTTAGGATAACAAGCTATCTTTATCGATGATATGCTCAAATATCTCTCGACCTATTTAAGCGTCTAATTTTCTAATCCTCTCAGACTTAGGAAATCGCTATTCACTGCCCAGATTTTACCTCAGGTTAATCAACCTTGTTACAACGCTGATTATTAAATGAAGTATTTTCAAGTCCCTGTTGATAATTCACTTCCTACTGTATATGATTTCTTTCTCAAGCAAATCAAAGTAAGTATGTCTACTGTTTGCAACCAACAAACGTTAATTAAAATCTCAGAATTATCAAGAAATTCTAACACCTATTAAATCTTGAGTGTTTAGCACATCATCATGACCTAACCCTAGATCCCATAATTCTGGTTAATAGAGTTTAGCCACTCATGATGTAAAGAACGAAACACATAATTGAATTCATAATTTAGAAGATTAACTTATAGAGATGAATAATAATTAGTGAATCGTAGATTAGATCACAAAGGAAAATCCCCAAAATAGTTGTATTGTTCGAATCCAAAAAGATAGAGAAAGAAATATTGGAAAATATTCTCTAAGACTCAAAGTATCGAACTCTCTTTAGAATAATGATGATGATGACTGCCCTCAGAAAACCCTAAAACAAAGCTTTAAATAGTTCAACCTAAATAAGAAAATAAAATTAAAGTTGCAGCTTTTTCTCGGAATAGACGACGACATCCTTGATAGCTTATCAGGAGTCTAACAGCTTATCACAGATATCATAAGCTCCTCTGCACTTTTGGCTTTTACTGTCTAAGGATGACGAAGACGTTGATGCCTTATCACTAACCTGATGGCTTATTATGAACGTCATCACAAAAATGTCTTTAATTCTCATTCTCTATTTAAGGATGACGACATTCATAACGGCGTATCACACTTTTGACGTCATATCACCAGATGTCGTCACAGGCTTCAACTCATGCTTAAGTTTGATGACATCTGTGATAGCCTATCACAGGGCTAACGGCTTATCACAGATGTCATCAGCCACACTTCTCTTCAGATTCATCCAGATTTTTACTTCTTTGCTTCCATTATTGTTAGTTCTCTATCCCCTCAGCTTAAACTGTAAAATCAGACATAAACAAATAAAAAATGACAAAAGTTTCTTAAGACTTCACAATTATTCTTGGTTAAAGGTATTAAATGTGTTATCAATTGCTTACACATCAACACCCTCAACTTAAAACAATTGCTTGTCCTCAAGTAACTCACCCCAACTAAGAGAATACATAGCACATTCAGCAGCCAATTTTCTCTTTTAAGCTCAAAACATAGTTACCACATCCAAGGTTAATCCAATTAAAATTAACTGTGTATGTCATTAAAGAAAATAATGTAACACAAAGGAATCAAGAGATGGCGCCAATCTTTGCCACAACAACCATTCCTACACCAATGCTGCACTATCTAAACAAGCAAGTAGCTAATAACAATACCATTGTTTCCTCACAATAAAGAAATCCCCCTCCTCGCATATAATAAACCAAAAATGTAAACGTGGGGATCATCAAAAGACTCCCACTCTCAAAAGTAAGTTCCAATCAGTGTATGCCAAGTACCATAGGCATGCCCTTATTTTCATTACCAAGACCTTCAGATAGGCCAGCTAGGATTACTATAGGACTTCTTTTAGGCTTATAATATAGGCTAGGGATGGTATGATACTCAAGGACATTTAGAGTGACTATGCCTTATTGACACTACATTACTCTCTTGGGGCTCACTTATAACCTTTTTTTCATTTTATTTTCTATTGATTGCACATATTCAAGTTGGGTGTCTCCCTTTTTTTTTCTTTTTTTTAGAATAGTACCCAAATTTTATTTTTTTCCTTTATTCTACCTTCTTCATACTTATCTTACACCATGCACCCCTATGATAGCCACCCTCAACTTAGGCTATTTGCCTAGGTCAAGGTGCACAGTGTCCAAGGAGGATCAGGGCCAAAATAGGTTCATTATGGTATAAATGGGAAGGTGAAAGGTGTCATAAGAAAGAAATAGGCTAATTAGGCTCAAAATAGGATCAAGGGGTATGATGCACATAGGGAAGGATATTTAGGCTAAAAGTGGGTTAATCAACAAAACTACCTATGATCCTTTCCTAACCCCTATCCTTTAACTAAGGTAAGACTAACCAGGCAAGTTCTGGCTTTAGCATACAGAGGGAATTAAGTATTGCTCACACACACATGGCACACAAGTGTATCTCAGGCCATCACTTATCTAGTTCATGCAATTGTTTAGCAATGATCATCAAGTAGCTAGAACTAATGCCACAACAAGATTCACAATGGTCACAAGTAAATGTAATTCACACAGTCTTTGCAAACAAACCATTGGAGAGGTGTTTAAAAAACAATCAAAAATATGTCAACTACTTTCTTTACTTGTATTTCTCTTAGTTACCATAAAATATGTTTTAACAACATAATACCCTACACCGTCAACTCAAAATTAAAGGAAAACTAAACTAAGGGTTAGAGTATACCTAGAATGGATCAATCTCGAGGGTCATGGGTTGCCTCCCATACAACGCCTGATTTAACATTGTGGCATAACTCAAGTATCTCGATTACTTCAGACTTCATCAAGATAGATAATGGTGATACTTTTCACTGATTTTTTTGAGCTAATGTAAAGCTTGACATGTTGCCCATTTACCTTGAAGGTAATGCCATCTTTGTTTTCGAGTTCCACTACTCCAGATGAGTGGACTTGACTAACTTTAAAAGGGCCTGACCACTTAGATTTCAGCTTACCTGGGAGCAATTTGAGTCTGGAATTGAACAGAAGCACCAAGTTACCCCTTTGGAATTCTCATTTCTCTATTCTCTAATCATGGTACTTTTTCATGTTTTCTTTATACAGATCTGCTCGTTTATATGCCCTAAGACGGAATTCATCCATCTTATTCAATTGCCCCAGTCTCAGCTCTGCTGCTTCCTTCCAATTTAGATTCAACCTTTTAAGTACCCATAAGGCCTTGTGCTCCAGCTCTATTGGTAGGTGGAATCTTTTCCATAGACCATATAAAATGGTGACATGCCAATGGGTGTCTTGAAAGAAGTCCGATATGCCCACTAGGCATCATCGAGCTTTCGAGATCAATCTTTTCGATAGTATTCACCATTTTGGCTAGGATGGCTTTAATCTCACAATTTGATACCTCCACTTGCCCACTGGTTTGTGGGTGGTATGGAGTATTCACTCTATGCTGTTTCACCCTATATTTTGCCAAAGCTTCTCAAAATATTTTATTGCAAAAATGAGATCCTCCATCGCTTATGCTAGTATGTAGTACTCCAAAGTGAAAAAAGATGTTCTTCTTGAGAGAAGCAACAACCCTCTTCCATTCATTATCAGAAAAGGCCACAGCTTTGACCCATTTTGAGACATAGTCAACAATAACTAAAATATACCTTATCCCGTATGAGCTTACAAAAGGACCTATGAAATCAATGCCCCAGACATCAAATAATTCCATATCAAGCATCTTAGTCAAGGGTATCTCATGTCTTTTAGAGATTGACCCCTACCTATGGCATTGGTCACATTTCAGCACAAACTCGTGGGCATCCTTGAATAATATTGTCCAATAATAGCCACTCTGCAACACCTTTCTAGCCGTTCAGTCACCTGTGTGGTGACCTCCGACTGGGCAAGCATGACATGCTTCCAATATGCATAATACATCCACTTCCGGTATACATCTCCTTATAATATTATTTGCACATCACTGAAAAAGATACGCCTTATTCCAGAAGTAATGCATCACATCATGCAAGAACTTCTTCCTTTAATGGAAAGAAAGGTTTTCTGGAATGACCTCACTCACAACATAATTTTCATAATCAGCATACCAAGGCAATTTTTTCATAGCGGCAGCCAAGATCTCCTCATCAGGGAATACATCATTTATCTTCATTTCATCACTACTTTCCTGTTCACCTTCCATTCTAGACAGATGATCTACAACCTGGTTTTCACAATTTTTCCTATCCTTGACCTCAAAGTCAAATTCTTGCAGAAGCAATACCCATCTAATCAGCCTTAGTTTAGCATCCTTCCTAGCCATCAAATACCTTAAGGCGGAATAGTTGGTGTGGACACTACTTTGGTCCCAATCAGATAAGCTCTGAACTTCTCAAAAGTATACACTACAGCCAGAAGTTCCTGTTCTGTGATGGTTTATTTATTTTGCGCTTCATTCAGTGCTGTGCTGGCGTAATATATCAGATGAAACAGTTTGTCCCTCTTTTTCCCCAATACCGCTCTAAGGGAAACACTACTTGCATCACACGTGATCTTAAATGGTTTTGCCCAGTCAGGTGCAATAACAATAGGGGCCTCAATCAGCTTCTTTTTAAGGCATTTAAATGCCTTCCAGCACTCATCATCAAAGGAAAATTTCACCTCCTTATCCAAAAGTTTGCAAAGTGGATTTTCAATCTTTGAGAAGTCTTTTATAAATCTCCGATAAAAGCCAGCATATCCTAAAAAACTATGCCCTCCTTTCACTGAAATAAGAGGTGGTAGTTTCTCAATAACTTCCACCTTTGCTTGATCAACTTCTATCCCTTTTTCTAAAATTTTGTGGCTAAGAGCGATGCCCTCCTTGACCATGAAATGGCATTTTTCCCAGTTAAGCACTAAATTAAATTCAACATATCTTTGCAAGGCTACATTCAAATTTGCCAAACACATCTCAAATAAATCATCCACCACAGAGAAATCATCCATGAATACCTCTATGGTGTCCTCCACCATGTCAGAGAAGACAGACATCATATACCATTGAAAAGTGGCGGGTGCATTACATAGCCTAAATGGCATTTTTTTAAATGCAAAGGTGCCATATGGGCATGTGAACGTCGTCTTCTCTTAATATTCAGGAGCAATACATATTTGGTTATATCAAGAATAACCATCCAAGAAGTAATACCACCCCCTACCAGCTAATCGATCAAGCATTTGGTCCATAAAGGGCATCAGAAAGTGGTCTTTCAGAGTCCAAGAATTTAGCTTGTGGTAGTCCATGTAAACTCTCCACCTAGTTACAGGCCTGAGTGGAATCAACTCATTCTTTTCATTAGCAACCACCGTCATACCTCCTTTTTTGGGTACGCATTGAACTGGGCTCACCCACTCGCTGTTAGAAATAGGGTAAACCACTCCTGCATCCAACCATTTAATAATCTCCTTCTTAAACACCTCTTGTATTAGTGGATTAAGACGGCTCTGATGCTCTATAGTTGGAATACAATCCTCCTTAAGTTGAATTTTATGTGTGCAGATGCCCGAAGAAATGCCAATAATATCTGCGATGGTCTACCCTATAGCTTTCTTGTGCATATGAAGTACTGAAATAAGTGCATTTACCTATTGTTCACCCAAATCAGCTGCAATAATAATAGGTAGCGTTTCCCATTGCCCAGAAATATGTACCATAAGTGCCCAGTTAATTTCTTCAATTCCAACACTGGAGGCTCCTCAATAGATAGCTTGGCTGGTGGCATTGGTCGATTAGCCAGGTCAAGATCTATCTTTTTTGGAGCATAAGGATATGAACCCATGCCTGTCAAGGAACAAATGGTCTCTTTATACTCCCCAATGCCTTCACTATCATAATTCATCATGACCACGGTTAAAGGTTCAATAACAAGTTGCTCAGCTATGGGCACCTCCTGTTCATCCTCATAATACACATCAACTACTGACATCACACTCATTTCTTTATGCTGCTTCATTGGTTTGCCCACATCAAATTATACCATTTCATCGTTCATTCTGAATAAGAGCTCATTTGCTCTCAAATCAATTAGTTTACTTCCGGTTATGAGGAAAGGTCGACCCAAGATTATGGGTACCTTAAAATCCACCTCACAATCTAGAATGACGAAGCAGGGAATATAAAGTTGGACACCTTGACCAACACATCATACAGAATGCCAACAGGTTGCTTTACTGACATATCCGTCATCACGAGTTTCATATTGGTGGGTGTGGGATTTCCCAAACCCAACTTTCTATAAATAGTTAGTGGCATCAAATTAACGCTTACTCCCAGATCACATAGTGCTTTGGTAAATTCCATAGTCCCAATTGTGCAGGGAATAGTGACTGCACTTGGGTGAGGCTTTTTCTGTACTAAGGTCCCTGTAGAAATAGCGCTACAAAGGTGGAGATCTGCCTCTAATTCGCAACTTACCGCTTATTTCTTAGTCACAAGGTCCTTCATAAATTTTGCATATCCTGGCATTTTCTCAAGTTCTTCAACCAGAGGCACATTTATTATCAATTGCTTGAGCATGGCCATGAACTTGCTGAATTTTGCATCATCAGCCTTTTTCTTTAATCGTTGAGGAAAAGGAGGTGGTGATCTTGGGATAGATTTTAAGACCACTTCCTCTTCCTTTTCTTTTTCTTTCGCCGAAGCATCAACAGAACTATCCAACTTCTTAGACTCCACTGATTTGGTTTCTTCGAATTCATCAAAACCACCTCACCATCTACAGATTTATCTACAGAAGAGCCAGGTAAGATCTTATCACTTCTAGTGGTAATCTCCATACATGAGCCATCATTCTGTAGATTCTGAACTGTATCACTAGGTAAAGTACCACTTTTTCTCTGGTTCAGGGTTGTGGAAAGTTGGCTCATTTGCTGCTCTAATTGCTTGATAGAAGTAGAGTGTGAACTAACCAATTAACTCATGGTAGAGAATTAACTCTTCATAGTGGTTACCCCCGAGTTGGTAGCCTCAACTCCCTTTAATAATTTTTCCATCATGTCGTTCATGGATATCTTTCCAGATCTAGTTGGTGTAATATCCCGACTTCCAGGAGGAACATACAAACCATTTCTATCATTATTGCTTCTTCAGTTTCCTTGCTCCCTATCTTTATAATCAGGCTTGTCATAAAAGTTCCAACCTTGATTCCCTTGGCTATTGCCTCGGAAACCCCCCTGATTATTAACATAATTTTCCTCTTCATCTGCATCAATAGCAATAGTGCACTAAGATTCCACAGCCTTAACCTTTTCAGTATTGCCTGACAGCAAGTGCGTGATCAGCAAGTCCATCTGAGTCTTTAAGTAGGCCATGTCTTGGTCTCGCTCTTCATCCCTTCTATGCTGCTCCATAGTCATACCACCAAAAACAATCAGGATAGCTACCACAGAATCCCTGGTATGCTAAGCCCGACTTTTTTTGGTCATTCTATTGAGCATGTCTGAAGTATCTTGAAAAGAAAGGTCAATGAACGAACCACCTGCAACATTATCTACAATTGGCTTTGTAACAGAGTTAAAATCTCTGTACAAAGTCTCCATCAAGTGCAAGTCTGTCATGTTGTAGTTCGGACATTATGCCATCTGCTTCTTAAATTTCTCCCAAGTTTTATGCAATGCTTCCGTCGGGAGCTGTCTGAAGTTACTGATTTTGTCCCTCAACTGTACCCTCCTGGAGGGTCGAAAGAACCGTTCTAGGAATGCCTCTTTCAACTATCTTCAATTGGTTATAGAATTGTGTTCGAGCTCATTTAACCACATTATTGCCTCCCCAGGCAGAGACAACGGAAACAGTCTCAATCGGATCGCATTCTGGCTCACTCTCGAATTATCAAAATATTTGTAAATGGTGATAAAGTTCACCAAGTGCATATTTGGATCAACACCAGGTAAGCCTCCAAACAACCACTTCAGATTCAGGAGTTGAATCATAGTACTTGTTATGCAGAATTTTGCACCAGGTACCAACGATGGAGGAATGATAGCACCCGTTGTACCTGCTCTATCCATTCCTTCATCATCGTCATCTACCTCATAATGGATAGGCTGTTGACCATACCTTCATCTATCTGGATGGTTTCTGTTGAAATTTTACTGCACTGGTGCAGCAATTTGCTCAGCTCACCTTGGGTTTTAAGGATTTAGCAATTCCTCATCACCCAAGTCTTCATCATCAAGGTTTGGATGACGTACTTGTTAACCCTTGTTCTGTATGTTAACCTGAGGCTTGGCCAAGGCTGCTAGTCTGTCAGCCTCTTGCTGTTCTACCATTCTCCTGATCAGCTGAGGTTTCGGATTAATTGGTAATAACAGTTCTCTGAAATTTCTTGTTTTTGACATAAACAACAAGGAACCTGCAATAAACAAAAACAATAAATAAGCGTAAATTTAAGAAACCTAACTAGCAGTCAATTAGCGCACATAACTTTCAGTTTACAACTGTATTCCCCGACAATGAAGCCATTTTTTATAACGCTTAAATTACACTCTTGAATGGGTGTAAGCGATCATTGTCAATATAAAACCCAACTAGGTCGGGGTCGAATCCCACAGGGAATATGGTGTGAACTCAAGTTGTTTGTGATTTAATTCACTGATAGTTTAACGTTTCCTGAAATGGGGGTTGAAGTTTCACAAATAATTGTTTGTCACTTTAATTTCGATGTTTGTAATCAAGATTTTATGAAATAACCAGAATTATGTTCACTAGGGCTTACGGTACATGACAGATGCTAAAGGTGACTCAAGATTCTCACGATGGTTAGGATAACAAGCTATCTTTATCGATGATATGCTCAAATGTCTCTCGACCTATTTAAGCATCTAATTTTCTAATCCTCTCAGACTTAGGAAATCGCTATTCACTGCCCAGATTTTACCTCAGGTTAATCAACCTTGTTACAACGCTGATTATTAAATGAAGTATTTTCAAGTCCCTGTTGATAATTCACTTCCTACTGTATATGATTTCTTTCGCAAGCAAATCAAAGTAAGTATGTCTACTGTTTGCAACCAACAAATGTTAATTAAAATCTCAGAATTATCAAGAAATTCTAACACCTATTAAATCTTGAGTGTTTAGCACATCATCATGACCTAACCCTAGATCCCATAATTCTAGTTAATAGAGTTTAGCCACTCATGATGTAAAGAACGAAACACATAATTGAATTCATAATTTAGAAGATTAACTTATAGAGATGAATAATAATTAATGAATCGTAGATTAGATCACAAAGGAAAATCCCCAAAATAGTTGTATTGTTCGAATCCAAAAAGATAGAGAAAGAAATATTGGAAAATATTCTCTAAGACTCAAAGTATCGAACTCTCTTTAGAATAATGATGATGATGACTGCCTTCAGAAAACCCTAAAACAAAGCTTTAAATAGTTCAACCTAAATAAGGAAATAAAATTAAAGTTGCAGCTTTTTCTTGAAATAGACAATGACATCCGTGACTACTTATCAGGAGTCCGACGGCTTATCATGGATGTCGGCAGCTCCTATGCACTTTTGGCTTCTGCTATCTAAGGCCGACGACGACGTTGACGCCTTATCACCAACTTGACGGCTTATCACGAACGTCATAACAAACATGTCTTCAACTTCCATTCTCTATTTAAGGATGACGACATTCATGATGACGTATCACACTTTTGATATCATATCACCAGATGTCGTCACAGGCTTCACCTCATGCTTAAGTATGACGACAACTGTGATAGCCTATCACAGGGCTGACGAATTATTACAAATGTCGTCAGCCACACTTGTCTTCAGATTCCTCCAGATTTCAACTTCTTTGCTTCCATTCTTGTTGGTTCTCTATCCCCTCAGCTTAAACTGTAAAATCAGAGATAAACAAATCAAAAACGACAAAATTTTCTTAAGACTTCACAATTATTCTTGGTTAAAGGTCTTAAATGTGTTAGCAATTGCTCACACATCAATGCTCCCCCCAATCCCCATAACTCTTAACTAAATCTATAAAAAAATTCATTAGTTGTTAAAAAAAATACATTTCCAACATTTTTAATTATATTATTCATAATATTTAAATCTACACCCCCATCACACAGTGTATATTTTTCCTACTGTATTTGAGTGACTTTGTTTTTCTCCAATGTGACTTTGAAATTATTTTTTATGTTACACACATAATCAATTGAGTTTCTTATCTTTAATCTCAAAATATAAAAATTCAAATAGATAAATATTGTTATGCACAGTAAAATAAATAAAATAAAAATTAGAAGAAGACTCCAAAATAATCTAATCTATTAGGATTTATCTCTCGTTTAAAATTAGTTAGACAGTTTCACATCTATCAGAATATAATTTTATCTCATATTTAATTTTAATTATTTTTTACTCAAATTTGAAAAAACTTATTAACTTTTTCTAAGAATAACACTTTCAAAAATTTATTTATTTCTTAACCTTTATTTCACAACCCAGGATTCTTTCATTGTTTAGATTTATCTATATTTTAAATTATAATTTTGTATTAATATAAAATATAAATACTGATACTGGATTTTTATTAAATTTATTGATTTTGTCCCAAAAGTTATAAGGAATTAAATAAGATAAGGAAATTTATTGAATGTGAATTTAAAGGACAAAAATTAAATAAAAAATTCATTCTATATTTCTTTTTAGAAAATTAACTGTGTAATCTGCGTACAACATGTTTAAGACATTATATTAAAAGTTTATCTTTTTAGGCTGTAATTTGATTTTGTATTTTTTATTTTCTTTCTCTATATTATGAAACTAAATGGCTCCCAAAATCACTAAAATAGTTTATAAATAAATGTAAATTTGCAAGCAAAATAAAAAGAGAATAAATAAATTAAAGTATCTAAATATCTATAAATTTGTAGTCCTCCTAGAAAAGTAACTATGTGAATGTGGTAATTATTAAATACGAAAACCAGGCAATCATAAATGGCATACAATTGAATTAAATACAAAAAAACTATGAAATGAAACAACTTGCCAACTATACCAACAAAACTCTAATTCTATAGTTATCTTTTATTTTCTTCTTTTCATTCTTCTTTATCTCTTCTGTAAATTAACAAATAGTAATAATATTATCACTAAAAATTATAATAAACTCTCAAGAATACTTCTTCATATATTAAACAATAAAAATAATATTAATTTAAAGTCGATTTACCTATGAATCTTTTACTTATTGAAGTCTTTGTTTTAATTATTTTTGATTTCTTTTTATCTTTATCTTCTTGGGTGTTAACATTTGTAGTGAGAGGCGAATTATCATGAGAAGTAGATAGATATAACATCAATGGATGTGGAATTGTTCCTTTTCGTTTATGGTAACAGAGAAAGTTGAAGATGAAAAAGTTATATCCTTCCCGCATATAAAAAATAAAAATTGTTAAATCAAAAATAATTTTAAAATAAAAAATATAAAAAATATAGTAAATAAATTTAACAATAAAGTTTCTGATATAAGGGTATAGGTAAGAGAGGCTAAGAACCTAGAATCCTATTTCAATTCAAATTTCATTCAAATTCAAAATTCAAATTTCAAAAACATAATTTTTTAAAAAAGATTAGTTTGTTATTATTCTTTCTTATCCCTATTCTTTCAAATGTGGTGTATATTTACCTAATAATTTATATATTTGAATTGAAATAATAATCTGAAACCAATGAAATTATAATAATAGTAATAATAATAATCATATAATAATAATAATAATAATTATTATTATTATTTTATCTTTTATTTAATATTTAGTAAAATATATTAAAATATAATATATATTTTTTTTGGTTAAAAAGATATACTTCCTCCGATTGCAAAAGAATGACTACTTTCCTTTTTAGTTTGTTTAAAAAAGAATATCCCCTTTCCTTTTTTGGCGATACTTTAAGAAAAAATGCATCGATTCCACCCCAAATTATACAAGAAAAGTCGAAACCACACCTAAACTATACTAGTGACCTATTACACACCTAAACTATAAAAAAGTGATATTTTTTACACCCTGTAAAGCATTATACCACTTGCATGTGGTGTGGTGTTGCACACGTGCCTGCCATGTCAGCATGATACGAAAAAAATAATAAATTTATTATTTCATAAATTTTTCTTTTTTTTTT
>NC_061121.1:103835710-103939176 GCF_002878395.1 Capsicum annuum | reverse complement strand
AATTTTTTTCTTTTTCTTCAATATCCAAAACCTCCATTGTTGTCCAAAACCTCCATTGTTATAAGTTCAATTTTTTTTCTTTTTCTTCAATATCCAAAACCTCCATTGTTGTCCAAAACCTCCATTGCTATGAGGTCATTTATTTTGCTTTTTCTTCAATATCCAAAACCTCCATTGTTATGAGCTCAATTTTTTTCTTTTTCTTCTATGTCCAAAATCATCTTCTTCTTTTTTTTCTTCAATAAATTCTTCAATGTCCAAAATCATCTTCTTCTTTTTCTTAAATTTCCAAAAAGAAAAAAAATTAACGGGATCATATTTTAACGGGAAGATGATATAAACTCAATACACCCAAGCAATAACTTCATTCAGATTCAATATCATCTTCTTCTTTTTCTTTTTCTTCAATTTGTTCAATGTCCAAAACCATCTTCTTCTTTTTCTTCAATTTCCCAATGACCATAATGCCATCTTCTTCTTCCATTGTTGATATAAAATCAATACATCCAAGCAATAACTTCATTCAATTCAATCTTCTTTGTTATAAGACACCAAAAGTTACAACACTATCACCACCTAATTGCACCACCCATCATCAAATTTACACACAATTATAGTCACCAAAAATCAACATGCCTTACCACTAATTCACCACACGACATCAAAATAAATTTTGAGCAATTTTAATATATTATTATTAATTGAGCAAAATTGAAAGAAGATTTTTATAGAGACAAGATAGATCTACAAAAAAAGTGTTAAAAAATTAACTTTTGAGCAAAATTCATAAAATTTTACAGAGAAAGAACAGAAATATAAAGATAAATTAAAAAATTGATGTTCAGCGTGGGAGCAATAACATTTGATTAATTTCAAATATCTCATCAGAAATTTTTTCGATTGGCGACGATTTCATCCTCAATTTTTTCTATTTTTTTCTTTGAAAACTATCATGAAAAAATTATTCTCATCAACCATAGCAAAGGAAGAGTGATTTTGATGAAGAAGAAAGGAAGATTGAGAGAGAAAAAAAAATTAAAGATGGGTGAGAAGAGAGAGTGTGCGCAGGGGTGGGGTTATGGGTTTAAGGATTTTTTGGCTTTTTTCTTTTCTCCAGACGTGCCTTTTTAAGAAAATATATTAATGTTATTTCCACGTCAGATTCAGGGTGGAATTAAATTTATTTTTGAGAAGAATAGGTGTGTAATGGGTCGCCACATTAGTTTAGGTGTGTAAGTGACTTTTTACGTATAGTTCAGGGTGGTTTTGATGCCTTTTCCCATACTTTAATTTCAACTTTCCACATGACATGATTAAGACCACAAGATTAAAGGGCATTTTGGTACATTTGACACAATTTTAATTTAAGGCCACAAGATTCAAAAGTCTTCTTTATTTTCTTAAACTTTGTGCCAAGTCAAAATAGGTCATTCTTTTTGAAACGGAGGGAGTAATATATTTCTACTACCACTATTACTACTATTATTATATACGTACTACTACTACTACTACAATTTTTTAAATTATTATTATTATTATTATTATATTATACTATGGATACAAACATAATCTACTCCTACAACAACTACTACTATTATGTATGTGTTACTACTATATTATTATTATTATTATTATTAATTATTATTACTATTATTATTATTATTATTATTATCTTACTATTACTACTAACTTCACACATGTACTACTATTGTTACTACTACTAGTATTTATTAACACATTATTATTATTATTATTATTATTATTATGATGATGATGATGATGATGATGATGATGATGCTGATGCTGCTGCTGATGATGATGATGATGACGATGATGACAATGATGACGATGATGATGATGATGATGATGACAACGATGATGACGATGATGAGGAAGATGATGACGACGACGATGACGATGATTATTATTAATATTCTTATTCTTATTATTATTATGATGATGATGATGACGATGATGATGATGATAACAATGATGATGACGACGACGATGACTACGACGACGATGACGACGACGATGATGATGATGATGATGAAATAGTTAGAGTTTATTTAGGTCTCTTTAACTATAGATTCCTAGTTTAAAGTCAATGAGAATCTTTTTTTTTGCTTCAAAAAGCCTAATATTTTAAAATTTCAATATTTTTTATCTTTTAATTTAAATTCAAATTTATGTTTTAATTAGTTCAAATTCAACTTAATATAGTATAGAATTTGTTTTCACTATTTAAAAGAATTTGTAACTTTCATTTGAAATTCAAAATTCAAAAATTTAACATTAATTCAACAAACCACACCACCTCCACCACTGCCTTTTTTGGTTAGCAATTTTACTACGTACTGCTATTTGTTGTTGTTGATATTATTATTATTAAATTAAATATATTCAAATATATTTTATAGTATATAAAAGGAATAAATTTTTGAAACCACCACCACCACCCTAATACTATTACAACACACTTTTTTTAGGTTAGCAATTTTACTACGTACTACTATTTATTATTATTATTATTATTAAATTAATATATTCAAATATATTTTATAGTGTATAAAAGGAATAAATTTTTGAAATAGTAACAGTTTATTTAGGACTCTTTAACCATACTTTTCTATTTTTAAGCTCATGACTTTTTTTCTTTTAAAAGAATAATATATTTTCAAATTTAAATATTTAATATCCTTTAATTCAAAAATTTTATTATAATAATATTAACACACACACACACACACACACACACACATATATACACATAAGTAAAATGTGCTACATTTAAAAAATACATGTATTTATTTTTATTTTTCTGATGAAGCACCCTATACATTTACAAGATAAACGTTTAGATTTATCTTCTTTGTCAACTTTTTGGATTTTTAGATATATCTTTCAATAACAAATTTAATATTATTACATTATATAAATGTGGGTTTTGACATGTATGTTTGTCATCAAAAGAAATTTATTTGAGGATAGTTTTGTCATTTCACATCATATGCTGATAAGTTCTACAGCTTCATTACACGTGTGACATTAGATACGTGTTGTTGTCTCGCTCTTTCTCAACTCTGTGTTGTCTTCTCCATTGTCTCCATTAATAATAATGTGCTAATAAGCATGAAAAACAACAATTGACAAAGCAAAAACAAACTTATCCTTGGTGTGTCTGCTCTCTTTCGGGTATCTTTCATTTCGAATATTTGATTATACAAATTTTATTATTGTGATGAAGCTGGCTAATTCTAAAAAGTTAGAGTTTTTCTATAAACCTAATTAGGGGCTATATGGCTTGAGGACTATTTGGGTATTTTTCATTTTATTTTTGTTGTTGAGCTGGGTTGTAATGAGTTTAAGTCAGTGGATATAAAACTTCTAATTCGTTGTAAAGAGAGGAAAGAATTGATAAAGGACACTACTAGTTACCGTTATGCACTTGCTGCTGCTCATGATTCCTATTTTCATTCACTTAAGGATGTTGGTGAAGCACTTATGAAGCTTGTTGATGAAGAGCTTATTATAGGCTCTTCATCTTCTTCCCTTTGCATACCTTCTTCTCCTTCCTTAGTATTACTTTCTTGAGAGTTCATTAACTTTTATTGCTGAATTTTGATGGTGAGTTTTGCTTTAGGAGAATTAATTAGTTTTTGCTACTGAATTTTGTTGATGAATTTTGCTTTGGGAGTCTTGGTGGTTGATAAAAATTACAGTATTTAAATATAGTTGATTCCTTTTCTTTGTTGAGTTTTATTGTTGGGTTTTATTTTTGCAGTGTTACTGACGTTTTTCCACTTAGTTTTGTTGGTGGGTTTTATATTTTGGAGACTTGATTGACTTTTACTGTTGAATTTGTTGGTGGATTTTGCTTTGGGAGTTTTTGTGGTTGCTAGAAATTACAATATTTGAATAAAATTGATTCCGTTTTCTGACCGAATTTTGTTGCTGGGTTTTGTTCTTTTGAGTGTTAAATAACTTTTCTTGCTGAATTTTTTTGATGATCGCAATTTTTGTAGCTTCGCCGTACGAATCTCATTAGTGCATCCTTTCTCCATAGCTGGCCAAATAATTTTGGCCTGTGTAGTTAGAATACTATAGACAAGTTTCTCATTTTTGGTATGTGATGGGATAATAGTGTCATGCATTATTACATTTTTCTTTTCGCTTGTGTGGGTCTCCTCAAAATTGGACCTGCTTCGACAAGTCTCTGGTGCTAATTAATAAAGGGTATACATTTTATAAGTCATGATAAAAAATATCCTATGTATTTTCATCAAGGAGAAATTCTTAGTTTGTCTAATTATAAATGGGGATACAGGTTATGCTCCAGAAAGTATGAAAGCCAATTATTGCCAGCTACATCTTAATTTAACTTTGTCTAATGTTAGGTAATTGATTATGATTACATTTTGTTCTCTAATTATGTAGCTGCATTACTTACTTCACATTTGTTGACTAACAGATATGTGACCTTCAATTTCTGATTCATTTCTTAAGTAATCATTAATAGTGGTCTGTTACACATATTATTTGTTTATCATTTCTTACCAAGGAAGATGGATAAAAATGGAAGAAGGGCTTAAGTTTTGTACTTTGATTCATGTTGTTAGTTTAGATTTAATTGTAAGTAAAGTGGTAAACTGTATACTCCATACCTCAACTAATTCCACAAATACTTATTGTATTTACATTTTTGCGAAATTGGATCTGTTTGGGAATCTTCAGTTGTTCTTTGCAATTGAGGCACTGGGTGTTTTTTTTTGACAGACTTCTTTTAATCCCTTTGCTTATGATTTCAAAAAATTGGCAGCTTAATTAGGGTTAATGTTGGGACCTTTTCTTTTGCTTCAGGGAGATTTGTAGCTTAGTTAGGGTCCAATGTTAAAGAGATTAGCATTTTTTATGGTTTTTTACTTATTTGTTTAGAATATAGTGCTGAATTTTACATGATTTTGGGTGTTGTCAATATGAATTCAGTATGGTTTATGAAGTGCAATATATAATACCTTTCTAAGGTGCTAGGTAATGCAGTTTCTAGTATCTAAGCAACAACAATTCAATGTCATAATACCAAAAGTGTAGATCCAATTATAATGTTGTTGAAAACTCTAGTGTATAACATGTTATGTTAATGTCGATGGTGTTATCTTCTTTCTGTAGAATTTTGTTTAGATGTACAACTCTTTAAGAAGGTTTCAACAAATACTTTTAGGTTTGAATAAACTTAAGGATCTCTTTGCCTAAAATTTTAAACTGAATAATAGTTAGCACGAACCAACATTGGATGATTATCCATCAGATTGAGTCATTTATATTTGTATAAGACAATAGACATAGCAACGTAATTTGACCAAGTCTGAATACCTTGGCATCTAGCTATTTATATAATTAAACCTCTGTATAACGACATCGTTTGCTTGGATATTGTTTTATAAATACCTATTACATTTATAATTTGCCATTTTTGATTGAGCTTTTGCTATATTTAGAGAAGTAAAACTATATTCAATTTTTCTAAATAATACCATAACTGTGTTGCTTTGTTTTTTACGTAGCAAGTACTGATAATATTTGACTTTTATTTGTGTTCTGCTGCTTGTGCTTTCAATTTTGGTGCGGTAGATCTTTATTTGTGTTGTTGCGTAGTGCTTCACTTAGCAGGTATTATTTTCATTAGCAAATTTATATCTAGTTGTGTGCCTGTTTATATCTTAGTAATATTTTAAATATGCCTGTCCATGTGACACAATGTTAGGAAATCAATAGTACAATGTCAAATAAAAATAAACAAACACATTTATGTTTTGGAAAAGCACATAAGCATAAAAAGCTAGACGTCATTAACTATAAAAAATAATGCAAGACGATAAAAAAGCTTTATTAGGAAAAGCGCAAGATAATAAAGCTACATCAAGGAACTGATAATTTGGTTCCACCTCAATTATTAATTTAAATAATCAACAACCTCTTTTGCTAAGAAATTCGTTACCTCAATTCAAATGAGGCTCAACATCAAATACTGCAGAACAATATATTAACTACTCAACTATAACATAACCATCACAGTTTACGTTCTTTTAAAATTTGTTTCAAAGTGTACTTTTTGTAATGCAATAAGATTTGAATATGAGCCCTCTGCTTTTTGTTGTAGCAAAAGCACTATTAAATTAATATCTTATGAAATTTCCATAGAATTAAAAAATCTTTATCTACAAACTACTGAAGAATCAAAATATTTTCGAACTTATATAAGAACATATAATAACATATTCACATTCACCTCTTTTGGAGTGACTTATGATAAAGAGTTATCCCAGAGAGATAAAGGTATTTACACTTTACGAATTCAGGAAAAGATGTATGATTTTATAAATGACTTGATGTTAACTAATGAAAAGGGAAGAAATTTACAATTATACTATTGTGATAGCAAAAATGAGCTGAAAAATCAAATGGGATATTCAAATAAATTAAATGAATATACGATTAAAAACCTAATGAAAATATTAAAAATTAATTCATATTAAATATATAAAATTAAATCTTTAATAAATATTCCTCAACTTTCTGATTTCTATATTGCACTGAAATGTGATGCCAGTCTAAATCAGCGAACATATAATTTACCAACTATATCAAAAGTTGCTGGAATATGGGTGAAACAAGATGCTACAAATTATATTTCTACTCCTTATTTTTGAATATACACAAAAAGTGATAGGAGTCGATTAATAAATTATTACCATAGCTGTTATGATCCATTACAATATCCATTATTATTTTCTTATGGGCAAAATTACTGGTATTGTGACCTTGAAAAGATTAACCCAACAACTTCCTCTAATGCATTACTAGGATACTGCAGACATGATCAATTACCAAGAGTAAAAAGTATGGCTTCCATTCATGATTTTTTTGGCTTAGAAGATGAAATTATACAAAAAGGTAAAAGAAAAAGAAATACTGTTTCATGGCATGAATATTATTGTTACAAACTACAAATAAGAAATAATGAAGATATGTTGTAGCATTCTGGTGGATTACTTCAACAATATATCGTTGATGAATGAATTAAAATTGAAACCCAAAGAGTGTATTTTGCTTCTTTAAATCAATATTTATTTAGAACCGATGCGTTAGAAGTGCTTTTAGATGTGTTGCATCGTGGTAAAAGAGAAGCTTCCTAGGTAGGTAAGAATATGATAATTTTCCTTAGTTTCACGGGAGGTCCTAGAGATATGCGGCACCTATATATGGATCCTATGGCTTTGGTTCAACACTTTGAAAAACCTAATATATTTTTGACAATGACCTGCAATCTTTCTTGGCTTGAAATTAAATAATATTTGCTCCTAATCGATGAAGTTCAAAATAGACCCGATTTGATTTATCGATTTTTTTGGGCAAAGAAGAACTAATAAAAGATATACTACGAAAATATATATTTGGTAAGGTTGCCACATTTATGTGTATAATAGAATTTCAAAAATGAGGACTTACTCATGCCCATTTTCTTATTATACTTGAAGAGAAATACAAGCTGCTGACACCTAAAACATATGATCAATTTGTTTGTGATGAATTACCTGATTCTAAAACAAGTTCAAATTTGTTTGAACTTGTTACTCTACTATGATACACGTCCATGTGACAAATTAAGTCCAAAATGTCCTTGTATGAAAAAAAAAAAAGGTTATAGTAAATTTAAATACCCAAAAGATTTTTTCGATCAAACATGTAAAGATAATTCATACTCAATTCATAAGACACGAAACACATAAAACATATAAAAATTAAAAATCACCTTCTTGATAATTCATAGGTTGTCCCTTGCAATTCATTGTTACTTTGTAAATTCAATTGTCACATCAACGTAGAAATATGTTCAGATATTGAAATTATTAAATACATTTACAAATATATACGCAAAGAATATGATGAAATTGTATTGTGCCTACATGATGATAATACAACTATGAGAATAGATGAAATAAAAGAGTATCATTCAGCAGATGGGTTTCATCACCTGAAGCTGCATGGCATATATTTGGCTTTTCTATCAGTGAAATAAGTTCTTGTGTGTACCATTTATAGATCCATATTGATGGACAATAACTTGTTTCTTTCAAAAATACCGACAGTATTACTAAACTTATAAACTATTCAATGATTAAGAAAATTATGTGTAACACCCAAAAGTTTTTTCTTAGCTAAATTTTTTCCCTAAAATATCAAGCATTGGCTTCTAGAATGATTTATACTTTTTTTTTCCGGTGGAATCCCTTAGATTTCAACTTTTCATTTCGTAGATGATTGAATAAGTTTTCCATCAACATAAGATGCGTCAAAAATGGACACTCAGTGAAGGAGTTATGGTTAATTTATGTCCTAGTTGTAAAACACCGTCATTCTTATCCTTGACGCATTGTGGAGAGGATATAAATTACGATGGTTAATTTCCAGTGGGACTCCGCGATATTGGTGTATCGGGGAGTGGTTCAAATTCCTATTGATCAATTTTTAGTGAGCCACCGCGATAGTGGCGCGTCGCGGTGGCCTATGAAATTGGCCTCCCAGTTATATTTTAATACCAGTCTCATTAAGGGTATATTGGATATTTTCCCACACCCTTAGCAGTCCAAATATGAGATTTCAACCCCAATTGAGCATATTACTCATACATTTACCAAAAATATTCAAGAACACTCTCTAGGGTTTTATATTGATAATCCAAATAAATCAAGATTCAACCGTGGGTTTTCAAAATAAATTGAAGATTTGGAATCCCCAAGCCGTGGGCATCAAGAAGCATCCTTTAAATTTCTAGATAGAGGTATGTGGGGTTTATCCTAAAAACACTACATAGGCTTAAAACCATTAGAGCATGATTTCTATGCATGAATTTCAAAGGGGTTTTGGAATCTATGTTCTAAATTATGTACTCCGAATGTTTTAATGTTACTATTGTTTTGACCTTGTGGTTTTATCTCCTAAATTGATTTAAATGTATACGCATATGTATGGAATTTGAGATTTAAGATCGTTGAGAGCATAAATTATGAACTCCCTCTCGTGTAATGAATTAAAGATTATGGTTTTGTGATTTGAAAGATGTTTTTGCAATATTATAGCATTTGAGCATGATTTAAAATTGTTGAGAGGTTGTTTCTTGATATAAATGTGTTCTTATGTTTAAAAGAAAGAATTGCATGTGAATTGAGAACTTTGACATGACCACCTTATATTGTACTACTGAAATGCTTAACAAAGATGAGTTCCTTGCATGTGTTTACATGAGGTTTGAGAAAGAGTTTCTTTGAATTGAATTATTGAAATGATGGTCCCAAAACTTGTGTTTTGAAAACAGAGATTTATGATAGACGAAATGGAGAAAATTTTCAAAGTAATGCATATTGATCAGGTGGAGGGTGTTGAGCTAGTATCATACTAGCTAAAGGATGTAGCAAACCAATGGTACAACGAGTGGGAAGATGCGAAGGGTGACAGTGTTGAGCCCATAGTTTGGGATGAGTTCGTGGAAGCTTTTCTTGACCGATTCTTTCCTCTGGAGATGAGGGAAGCTAAAGCAGAGGAGTTCATAAACCTTAAGTAGGGTAAGATGAGTGTTCAGGAGTATACTTTAAAGTTTAACTAGCTGGCCCGTTATGCTCCTAAGATGATGAGTAGTATGAGGGCCCGAATAAGGAAGTTTGCTTCTGACCTTTTAGATGATCTGGTGCTTGAGTGTTAGGGAGCTATGCTGAATAGGGATATAGACTTTGCTAGACTATCAGTCCACATGCAGTAAGTTGAGGAGAAGAAGAAAAAGATAGACGAATCTAGGGAAAAGAACAGGTAGGCAAAGAGAGCTAGAGCGATAGACCAGAGTCTTAGTCAGCGGCAGAGCGGTAATTGGGGTGGAAAATAGCAAAAGTAAAAGAATTGGGGTAATGCACAATCGGCAGCTAGTGTTCCAGTGTCTAGACCCATAGCTGAGCAGCGCACCTAGAATTTTAAGTCTAGCCAGGGGTCGAGGATGCAGGGTACACAGTCGTAAGGAAGTGTAGCCCAGACCTCTCGGTCCTATCTGCACTGTGGGAGATGCAGGAGGAATTATCCAGAAAGATGTCAGTTTGATGCTTTAGTGTGTTATTTATGTGGCCAGCCAGGCCATATCCAGCGAGACTGTCCGACAACAAAGAGTAATGTTGGAGGATCTAAGTCGTAGGGGAATTCATCTGCACCACCACCTCAGAAGGGTGCCATTTCAGCCACCAGAAATGGTCAGAACCGATTATATGCTTTGACTAACACCAGGAGGCAGAGGCCTCACCAGATGTAGTCACCCATACATTGCAAATATTTTCTCGTGATGTGTACGTATACTTGATCTCGGGTCACGTGGCTGTTGGTTTTGGGTTTGAGCCTGATATGATTGCTAAACCTTTTTTGATTTCCATCCTGATGGTAGATTCTATTATGGCTAGGAGGGTGTATATAAATTGTGTTGTGTCTATTTTCAGTCGGGATACTGAGGTAGATCTTATAAACTTAATATGGTTGATTTTAATGCCATCTTAGGGATGGACTGGCTCCATTCGTGCTATGCCACCTTGAATTGTAGGACCTAAAAAGTCACCTTTTCTTTTTCGAATGAGTCTATGATAGAATGGAAGGGACATTCTCTAGCACCTAGAAGGCACTTCATATCTTATCTCAAGGCTCGTAAACTTATTTCCAAAGGTTTCTTATATCTTATTATTCGGTTTAAAGATTTTAGTGCCGAAAGTCTCCCTCTTCAGTCTATCCCCGTAGTGAATAAATTCTTAGAAGTCTTTCCAAATGATCTCCCAGGAATACAACCTGATAGGGAGATAGATTTTGGTGTTGATTTATTGCCAGATACCCTGCCTATTTCTATTCCGCCATATAGGATGGCTCCTGTAGAGCTAAAAGAGTTGAAAAAACAGCTAGCAGATATTCTAGATAAAGGTTTTATCTGCCCCAGTGTGTCTCCCTAGGGTGTACCTATACTTTGTGTGCGAAAGAAAGACGGTTCCCTTCGTATGTGCTAGATTACCGCCAGTTGAATAAGGTTATGATTAAAAATAAATATCCCCTTCTAGGATTTATGATCTTTTTGATCAACTTCTGGGTGCTAAATGTTTTTCAAAGATAGAACTTCGTTCGGGATATCACCAATTGAAAGTTAGAGAGTCAGATATTGCCAAAACAACTTTTCAAACTAGATACGACCATTATGAATTCTTAGTCATGTCCTTCGGTTGACTAACTCCTCTACAACTTTCATGGATCTAATGAATAGCGTTTTTCGTTAGTTTCTAGACTTGTTTATCATTGTATTCATTGATGACATTTAGGTATATTCTAAGAGCAAGAAAGACCATGCCAATAACCTTCGAATCATTCTTCAAACCCTTAAAGATCATAAGTTGTATGTAAAATTTTCCAAGTGAGAATTCTGGTTGAATGCTATTGCGTTCTTGGGGCATATTGTGTCTAGTAAGGGGATTAATATTGATCCCTAAAAGATTGAGGCAGTGAGAAAATGGACCAGACCCACTACTCCAACTGACATTCAGAGCTTCTTGGGTTTGATGGGTTATTACAGAAGATTCGTTGAGAGTTTTTCTTCCATAGTTGCACCACTTATTAAGTTGACTCAAAAAAAGGTGAAGTTTTTATGGTATGACTCTTGTGAGAATAATTTTTAGAAGTTGAAAGACAAGTTGAATACTGCTCCTGTTCTGACTCTTTTGGAGGGTACAAAAGGTTTTGTTGTATACTGTGATGCATTCCAAGTAGGAATTAGGTATGTTCTTATGCTGTACGGTAAGGTAGTGGCTTATGCATCTAAGCAGTTAAAGGTGCATGAGCGAAACTACCTTACTCATGACTTAGAGTTAGCGGCTATGGTTTTAGCACTTAAGATCTGGAAGCACTATTTATATGGCGTAGATGTTGATATATTTACTAACCATAAGAGTTTACAGTATGTTTTCTCGTAGAAAGAATTGAATCTCAGGCAGAGGCGGTGGTTGGAACTTTTAAAAGACTATGATATGAGCCTGCACTATCATTCGGGCAAGGTGAATGTGGTAGCCGACGCCCTTAGCAGGTTATCTATGGGCAGTCTTTCTCATGTGAAGAGAGAAAATAGGGAAGTGGTGAAGGATATTCACTGACTTGCAAATCTAGAAATGTGACTTTTGGATTTCGAGGATGGAAGAGTGGTTGTTCATGAGATAAGCTAAATCTTTCCTTTGTGCAGAAGTCAAAGAGAAGCAGGTTGAAGATCCCATCTTGATGTAGATCAAAAAAGATGTGGGTCAATAAAAGGTATTGTCTTTTGATATTGGTGGTGATAGTGTTTTGAGATTCCAGGGTAGATTGTGTGTGCCAGATGTAGATGGTCTGAGGAAGAGAATTCTTGATGATGCTCACACGTCAAGGTATATTGTTCACCCTGGCTCTACTAAGATGTATCAGGATTTGAAAACCATTTATTGGTGGAATAATATGAAGCGTGATGTGGCTAACTATGTTGCCAAGTGTTTAAATTGTCATCAAGTTAAAGTGGAACATCTAAGGCTAGGTGATTCTTCTCAAGAGATAGCTTTGTCTTTGTGGAAGTGGGAGATGATTAATATGGACTTCATTATAGGACTTCCGAGGTCCCGAAACTAGTATGATTCCATTTGGGTGATTGTAGATAGGTTGACCAAGTCAGCTCACTTTCTACCTGCCAGGACAAATTATTCGGGAGAGGATTATGCCAAGTTGTTCATTGCAGAAATAGTTCATTTGCATGGGGCACTTGTGTCCATCATATCTGACACAGGTACATAGTTTTCTTCACAGTTTTGGAGATTGTTTCCAAAGGGTTTAGGTACCTAAGTGAATTTGAGCATGGATTTTCAACCTCAAACAGATGGGCAAGATGAGCGCACCATCTAGACCCTTGAGGATATGTTGAGGGTCTGCGTGATTGATTTTAAAGGTAGTTGGGTAGAGCACTTTCCATTGATAGAGTTTGCATATAATAATAGTTTCCATTCCAATATTAAGATGGCACCTTTTGAGGCATTGTATGGCAGAAGATGTAGGTCTCTGATAGGATATATGAAGTAGGTGAGATGCAGATATTTGGGTCTGATCTTGTTCATCAGGCAATAGAGGATGTAGAAGTCATTAGAGAATGACTTAGGACAGCTTAGAGTCATCATAAGTCCTACACCAATGTTAGGAGAAGAGATCTAGAGTTTGAGGTTAGAGATTGGGTGTTTCTCAAGGTTTCTCCAATAAAGGGAGTCATGCGATTTGGGAAGAAAGTTAAGATGAGTCCTCACTATATAGGACCATATCAAATTATGAGAAGGATAGGTGGAGTTGCGTATGAGTTAGAATTTCCAACTAGTTTGGGTTCGGTTCATCCGGTATTTCATATATCTATGTTAAAGAAGTGTATTGGAGACCATTCTTTAGTATTTCCTGTGGAAGAAATCAAAGTGACAGACTCCCTATCCTATGAATAAGAGCCTGTAGAGATTTTAGATCACCAAGTTAGAAGATTGAGGAACAAAGAGATAGCCTCAGTTAAAGTGTTGTGGAGAAACCAGAAAATTAAAGAAACAACTTGGGAATCAGAAGTTGAAATGAGAGCTAGATACCCAAACCTTTTTGATCCAATGGATGACGAAATGGAAGGTACAATCCTTGCCTTATTCTTTCTATGCCTTAGTATGCTTGAAATTATACTTGTCTGTATCCTGCGTCAACATTCGGGGATGAATGTTCCTAATGGGGGATATTGAACGCCCCGAAGTTTTTTCTTATCTAAATTTTGTCCCTAAAATATCAAGCATTGGCTTCTAGAATGATTTATACTTTATTTTTCTGGTGGAATCCCTTAGATTTCAACTTTTCATTTCGTAGATGATTGAATAAGTTTTCCGTTGACATAAGATGCGTCCAAAACGGACACTCGGTGAGGGAGTTATGGTTAATTTAAGTCCTAGTCATAAAACACTGTCATTCATGTCCTTGGCGCGTCATGGAGAGGGTGTAAATGATGATGGTCAATTTCTAGTGGGACTCCGCGATGGCGGCATGTTGCGGAGTGAGCCAAATTCCCATTCTTCAATTTCCAGCGAGCCACCGCGATAGTGGCACATCACGGTGGCCCATGAAATTGAGCTCCCAGTTATATTTTAATACCGGTCTCATTAAGTGTATATTGGATATTTTCCCACACCCTTATCAGTCCAAACATGAGATTTCAACCCCAATTGAGCATATTACTCATATATTCATAAAAAATATTCAAGAACACTCTCTAGGGTTTCATATTGATAATCCAAATAAATCAAGATTCAACCGTGGGTTTTCAAAAAAAATTGAAGATTTGGATCCCCAAACCGTGGGTATCAAGAAGCATCCTTTAAATTTCTAGATAGAGGTATGTGGGGTTTATACTAAAAAAATACATGGGCTTAAAACCATTAGAGCATGATTTTTAAATTTTTATGCATGAATTTCAAAGGAGTTTTGAAATCTATGTTCTAAATTACGTACTCCGAATGTTTTAATGTTACTATTGTTTTGACCTTGTGGTCCTATCCCCTAAATTGATTTACATGTATACGTATATGTATGGAATTTGAGATTTAAGATTGTTAAGAGCATAAATTATGAAATCCCTCTCGTGTATTGAATTAAAGATTATAGTTTGTGATTTGAAAGATGTTTTCGTAATATTATAGCATTTGAGCATGATTTGAAATTGTTGAGAGGGTGTTTCTTGATATTAAAGTGTTCTTGTATTTAAGAGAAAGAATTGCATGTGAATTGAGAACTTTGACATGACCACCTTGTACTGTACTACTGAAATGCTTGACAAAGGTGAGTTCCTTGCATGTGTTTACATGAGGTTTGAGAAAGAGTTTCTTTGAATTGAATTATTAAAATGGTGGTCCCAAAACTTGTGTTTTGAAAATAGAGATTTACGATAGACTAATAATGGCTCAGAAATGTGACTTGTAATTCAATGGTATAACGATACCATATGTATTTATGCCATAACAGATTATGTTTTTAGAGCATGTTTTCAGAGACTGTATGTTTTGATAGAGTTTTAAAAAGGGTCTTAAAAAGGGTTAGGTGGTTACCCGAAGAAGGCGCGAGCTCAAGCAACTCTTAGCCTGATACCGTATTTGCCAATACGGGTAGATTATTATTGTATGCTGGCGAAGGCCGTATGGCGTAGTAGATTCAGAGACTCCGACCCTTGCGGCACACTTTGGTTGGGGGTTTCGCTGCTGAGTTAATGGCAGTTTCCATATAGCCCATGAAATTTTTCAAAGTTTTAGGGTATACCACCTAGCGCAGAAGTAACACAGATTTCTCAGATTTGAGATGATTTTTATAAAGTCTTTAAAATGGCCATGTGAATTCTTACTATATGATATACTTATGAACTATTTTAAATTGCTCTCTTAGATGTCGAATAATAAATGATTATTTTGGATATGCTCTGTATTGACCCCCCTCCCCCTACCTCTCAGGTTATAAGACTTAGTCTAGGGGTCCAGATAAGCAGTAGATAATTCAGACAGCTGATCAGATTATGCAGTGGTGAGCCTTCTCTATTCCAGAAGGCTTGTCATTTTAGATTCTGTCACTTATTTCAGTTTTGGTCTGCTGGGGGCCTTGTCCCAGTTTCAGACAGTTGTCAAATTTTCATGTAGTAGAGATTTCGCAGACTGAGTCAGATGTTATTTAAATGTAGTTGATTTACAGTTTCCATACTTAAGTTGAATTTAGAATTGACCATGTTTTGGTAGTAGATTATGTTTCTGCATCTTCTTTTATTATATAAATGTTGTGCATGATTACCAGATAGACAAAGGTGTTTCGGGCCTTCATAGTTCGGGATGCCTCTCACGGCCAGGCCCTAGTTCAGGTCATGACACTATGTTAACAAAATTTTTTATGATGAATAAAGTACATAAAAAAGCTAAAGATCTCAATTTATTATACCGAGAATTCCCTGAATATTTCGTATGGTCAACAACGTACAAAATGTGGACACATTGTCAACGGCGAAATGCAATTGGCCAAGTTATAACATGACATCCAACTAAAGGAGAAAGATATTATTTAAGATTATTTCTTATGAATGTGAGAGGACCTAATCATACTAAGATTTGTTAACTCTAAATGGTGAATATTACAGTACATTCAGAGAATCTGCAGAAAAATAAGGATTGTTACTACGTGATAATAGCCTAATATAATGTTTGTCTAAAGATATTGATTAAGAAATGCCATGCAATCTAAGATATTTATTCACCATACTATTAACTTATTGCAACCCTAATAACCCCAGAGAAATATGAGAAAAGTTTGAAGGCCCATTATCAGAAGATTTTAGAAAGCATGAAAATCTTTCTGCACTAACTTTCCGTTATAAAGTATTAAATCACATTAATGATATTCTTTACTCAATGGATCGTGATATAAATGAATTTCAATTAGTCCTAGAAAAAAATCAAAGCATCTCTAATGACAAAAGAAGTTAAAGATGTACATTTTAAAAGAAATATTAAAGTTAATACAAAGATCTATTACTGCAAAATAAATTAAATAATGAAAAATGAATAACTTATAATACAATTCTTAATAGAGTATTCTCAAATAAATCAGGTGCTTTTTTTATTGATGGACCCAGTGAAATTGGTAAAAATTTATTGTATCGCGCTCTATTAGGTACTGTAAGACACAGAGGATTTATAGCTTTAGCAACTGCAAGTTCGGGTATGGCAACTGTGCTAATTCCGGGAGGTCGCACTGCTCATTCCTGCTTTAAATTGCCTATAAATATTAATGAAAATTTTAGTAGTAATATTAGCAAACAAAGTTCACTTGGCATCTTTAATTCGTGATAAAAACTAATAGTATGAGATGAAATCTCAATGGCAAAAAAAAATGATTGAAGCCTTAGATTTGCTTCTTAAAGATTTAATGCAAATAAATATTCTCTTTTGTGGAAAATTTATTGTATTTAGTGGTGATTTTAGAAAGACCTTGCCTGTTGTTCATAGTGAAAAAAGTGAAGACTTTGTTTGTGAGAGTTTACTATGCTCTAAAATTTGGAACCAACTCCAAAAATTACAACTATAAAAAAAATATACGAGAGAGAATGGATCTTACTTTCTGTGACTATCTAATGAAAATTGCAAATGAAAATAAAAAACAAAATTCTCAGGGAAAGGTAGAAATACCACAATCATTAATCATTTCTTTCACTTCGAAAAAAGATTCGTTAAATGTGCTATTCAAAGTTTCTTACCCTAATTTATATACATCTCATTCAAATATTTTTTCTGCTACTTTTCTAGATATTTTGACAACAAAAAATAATTTTGTTGATGAAATAAATGAAATGCTAATCACTCAATTTTCAACCAATGCAAAAATTTATGTGACTATTGATGAAACTTCTGATCCAAAAGATCAAAGTGAATATGATGATTTTATGCATACTTTAAACCCTGCTGGATTACCTCCTTATAAACTATCTTTAAAAAAATTGCCATATCATACTACTAAGAAACTTGAATCCTTCAGAGGGTATGTATAATGGAACATGATTAACATGTGATGTCTTCAAAGCTCATATTATTAGTGCTACAATATCTAGTGATGATTTTAAAAATACTTATGCCTTCATTTCACGACTACCATTATTAACTTAACAAATGAAAAAGTACCATTACAATTTAAAAGAACATAATTTTCAATACGACTGTGTTTTGCCATGACAATTAGCAAAGCTCCAGGACAAACATCAAACCTTTTTTTGTATTTATTTAAGAGAATCCGTCTTTTATCATGGTCAATTATATGTTGATTTGTTGAGGGACCAAATCTCTAATATTATCAAAGTATTAATAAGACCACCTATAGCTGATATTCACGACAACTACTGCACACCTAATATAGTGTACAGAGAAATTATTGCACAAGCTTTTCTTAAATTAATAATTTCACTACGAATAATAAACTTTTTTGTTATTTTAATTTCTTGATTGAATCTATTTAGCTCTTTTAATGATATTATTTATTGATATTTGATACTATTAGTGATATTTGATACTATCAATTTAGTTCAAAATGGCAGAACGATTTATCATCAGCGAAATTACTGCAACAACAAATGATTGTACCTGTAAAATTCAAGGGGTTGACAAGGGCCGACAATGAGACAGTCAACACAGAAGTAAAAAATACCATCTTCTGACTTTGCAGGATAAAGAGGTACTCTATTTTGAGAACGTAATTGAAGATTGAAAAAATAGATATAATAATCATAGAATATTATGCAAATCAATAACAAAGAGTATTAGTTCACGGATGTTAAACATAATATTAGTTAGCAACTACCAATTTTCAGTCACTGAGTTTTCTCTTTGATTTCTCCTTATGCTTGGCACCTTTAAGTTCTTTCCATTGTTTGCTTCATCGGTTTTGGTGCAATTCCTCATTTTGGACCTTCATTCACTTTTTCATAACTGTTTGTTAATTATTTTTTGTGAAAAAATTGTGTTATACTAACTTGTTGAATGTTTGGGAGAATAATGCATTGTTGTTTTCCCTCTTCTGCAATTTAGTCTTAGCTCGCTCACAATCTAGAAACATAAATAAACTGAAGTGAACAGTTCTTCAAAATCCTGTAAATTGTTTATCTTTTGATGCAAACGCGACATGGAGTTCTAAAATTTTCTATCAGAATTATCGCTATAACAAGTGGTTCTACTAATGTAAAGTACATTTATTTTTATCAAATTTTGTACTTTAATGTTTCTAACAAACCATGTGTTTGATTTTTAAAGTTTATCGGTTTCATCTAACTTTATGAACTGAAATTTATTAGTGATGAAACTTAGACAATATTAGAATTTACATACTTGGTAACAAGATTTTGTGGTTTTGAATTAATTACTCATCGCTTTTAGCTCAATTATACATTCAGTGTTATAACTACTAATCTACTTTTTTTTTGATAATTTTCTTAAACTGGCAGTGCCTTCAATCTTGAGTAAATGTGAAGAAAATTAAAATAATATATTGTTTCACAGGAAACACAATTTCAGTGCAATATATTTGGAACAGATATAGAACATTATGTAGATCTGCTGCATATTTTCCACACTTATTTTCTATCTATTATAAATTTTAAGGAATCAAACAATGCATATGACAAGTCAATTAGTTACTTCATTTGGATAATCAACAGAAATATTATTGTTGAACCAATTGAAGAACTAAATCTGCCAGAAAATGCATTGTTACAACCACCACAACTTGCTTTGACATCATTTGAGAACTTTGATCGTCAATCTGATGGACATGAATTTGGTGTTACAACAATTAGTGTATGGTATTTTTCCAGTTACTGTTACATTACAATTTGCTTTTCTTGACTCATTTTCAATGACTCTTTATTTTAAGATGCTCTTGCCACTATACTGAACTTCAGTCTATCAATATATGCTGCAAATGGATTCAAAATTCAACACTTCATTTAAATGGATCAAAGGTTAGTACAAACTTTTATCCTTTTCAGAGTTTTCATATCTTTTTACTTCCTTCTTCAGCCAAAATAAAAAATGAAAGTACTTTTTCTTGATTGTTAATTCTGTTTCAATCTAAAAATTTTCCCTTTAATTAAAACTAAAAATTAAATTTAATTGCATTTAGTCTTTTTTTTGTGCAAAGCAACAAGAAGAAATTGCATAATTGTACTTTCTTAGAGTCTAAATAAATAAAAATAGAATGAAGGCTAAAAGGTGTCACTGCCAACCGATTATTAATGAAAATAGCTCTCAACAAAACTTGTAAGATGAAAAGCTACAAATTAAAGGGAATAACTATTAAACTATAATTCCTTTAGTCAAGTTGAACTAGAAAACTTTGTTATACGGTAATCTACTTTTAGTGGTCATATTGTATATGTTGGGATATGGAACCCTTTATAAAATTATGTCCTAATTTATTTTCTTACCATGTATTTTAACTATCAATGAATGCTAACATTTTCATGCTCTTAACTACTTATTCTTTTTGATCGCATGATTGAAACGGAAAAAAAATACTTTAGCTTCTCATCAAATATCTGTGCTTTGTGTTGCTTTTACAGTTACGAGTGATAATGCATTTTTCCTTTTTGTTAGAAAATTAGTAATGCATCTAAAAAGGAGAAGAATTTGTCTCAAAAGCTTGCAGTATTCAAATAATATTTATATCCATAGTTTTGCAAAAAGTAATTCATATTCCAAACCTAAAAAATTTACACTTTGGGAGAACTTCATTGCTCATGATGGAGCAAAAATTTTGGAAGAAATTGATCAATATTCAATAATCCGTACAAGAAAAGTTGCATAAGCACGACCAGGTAAATGCATATATCTGTATATTCTATCATATTTGTTACCACTTAATTGTGAAATTTAAACTAGTTGTTCAGTTATATATAAGATTAACGAGTAAATTCGCAAATTGCTGTACTCAGAGCCTGATATTTTTCTATAAAAAAATCACTACCATACATACCATCAACACACACAAAATATAGGTTTCTCACATTATTTTTACTCATAAGTTCAGAATAAATAAACAACTACTGATCACATACAGAAAAAAGAGTATAACTCCATTGGGATTTTTGCAATCACTCCCTTTCAAGATGAGATCGTGTCCATCGTCACTGCAAAACAAAAACCCTCAGTAAAAATAATAACAAATATCATATTACATTGCAGTAAATTAACTTTTATATTTTATAATTACATTATAAAATCTATTATCTCTTGAATCTCTTGGGATCAAATCTTCTACATGAAAGCTGCACTTTGCCTACCAAATGACCAACAACAGTTCATTGTTTTAGCTTGCTCTGTAAACAAGTGTTCATTAGGATTCATACTAAAAGGCATTTTACTATGCAACTTGTCATTGTCTAACAGATCTTGTTTCAAAGTATAACATATACTACAAAAACTTTATGCTTAATTATTCATAATCTTAAATTCTAATTCATCTAACAATATTATCCTAACAATTTTTAATTATAGATCTCAATTTGAAGTCACTGTTATAGACAACAATGGTTCTACAACAACATTTATTGTAGATGAAGCTGCTGAAATAATGTTGCATCTCACTTCAGAAGAAGTATATCACATTCGTGCTTTCCAGGTACATTCTAAAACGACTTCAAATGAAATATAAATTCTTATCTAGCATAAATTATTCTTTTAAATGATTCAATTTTCTTTCAGAAACAAATGTTACCACTAAAAAATTTCACAACACAATAGTTTGGAAGGAAATTCAACATTTAGGCTAAGAAACCCTACCCAAAAAATACTGATGCTGGTACTCCAAAATTGATCATTGTGTTATTCGTCGAAAATGAGCTTGCAATAAAAACCAAAAGCATCGGCAAGAGAAAGATACAATAAACTAGCACAACAAATTCCTCAGATCACATGTCGAGTACTTTCCATCAGAAGGATATTACAGAGGTGAAAACACCACCTCTGAAAAACTATCACATGGTATTTCAACCTCTTCAAGTATAATTTAAAAGTTTTTCCTCAATTTTAACTAACTATTATTTTTTTACTTTCTCATCAGTGAACAATCTTTTGTCACCTACTTTTGTGGTATCCTTGGAGCCATACTTTACTACATCCTAAAAAATATCATTAAACCTGTTTTTGTTGTCCACCTCAATAAGGTACCCAACTACTTGAATTAAATTTGATAGGTGGAATATTAATTGTTCATACCTTTATGAAACATAGCGTGCATATTTCAATCAGCAACTCATTAAAAGAAGTTCAAGTCCATAGTAGAAATATAAAGAATACAACATACAATTATGCTGAACATTTGCAATTAGTATACGCTTAGTTTTCAACTCCACAAGCCCTTGAACCAATGTTCTTGAATGTTTCTCAAATCCAACTCTCTCCCATTTAGAAATTTTCCCTATCATATGTTAATATAATTCATTAGGTTATGTAGTGCAATTACAAAGGAAATCTCTGAGCTACATATTAACATAGTGTAAATATACCTTATACAGTTGACCGCAGCTTTAAAGAATTTATACGCAGCTCATAAATGAAGTGTGTTCCTGATATATACTTAACTTTACAGGATTTGGGAGAAATCAGAACTTATCATTATAAGTTTTTGATGTTAGATGTTAAAGATTCAATCTTTATAGTTTATTGAGAATTCCTAGTTACGGGTAAGTGCATGTTTTCATAGTTTTTGGATGTTTCCTGTTAAATATCCAATATTCATGCTTTATTTATATAAACTGTATTGACCCTTATAGGGAAACAAGTGGCATAAGGTCATGTATGATAATATGAAATTTGTATGAGTAGCTAACCAAGAAGTAAGATCAATCTACCAATAAAATAATTATCTCAACACTCGACAAGCTTGATAAATACTATAAATGAGTGAATTATCACCACACCTTTCTTCCCTACCGCCACATGAATCTCTCTTGAGACCAAGATTACTCCATTAGCCATATTGTACAATTAACAACTTTTATTATACTAAAACAAATACATATAGCTCAAACTCGTTCCTTTTGGTCATCGTGTCATGAGTTCTTCACTAACATGTAAAAAACTATGGATGAAGGTGCTACAATGATGGAGGGAGAAACCAAAAGCTAAAATATAGTTAACCTACTTTACCTTGAGTGTTTAAAGCAAAATACGATGATATTGAAAGATTTTAAGAGCTTCTCTTAAGTATGGTAGTGAGAGATGTGAATTACATTGAACTTTAGATATATATATATATATGTATGTATGTATAGGAAGTTTACCATCTCAGTTTTACAACCCCATTCACGATCATGAGTCATTTATGACCTTGGAATAGACTATACATATAATCCAAGGACATAGAACCCACGCATAAGGTGATCAAAATAACGTGTGGAGAAATTAATTATTAGGTCACTAAAGAAGTAAAAAACCCATATAGTCTGACAATATGGACATCAATTAGGAATTAGTAGCCTTCTCTAATAATTCACATTGTCATCAAAGTTCACAATGGTAAGAAAACAAGCTTTTGAAAAGATAGTTTGCTAAGCAACAAAATCTTATTCGAAATCTTTCCTAAGCTACTATAATACCTGATTAGAAATTGCTTTGTTGCTTGCTTTAGATAACCTAAAAACACCAATCACACAAACAAGAGTTTTGTATGACTCCATAAGATCCTTGCTCATTTCAGCTCACTCTTGCATGTTAAAGGGGTCCAAGACTTAAAATATTTGACTAAATGTTAAAACTTAGTCATTTATAAAGCCCTTAACTTTGATGAATTTATTTTTGACCTTTTTGATATTGGAAAGTTAATTTTTAAGTTTATTCATGATCATGGTAGTTCATAGTATATCTCGGGTGAGTTCAGAAATGTTGGACCAGCGCAAGGACGTGTTTGGATGACTAAAATAGAAGCAATGCGTGATTAGCCCAAGGCACACCTTCTATTTCACCCCTAGTGGGAGCCCGCGGTGCACCATACAGTCTGACAGACTAGAGCTCAAGGCACGTCCTCCATCGTGCCCCGTGTATTTCCAATTTTTAGTCACATTTTCCAAGGGCATTTAGGTTCTTTCCCTTCACCCAACTGATCCAAAACATGTGATTTAGGGTTCTAAAAGCACAATTGGCTATCGCATTCTCAAAATTTCCCAAATTGAAGGCATTCTCTCTCAAGAACAAACCCTAGTCTCTTTAATATTCAAGTCTTTCCTTCAAGAAAATGAAGAACTCAAGTGTTTCAATATAAGAAAAGATTTCAAAAAAGTTGTTCTCTTTTAAGATTTAAGTTTCACAGGATTTTAGATGTTCATTCATAGGGTCCTTTCATCCATGGAGTCCAAGAACCCAATTTTAAGTTTAAAGAATGATCTTTACATGCTATTATGAATTATGTCTATGAACTTTCATGAAATTAGATTTTCATATCATGTTTACATGAAATTGTTGTTGAAGTTAAACCCTACATGTTGAATGATGCGTATTTGTTGGTCCACACCTTAATTTGTAATTTTAGTATTGTAATTATGATATTGCCATATGTTTAAAAGTATTCCCATGCTTAACCCATGAATTGCAAATGTTTGATGAAATGCCTAAAAGAATGAGTTTTGAATAATAACTACTCGTCCCATCCTTCGAGTTTTAGTATGATCTCATTATTAGTGCTATCGAGTCTTGGGGGTTATGAATACCTAAAATTTAGCTGTTGACATAGTTTTCAGTATCTATATAATGATTTTAGTCATACCATGAGGAATATTATTCATTTAGTTAACATGGTCAGTTGTGAGTTCAGTCAAGCTTAGTTCGGTCCATCGATCAGTGTCAGTTCAGTTGGGATTAGGATTAGTATCGAGTGAACCCAAGGATGGGGGCATTACTATCAGGTTAGGGTTTGACCCTTAGTAGCAACCCTTAAGTTATAAAACTATGTAGCCAACGTAGGTTGAGATGTATTTCTGTCAGTTAGGGTTGACGTATATCTCCTGAGTATTCCTGCCAAATTAGGGTGACTCATGTTTTCTTTGGGATATTGTCTAGTGGATCCATACAACCATTGTTAGTACTCGTGGCACATTACTGACACCCTTCCAACTGGGGTTACAGGAGCCTGATTAACTCAGATTAAGGAATATTGGTTAGATGATAGCTCCCACAGTGTCAATATATTATTTAGTATAGAGTTTAGTTTTAGGTTTACTTGAACATAGAATATAGTTATTATTTATTTAGTATCAAAATTTTAGTATTTTAGTTGATAGACTATTCAAAATCAGGTTATATGCTTGGTCATGCATTCTCAAATTTCTCAGCATTCATGCCTTTATATCAGTTATTCAGTTATTTCATGATGTTGTGTCAACCTTTAATTTATGCATATAAACCATGCATATTATCCTAACTCTATCTAGAATACCAGTACAATCAAAGTACTGACCGCATACTCATTTCTTATAGGTTCGGATGCTCAGGTTCCCGATCGTACTTAGACATTCCAGTGTATCAACAATAACAACAGTAGTGAGTCATTATTCTTCGAGGACTGATTATGTTTTAATTTAGTATTTTGTTTTAGTTAGATAGTTGGAGTTAGTTGGGGCCTACCCCATCACTTTTGTTCAGTCAGTTTAGAGGCTTTCAGATATCTCAGTCAGTTAGTCAGTTTGCCATTATTTTTATCAATTTTCAAACAATTGTTTTCCGATAGTTGTTTTTAGACTTATGATTAAGAAATATTTTAGTATTTAAAAATTTATGGCCAATTCAGTTATTCCGGACATGTGTATTTTGTTATTATTATTAAGTGCTTATAACAGGTACCAGCTCATGGGTTATCTTGTGGTCACTTATGACCGTAAGCACCATGTAGCGACCAGGGTGTACTCTTGGGGAATTATAAACTTGGTATCAGAGCCTAAGGTGTTAAAGTGTCCTAGAGAGTCTGAAAGCCGCATTGAGTAGAGTCTTGTGCGTGGGTGTGAAGTGCGCCACACTTATGGACAAGAGGCTACAAGACATTTTAGGAAAAGTTTCCCTTCTTTAAGTATTTAGGTTGTGAGAATGAGCATGAGCTTAATTTAACTCTCCTTTTAATTCAATATTCTTTCCGTTTATAGAACTTGCCTCTAAGAAAGAATAACAGAAGGAGAAATGGAAATCAGCCTGCACCTCCGCCTGTTCAGGAAGATCCTCTGAATGAGCATATCTCTCATGCCAAATTTAGAACTGCATTCACCACTTGAGCTCACTCAGTAGCAGCTCAACATAATCAGCAGTCTACTGCTCCAAGCATTCCAGTGGCTAATATCGCCGCAGCTAGGATTTAGGACTTCACCCGAATGAATCCTTCTTTTTTTATGGAATCCATGTCTGATGAGAATCTGCAGGAGTTCCTTGACATGGTTCAAAAGGTAACTGACATTATGGTGTAACTTTTAGTGAGAGTACAGAGTTGGGTACTTATAAGTTGCAGGATGTAGCTTACACCTGGTATAAGTAGTAGAAGGGAGTTAGAGGCATAGATACAGGGACTGTTGAATGGGAGGAGTTTGCTACAACCTTTTTAGATAGGTTATTTCTTTTGGAGTTAAGGGAAGGTAAGGTGCTGGAACTTATTAATTTAAGAAAGGGAAACATGAGCGTGAGGGAGCATTCTCTAAAGTTTACTCAGTTAGCTAGGTATTCTCCTAATGTGGTGTCTGACTAGACTGAGTAAGTTTATCTCTAGTGTAGCTGATAGTATGGTCAAGGAGTGTAGGACTACGATGTTGATTAAAGATATGGACTTGTCTAGGTTGATGGTCCATGCTCAACAGATTAAGGAGCAAAAGTTTAAGGAAAGAAAGAGGGAGAATAAGAGAGCTAGAATAGGTATAGTTAATTTTACTCAACTGAGATTGGAAGGTGGTAGCCATCCTCAATTTCGATAGAAATCTTTAACCCCAGCTTCATCTTCAGCTAGTACTCCAGTGCCAAAGTCCAGGAATGGTAATCAGCATAGGGTTCCAGTCTCTAAGACTCAGGGTAGTGTGAATAGTAGTCAGACTAATATCCTTTATTAGAAATATGGTACAAACCATTAGGGTGTATGTAGGGACGATAGTGATGTATGTTTTAGGTGTGGCAAGCCAGGCCACCGAGTTAGAGAATGTACTAAGGTTGGCTTCCAGAGTCAACACAATTGTCTTCCAGTTCCATTTGATCTCCCAACTCAGTGGGATGCCGCTTCCAGTGAAACCAGTGGCCAACAGTTAAATAGGCTATATGTATTTTAGTCCCGACAAGATCAGGAAAGCTCTCGTGATATAGTTATAGGTACGTTACAGGTCTTTCCCTAACATGTTTATGCTTTGTTAGATCCTGGAGCTTCTCTTTCTTTTGTGACCCCCTATATAGTTGTCAACTTCAGAGTCAGTCCCAAAACCTTAGGAAAACCCTTCTTAGTGTCAAATCTGGTAGGCATCTCTATTGTAGCCAGGCAGGTATACAGGAAATGTCCGATCATAATATCCTAAAAAGTCACCTCAGTTGATCTTGTGGAGTTAGAGATGACTGATTTTGATATCATTCTCCGTATGGATTGGCTTTACTCATTCTCTACTTAAGTTGACTGTAGAAATAGAGTCGTTTAGTTTTAGTTTCCAAATGAACCAATCATTCAATGGAAGGGTAGTACTTCAGCCTTTAGGGGTCATATTATTTCGTACCTTAGAGCAAGAAAAATAATAGCCAAGGGGAGTATTTATCATCTTATTTGAGTCAAAGACTCTAATTTTGAGACTCCCAATCTCTAGTCAGTTTTAGTTGTAAGGGAATTTCCAAATGTGTTCCCTGAAGATCTTCCTGGAGTTTCTCCTGAAAGAGAAATTGACTTTGGACTAGACCTTCTTCTAGGTACCCAGACTATATCTATTCTACCATATAGAATGGCTCCAGCTGAACTTAAAGAGTTGAAAGAGAAATTAAAATACCTCTTAGATAAGGGATTCATTAGGTCCAGTGTTTCCCCGCAGGGCACTCCTATCCTTTTCATGCGAAAAAAAGATGGTTTTCTTAGAATATGTATCAATTACCGTCAGCTGAACAAAGTCATAATCAATAATAAATACCCAGTCCCCAAATTTGATGACTTGTTTGACCAGCTTTAGGGTGCCAGTTATTTCTCTAAGATAGACCCCAGATCGGGCTATAGTCAGCTCAGAGTCAAAGAATGTGACATTCCAAAAATAACTTTTAGAACTCTGTATGGTCACTTTAAATTCCTTGTCATGTCCTTTGGTCTTACAAATTACCTAGTAGCTTTCATGGACTTGATGAATTGAGTGTTCAAATAGTACTTGGACATGTTCATCATAGTCTTCATAGATGATATCCTTATCTATTCTCGCAATGAAAATGATTATGTAGACTACCTCAGAATCGTATTGCAGACCCCTAGAGCCCATCAGTTGTTCGCCAAGTTTAGTAAGTATGAATTTTGGCTAAGATCAGTGGCTTTTATTGTCCATATTATTTTTAGGGATATCATTAGAGTTGACCTTCAAAAGACCAAAATAGTGAGAAACTTAACCAAACCAATTTCTCCTTCAGATATCAGGAGTTTCTTGGGTTTGGATGGATATTAAGGATGGTTTATTGAAGGGTTTTCATCTATTGCATCTCTCATGTGTAGATTAACTCAAAAAAAATTCAAGTTTTGGTGGACAAATTCCTGTGAGAAGAGTTTTCAGGAGTTGAAGACTCGACTCACCAGAGCCCCAATTTTTACCTTACCAGATGGTTCAGATGGGTTTGTTGTTTACTATGATGCTTCCTGAGTTAGTTTGGGTTGTGTGCTGATGCAGAGAGGTAAGGTCATAGCCTATGCCTCTAGACAGCTTAAGCCCTATAAAAAATTATCCTACCCATGATCTTAAATTAGCAGCTATTATTTTTGCCATGAAAATTTGGAGGCATTATCTGTACGGGGTGTATGTTAATGTGTTCATGGATCACAAAAGCTTGTAGTATGTGTTTTTGCAGAGAGAGTTAAATCTCGTTAGAGAAGGTGGTTAGAATCGATAAAGGACTATGATATGAGAGTTTTGTATCATTTAGGCAAAGCCAATATAGTGGAAGATACCCTCAGTAGATTGTCTATGCTTAGTGTGGCTCATGTTGAGAGTGATAAGAAAGTTGGTTCAGGAGGTTCATCATTTGGCTAGATTAGGAATTTGTTTGGTTGACTCAGCTAAGGGTAGTGTATGGGTTCAAAATAGTTCAGAATCTTCTTTGGTTACTAAAGTGAAAGAAAAGAAAGATAGGGATCCCAGTCTAGTTAAGTTAAAGGAGTCAGTCAGAGATCATAAAGTGGAGGTTTTCTACCAAGGGAGAGATGGTATATTGAGTTGCTAAGATAGACTATGTATGCTGTGTGTTGATGGATTGAGATAGCAAATTCTTGCAGAAGCGCATGGTGCGCATTACTCTATTCACCCAAGCACCACCAAGATGTACTGTGATTTGCAGGAAATCTATTGGTGGAGTGGCTTAAAGAGAGATATTACAGAGTTTGCAGCCAAGTGTGTTAATTATCAATAGGTTAAGGTTGAACACCAAAGGCCAACTGGAACTATGTAGGAGTTCAGTATTCCCACTTGGAAGTGGGAAGATATGAACATGGATTTTGTGATAGGGTTGCCTCATTCACATCGTCAACATAATTTAATTTAGGTTATTGTAGACAGAATGACCAAATCAGCATATTTCTTGCCAGTTCATACCTCTTATTCTGTCGAGGACTATGTCAAGCTCTATATTAGAGAGTTGGTTAGGTTGCATGGAGTCCCATTATCCATCATTTCAGATAGGGGTACTCAGTGTACCTCTTACTTTTGGAGAGCTTTTCATAAGGGTCTTGGTTCCCAAGTTCATCTCAGTACAACCTTTCACCCTCAAACAGGTGGTCAGGAAGAGAGGATCATTCATACCTTAGAGGACATGTTGATATCTTGTGTTATTGACTTAAAGGCAGTTGGGATAATCACTTGCCATTGATTTAGTTTGCCTACAATAACAGTTATCATTCTAGTATTCAGATGGCTTTATTTGAGGTTTTTTATGGGAGATGATGTAGATCTCCTATTGGTCGATTTGAGGTAGGTAATACCATGTTGATAGGGCCAGATTCAGTGTTTGATGTATTAGAGAAAGTTTAGCTAATCAAGGAGAGGATTAAGACAACCTAAATCCGACAGAAATCTTATATGAATGTAAGGAGGAGGGATCTTGAGTTTGAGGTTGGTGATCTAGTTTACTTAAAAATCTCTCCCATCAAGGGAGTGAAGAGATTTCGCAGGAAAGGAAAACTCAGTCCCTGATATGTTAGCCCATATAGGATCTTGAGTCTCTATAGGAAGGTAGCTTATGAGCTTGAGTTGCCTATAGATTTGGCGTCATTTCACCTAGTATTCCATGTCTCATTGTTAAAGAAGTGTATTGGTGATCCTGCTGTAGTTGTTCCTTTAGAAAGGTTAGATGTTCAAAATAGCCTTTTTTATGAAGAACTCCTAGTTGAAATCTTAGATTTCCAGATTCGCAGGCTAAGGAACAAAGAAGTTTCATTGGTCAAAGTTCTTTGGTGGAATCAGTACATTGAGGAAGCCACTTGGGAAGCAGAAGCAGATATGAAAACCAAGTAACCTTATCTTTTTTCCATAAATTCAGACTTAGTTCAAGGTAACTGTTTTTTTTAGATTATCTCTTTTCCATTCTCAGTTCCAGCCATATAATCATCTTTATGTCATTGCATCCATTCATGAATCAGTTCAGTCAGTCACCATATTTCAGACTCAGTCATGTAATCATGTCTTCAGTTATGCATACTCAGCATGTAACCTCAGTACCTTAGTATTTATCAGCTTAATTAGTCTCATTTGAGGATGAATGTTCCCAAGGGGGAGATATTGTAAGACCCCATAAAATCTTAGCTCGTTTCAGCTTACCCTTGCATATTAAAGGGGTCCAAGACTTAGAATACTTCACTAAGTGTTAAGCTTAGTCATTTCTAAAGCCCTTAACTTTGATGAATTTATTTTTGACCTTCCCAACATCGAAAAGTTAATTTTTAAGTTGATTCATGATCGAGGTAGTCTATTGTAACGCCCCGAGTCTATACCCTAGACGTCACACGATGCTTAAAATCCTGAAGGATCATAAGCTAACCCATGACTGGTACCTGCTGTAAGCACTGAATAATAATACTGATAACATATATAGAAATATAACTAAAATGCCTTAAGGTTCTCAAAATACTGAAATAAATTCTGAATACTGATAGTAACATTGAAAAATTGAACATCTATCTTGAATAGTCTAATCTGAAAGCCTCTAACTGTCTGAATAGGGAGTTGATGGGACAAGTCCCCAACTAAATCCAAATACTAAATGGAACATACTAAACTACTAAAATACTGATATAATAACTCTGTCCTTGAATATGAGGAATTGATACTATAACTGTTGTTGATAACCTAAGATGCTAAGTACGGTCAGGAGCCCGTACATCTGAACCTATGACATAAGACATCATAGCACAAAAGAAAGAGTATGCATTAGTAATTTGAATGTACTGGTATACTAAGTAAGGTAGGCTAATATACATTGGTTCATATGCATGATATGATAATTGAATGAATGAACATCATGAAACAACTGTATGAGAGTACATGAATAACTAAAATTGTTATAAATAATGATTATGCAATATTATGCATATGCATATATATATATATATATATATATATACTATATCTGAGATCATACTAAAATTGAATACTATGTTATGATAATTGAGTATCTGATATCTGAGATTACTGATAGCTGTATTACTAATAACTGGGTGACTGTTTGACAGTCTTGATTCTGTAGAAATGAACTGAGCTCTATACTGAGTCCTAAACAAAAACTGTAACTGTGGGAGTGTTCGTCTATCCGACATACCCTAATTATAAACTAAGTGTCGTCCAACCTGTGACCTTAGTCGAAAGGGTGTTGCACCGTGCCACAGGTACTAACAATGACTATGTGGATCCACTAAAGAATCACCCTCACCTAGCAGGTTGATATATTTAACCTACGCTGGCTACGTAGTTATGGAACTAATGGACTGCTACTAAGGGTCATACCCTCAACTGGCAGGTGATCCCCCAACCCTAGGTTCTCTCGGTGCTGAATCCTACTTCCAACTGAATAGACACTGAACTGATCACTAGATTGTACTAGGATTGGTTGAACTGTTACTGATCATGTTGATACTAATACTATTCTACAGCTTCTACAATTCTAGGTAAGCAACTAGATTTTCGGGTACTTAATACCCCAGGACTCGATAGCATCAATAATAAGACATGGAAAAATCTTAAAGTCATTACATTAGTTACTTGTCCACCATGTATTCATTTAGACATTTTGTCAAACATTTAAGAGGCATGAACTAGTATATGAATGGGACCACATGATAATATGTCATGAATTCACTACTCAATTTACATAGACATTCCATCAAACACTTGGGAAGCATAATTAATGCATATGTAAATCATCAAGATATAAACATCATGGCTACAACATTCAACTTGCAAATTCAAGGGTTTAACATAAGGATCACATGATTCTACATACTTGTAAATTAATTCACTTGAAACTTGTATGAATCTTTATTTGAAAACCAAGTAACAATACATATATGAACGCAATCTAATTCAAATATGTAAATTATGAATTCAATAAACTTGTATTTTAAGAAGGGTTCTTGAACTCCAAGGGTGAAAGAAAACCCAAATATGAACACCTAACATACATTGATTATTGATTTCTTGAGAATGGTGGTGAATTCTTGGGACTTGAATCTTGAGCTTGATGATCTAGGGTTTGTTCTTGAGAGGTTTTGAGAATAAAGAATCAATTTTGCCCTTTAGGATATCAAATTTTGTGTTAAGGCTGAATAATATAAGGGAAAATAACCTATTTGCCCTCACAAACTCGGATAAAATTTGCTGGAAAAGGTCCCCATTGTGTCGCGAAACCTGCTTGGGTCAAGCGATCCTTGCGACACGACCTCTACTCGGGTCAAGCAGCCCTCGCGGTGCCACCCTAATCTGGGTCAACTGGCCCTCGTGGCACGACCGTATCGCAACCCCTTGCTGTTTTGGACATCCAAATTTACCCTTACACTAGTTCAAAAAATCCAAAACTCACCTGAGATGACCTACATGTGACCCTGATTGTAAATCAACTTGGAAATCGACATATTAAGGTCAGAAAGGTCAAAAATAAGATCCTTCAATTTCGAAGGCTAAAAATGATTTTAAGTCTTGATACTTAGCTAAAATGTTCTAAGTCTAGGGCCACTTTTGGCATGCTATATAGGACTAAAATGACTAGGATTTTGCGGGGTATTACATCTATTGTAAATCTCGGGTGAGTTTTGGAAATTTTGGACCAGCGTAAGGATATGTTTGGATGTCCAAAGTAGAAGAAACATGTGATTAGCCTGTGATGCGCCCTTCATTTCACCCCTAGGGGAGCCCAATATAGAGCCCGTGGTACACCGTCCAATCCGGCAGACTAGAGCCCACGACACATGCTCCATCGTTCCCTGTGTATTTCCAATTTTCAGTTATATTTTTCCAAGGGCATTTAGGTACTTTCCCTTCACCCAACTGATCCAAAACACGAGATTTAGGGTTCCAAAAGCATAATTAGCTATCTTATTCTCAAAATTTTCCCAATTAAGCATTCCCTCTAAAGAACAATCCCTAGCCTCTTCAAGATTCAAGTGCTTCCTTCAAGAAAACTAAGAATTCAAGTGTTCCAATCCAAGAAAAGCTTTCAAGAAAGTTGTTCTCTTTCAAGATATAAGTTTCAAGGTATGTTAGATGTTCATTCATGTGTTTCTTTCACCCATGGATTCCAAGAACACAATTTCAAGTTAAAAGAATTATTTTTACATGCTGTTATGAATTATGTACAGGAACTTTCATGAAATTCAATTTTTATATCATGTTTACATGAAATTATTGTTGAAGTTAAACCCTACATATTGAATGATGCGTATTTGTTGGTCTACACCTTAATTTGTAATTTTAGTATTGTAATCATGATATTGCCATATGTTTAAAAGTATTCCCATGCTTAACCTATGAATTGCAAGTGTTTGATGAAATGCCTAAAAGAATGAGTTTTGAATAATAACTACTCATTGTGTCCTCCAAGTTTTAGTATGATCTCATTGTTATTGCTATCGCATTTTGGGGGTTATGAATACAAAAAATTTAGCTGTTGACCTAGTTTTTAGTATCTATAGAATGATTTCAGTCATATCATGAGGAATATTATTCAGTCAGTTAACATGGTCAGTTGTGAGTTCACTCAAGCTTAGTTTGATCCATCGATCAGTGCCAGTTCAGTTAGGAGTAGGATTCAGCATCGAGCGAACCTAGGGATAGGGGCATTCCTATAAGGTTAAGGTTAGACCCTTAGCAGAAACCTTAGAGTTATAGAACTATGCAGCCAGCATAGGTTCCTCAGCATATCTCCTGAGTATTCCTGCCAGATTAGAGTGACTAATGTGTCCTTCGGGATATTTGTCAAGTGGATCCACACAACCATTATTAGTACATGTGGCATAGTACTAACACCCTTCCAATTGGGGTTATAGGTTGGACCCCGATTAGCTCAGATTGGGGCATGTCAGTTAGATGATAGCTCCTACAGACTCAATATAGTATTCAGTATAGAGTTAAATTTTAGGTTTTCTTGACCATAGCATATAATTATCAGTTTTTTAGTATCAATATTTCAGTATTTTAGTCTACAAACTATTTCAGAATTAGGTTATATGCTTGGTCATGTATTCTCAGATTTTACAACATTCACGTCTTTATATCAGTTATTCAGGTATCTCATGACATTGTGTCAACCTTTACTTTATGCATATAACCCATACATATCAACCTAATCCCATATAGCATACCAGTACATTCAAAGTACTGACCATATACTCGATTCTTGCGCTATGATATATCATATCATAGGTTTGGATGCTCAGGTTCCCGACCACACTTAGACATTCCAGTATATCAGCAGCAGCAACAGTGGCGAGTCATCATACTTTGAGGACTGATTATGTTTATTTCAATATTTTATTTCAGTTAGATAGTTGGAGTTAGTTGGGGTCTGTCTTATCAACTCTTATTTAGTCAGTTTAGAGGCTTTCGGACACTTTAGACAGTCAGTCAGTTTGCCATTATTTTTATCAGTTTTTAGACAGTTGTTTTCAAACTTATGATTCAGAAATGTTTTAGTATTACAAAACCTTATGGCATATTCAGTTATTTCGCATGTGTGTATTTTGTTATTATTATTCAGTGCTCATAAAAAGGTATCAGCTCATGGGTTAGGTTGTGGTCACTTATGACCATAAGCACCAAGTGGCTACTAGGGTGTACTCCCGGGGTGTTACAAGTTTTCTCCCTGCAAGTATCATTGAAATTAGACCCGATAAGCACTGGTATTTGTTTTTCTCTTACTCCACTTTGTTCTCTTTTACTCTATACTAAAGCAACCTTCTTACAATTATTTCAAAGCTGTCCAGTAAACCACTTAGATCTAGAATTACAAACTTTAAATTTTTTTTACAAAAATTTCTTGTTCTTAATATCTGCTTCTCCCCATTTGAAAAAAAATCCAACAATGGTAGGAAGAACATCAACTCCCAACCCCTAGGCAACAGGATCAAAAACATCACGAACCTATTAAACAAAACACAGGCTTTAGTGAATAAATTCCAAAGAAAAAACTATAGTTTAGTTTAAATATAAATTCAAGTTATAATATACGACTAAAGGTGAGAAGTTTAATCATATTCTAACAAAATAAAAGAGTACCAACCTATGCATCGTAGAAGGAAAAACAATTTTTACATAAGCCACTAAATATTCCGCTATGTTACTTTAGAATTTGTTTTCTATACCTGTTAATTGAACAAAAGAAACACTGTAAGTTATGAAAATGTAGGTTGTTGGATCCTATGAATTTACAAAATCTCAAAAGCCTATAAGTTATATAAAGAGTTCATCTATTTGCTTGGATTTATCTAAGGTTATCTACACATATTATGCAAGAAAAATATGGACTTGCCATACTCAAAACACTATGCCTGAAGGGTTTTTGCTTTTTTCTTATTAATCTTTGAAAAGGATTATCATAATATTTGGTTACCAAATGATTGATTTTCTGTAGTGTTTGTAATGAATCACTAATTTTGACATTTCATAGTGTGTTTGTCTAGATAAATATAATCTAATACGAGTCTTCGCTGACAGATTCCAAGACTTTGTTAATTTGAATTGCATTGCTTTTAACTTTTCTTCCTATTATTGAACATCATCTGTACTTTATTGTTGTAAACTACTCTACTTGACCCAACACTTATACTTTAAAATTTAGATACTATACTTTATGGCATGTACCACTGTATGGACCATATCTTACCACATTCGGTCATGGATTGTCTTGTTTGTATAAGCCTCGCTTATCTATGTTTATTAACATTCTTGCGAACTAATGCTCTTAGTGTTATAGCCTTAATTACTCTTTAAATCTTATAAGTTCAATAATTTGATGATTTGATTAATGTCAATGTAGCTGCACATGCTCTAATAGTTATGAGGTATTACAACCTGATTGTATATTGTTTTCACATGAGTGGAAATCATCACAAATGTTGTTAGTTCACTTCGTATATCCTAATAATTAGGACATATTTATAATCTGCAATGTAGGAACGATGGGAATTTGAGGTTGGAGAAATTATTTCTGTTAAGGTCTCTGTTTGAACATATTAACTACTAGCTATTTAATGTTATTACTTGGTACAATTTATTATAAGTTTTATTCCAGCTTGTAATGATATCAGGGGCTAGTATTTAATTGGGTAAACTTCCTTTTGTTGAAAATTACATTCCTTATAAATGGTTACAATTTTTAATACAACGTATTTATTGAACTCCTTTAGCTTATTCCTATATTTACTTATCTATATTTTGAAAATCTTAATGAAATTCTGTCACCACCATTAAGTGATACTAAATTACCACATGAATGATTTTCTATAGTGTATGTAATGAATCACTAATTTTGACATTTCATAGTGTGTTTTTTCTAGATAAATACAATCTAATACGAGTCTCCGCTGATAGATGCCAAGACTTTGTCAATTTGAATTGCATTGATTTTAAGTTTTCTTCCTATTAGTAAACGTCATCTTCACTTCATGGTCGTAAACTACACTACTTGACCCAACACTTATACTTTAAAATTTCAACACAATATTTTATGCCATGTACCACTGTATAGACCATATTTACCACATCCGGTCATGGATTGTCTTCTTTGTCTAAGCCTCTCTTATCTATGTATAATAACATTCTTCCGAACTAATGCTCTTAGTGCTATAGCCTTAATTTCTCATTAAATCATAAAAGTTCAAATGATTTGACGATTTGATTGATGTCAGTATAGTTGCACATGCACTAATAGTTATGAGGTATTACAACCTAGTTGTATATTATTTTCACTTGAGTGGGAATCATCACAAATGTTGTTGGTTCACTTTTTACGTCCCCATAATTAGGACATGTCTACAATCTGCAATGTAGGAACGATGGAAATTTGAGGTTGGAGAAATTATTTCTGTTGAGGTCTTTGTTTGAACATATTAACTACTAGCTATTTAATGTTATTACTTGTTACAGTTTATTGTTACTTGTATTCCAACTTGTAATGATATCAGGGGCTGGTATGCAATCGAGTGAACTTCCTTTGGTTGAAAATTACATTTCTTATACATGGTTATAATTTTTAATACAACGTAAATATTGAACCTCCTTTAGTTTATTCCTGTATTTACTTATCCATATTTTGAAACTCTTAATTAAATTCTGTCACCACCATTAAGTGATACTGACTTTTTATTCTGACATTGCCACCATGCTGTTTTCTCCATTACCTCTGGTTATTGGCTGCTTTGGATTTATGAATCCTGTATGACAGAGTGGAATAACGAGTTGTATTAGTTATTGATATGAAAGAGAGTAACTTGTCTCTTCTTCTACATTAATTCTCTTCTCAGTTGGGTCTTTAATTATCTGAATTGGTGTCTGCATAATTTTCTCCATACTTTTTTTTGGGCCTCAATCTTCTTAACAGAAATGAATGTCAACAAACAATCATGAGTATTTTTTAATTTGATTAATATTTATAGTATTTCAGCATCATCTTGACTTTGTTAGAATAGTTGGATCTCATTTTTTAGAATGCTCTATTTATAACAAATACTTTTGATATGAATTTTTAGAGATTAGTGACAACCAACTATTTCTTGATTATTATTGTTTCATAGCGACCGAATTAACTAAAAGAAAAAGGGAAAATAACGATCGAATTAAGGGTTCTTGCCTTTTTTGTAGTGTACACATTTTCTCTACTTTTTTCCTGATGTTGGTGGATTTTTTTAAAATAAAAGGAACACTAATTATTAGATTTATTTAATTAAAATCATAATTTGGTAGGTTTATGGATAAATCAAGAAAATATCGAATAAATTAAATAAATTATACATAAAATACATTTTATATATTAAGTTTTTAAAAAAAAGAAATATTAAAACTTTAGCTATTAGACATTCCTATTATTAAATATTGTCTTGCATGATCAATTTTTTCATCCTCTCAATTCTGTACTATGGCAGTAATCTATGCAAGTGAGAGAACCAAACTATTTCATTTCCATATACAAACTGCTCATCAAAATACTAACATTTCTCAATTTCATCCAACAAGTCTCAATTATATAGTACACATCTCAACCCTGAAGCTACGGATGCAACACATTTTGTTATCTATGTAAACCAAATGTATATAATCCCTTGTAAAAATTGGCTCCTGAGAAATACCATGAAGTAAATAGTTTGATTTACATATTGATGCATTGCAACAAATGTTTTTTACTTGCACCACGTTGGGCCCGTGCTAACACGGGTCCCGGTCCCCTAGTATTTTTAGGGTTACACCAAGTTTAGTATTAATTAATTCTATGAATATCCAACCTTTCCTATTCTTTAACTTGGAGAAAGAAGAATGTTTACAGTCATCGAACCTATTTATATTTGCGACTCCATGTATCTCACATGGTTTATGTCGGTTATAAGAACCTCCCATGTCCATAAGAGTTGAGTTTCTTAAATTACTGAGCCACTCCGAGTCTTTAGTTGAAGAGTTGAGTAGTTTATGATGATTTATGAGGTTTTTATCATATGATTTATTTACTATGAGATTATGAAAAGTATGTTTCAATCTAATTCAAGCCAAGTGAGCCATCATTGTACATATGCATATTTTCATGGAATTGATGATGATATTTACATTGTTGCATGCACCCCCACATACTCAGTACATTCCAAAGTGTTGACCTACATATTTTCCTATGAGCTACATTTTCTCATAATATAGGTTCAGGTACTCAGCCGCAGTCGCGTTAGCGATATTCGAGCGCCTCAACTACGTTTCATCAGTGGTGAGTCCTCATGGTTCAAGTATCGTGTCTATATTTTTATGATATCATTTTGTTGTTATGGTTTTCAGTACTATTGAGTTAGCTGGGGGGTTTGTCCCAATGGCTCCTTGATTCTGATGTATAGAGGCTTTGTCAGACTACAGGGTTGGTATGTACAGACATTCAATATATTTTTGTTGTATAGTTTAGTATTCTCCAGTATTTCTCTTGAACTTGATGTGGTATATCTCTTTGTTGTGCATGACTATTGTTGAATCGAATTCCTGAGGTATTGTCTGGCTCCGAAGGTTAGCTTGGGGCTATGTGTAGCCCTAAGCACCGTGTGGCATCTTGGAATGCAATTTTGATGTTTTACAAAGCTTGGTATCAGAGCCTAAGGTTTAAAGAATCCCAGGGAGTCTGACAAGCTGCGTTACGTAGAGTCTTGATCATCGGTAGGTAGCGCGCCACATCTATGAGCAAAACACTATAGAACATTTTAGGAAAAGTCCTTTCTTTATTTCTTTCTAAAGTTTATCGTGCCTACAACTGTCTCTTTATCTGTGATTAACTAGTGCTCTCTTATAATAGAAAATGCCTTCTCGTCGAGCTCGTAGAAACAACGAGCAACCTTCACCCATTGATCCCTTGAACGAGAATGTGTCTCATGCAGAATTTCGGGCAGCTTTTCGGGTGCTAGCCTAGGAAGCTACCGCTAATACCCAAGCTAACACCCAGGCTACTTTTCTGCCTCCGTAAGAGAATAATTCTACTGCAGCTCAAGTTTGTGACTTTATGCAGATGAATCCGCCTGAGTTCTTAGGTCAAAAGTAGGTGAAGACCCACAGATGTACTTGGATAAAGTGAGAAAGATCACCCAGATTATGCATGTGACTGAGAAGGAGAGTGTTGAATTGGCTACCTATCGAATAAAAGATGTTGCATATGATTGGGTGAAGATGTGGAGGATGAGTAGAGGGGAGGATGCTGCTCCCATAACTTGGCAGTTATTCCAGGATATGTTCTTAGACAGATTCTTTCCTCTTGAGATGAGGGAAGCAAAGATAGAGAAATTCATGAATTTAAGACAAGGCTCCATGACTGTTAAGGAGTATTGTCTTAGATTCAATCAGTTATCCAAATATGCTCCTAGTATGATGGCTGAGTCCAGGACCATCATGAGTAAGTTTGTGACTAATGTGTTGAGTTATGTTTTGAAAGAGTGTAGATCTTCTATGCTTAATAGAGGGATGAAAATTTCTCAGTTGATGATACATGCCTAACAGATTAAAGCTGATAAGGTGAAAGAGATAGAGAGAGTAAAAAGGAATAAAAGAGCTAGATCAAAGCAACAGAGATCGGTCAGTCCAGATTCCATAGAGGGAACCGCCCTCAATTCTAGGGACGTCCATTTATGCTCGCACCTTCTTCAGTTAGTACCCCTACACCTAGAAGCAGGCAGGAGCAGGGGAATAGGCCTATCCCATCTAAGTCTCAGGAAAGCATAAGTAATTGACCTCATCCTCTTTCATGTGCCAAATATGGTAGAGATTATTTTGGCGAGTGTTTTATTGATCAGAGGGGTTGCTTTGGTTGTGGCAAGTTGGGCCACCGACTTAGAGATTGTCCATATGCTAGACAAGAGAGTCGAGATGCTCATCCCCAGAGTCAGGCTACCATTGCCCCCGCTCCCGTAGTCCGCCAAGTTTCTCCTCAGGGCGTCTCTTCTAGTACTGTTGGCGGTTCATACCAGAATCACTTCTATGTTATACCACCTCACTACGAGCAAGAGGACTCTCTAGTTGTTGTCACTGGTATTCTTCGTGTCTTTTATTTTGATGTGTATGTATTGACGGACCCAGGTTCGAGTTTCTCTTATGTGACACCTTTGGTTGCTGTAAATTTTGAGATGGCCCCTGAACGAATTCCTGATCCTATTCTGGTTTCTACCTCAGTAGGAGAATCTATTATTTCTAAGCGAGTATATAAGAAGTGTCCTGTCACTATCCTTCATTGGGTCTTATATGCTGATTTGATTGAGCTAGATATGATTGATTATGACGTCATTCTAGGTATGGATTAGCTTCACTTATGCTATGCGTCTATAGATTGTTATACCCAAGTGGTAAAGTTTTAGTTTCCTCACGATCCCATTTTTGAGTGGTTTGGGAGTTCTGTAACTCTGAAGAGCAATTTTATATCCTACCTCAAAGTTAGAAAGTTGATTTCCAAGGGTTGCATCTATCACCTAGTTTGAGTTAAAGACCTCAAGTCTGAGACTCCGACTATTCAGTCAGTTACCATTGTTAATGAGTTTCCCGATGTTTTCCTGGAAGATCTCCTAGGGGTCCCACTTGATAGATAAATAGAATTCGAGATTGATCTCCTTCCCAGTACTTAGCCTATTTCCATTCCTTCATACTGTATGGATCCCGCAGAACTTAAAAAGTTTAAGAAGCAATTCAAAGATCTCTTAGACAAAGGCTTTATTAGACCCAGTATTTCCTCGTGAGGTGCATCTGTTCTATTCGTGCATAAGAAAGATGGTACATTGCATATGTGCATCAACTACCATCAACTCAACAAGGTAACTATCAAGAAAAAATACCCTCTTCCTAGAATCGATAATTTATTTAATCAACTACTAGGTGCAAGTTATTTGTCAAAGATAGACCTTAGATTCGGCTATCATCAGCTAAAAGTGAGAGAGTATGATATTCCAAAAATAGCCTTTCGAACCCGTTATGGTCACCTTGAGTTTCTTGTCATGTCCTTTGGGTTAACCAATGCTCCAGCAGTATTTATGGACCTCATGAATCGAGTGCTCAAGAAATATCTTGATATGTTTGTCATTGTATTCATAGACAATATTCTTGTGTATTCCCAAAGAGAGGAGAATCATGCCGACCATCTTAGAATTGTCTTGCGAACTCTTAGAGATCATCAATTATTCGCTAAATTTAGCAAGTTTGGATTTTTGCTAAGGTCAGTTGCTTTTCTTGGTCACATTGTTTCCACCGAAGGCATTAGACTCGATCCCCAAAAGACAGAAGCTGTAAAGAATTGGCCTAGACCTACCTCCCCATCTGATATTAGGAGTTTCTTGGGTATAGCTGGTTACTACCATTGTTTTGTTGAGGGCTTCTCTTATATTGCATCTCCCATGACCCAGTTGGCCCCAAAAAAGTTAAGTTCCAGTGGACAGATGCTTGTGAGAAGAGTTTTAAGGAGTTGAAGACTCGACTCACTTCATCCCCAGTGTTAGCTTTACCCGATGGTACTGATGGTTTTATGGTGTATTATGATGCTTCTAGAGTTGGTTTGGGTTGTGTGCTAAAGCAGAGGGGTAAATATATAGCTTATGCCTCTAGAAAGTTGAAGCCTCATGAGAAGAATTACCCAATTCATGATCTTGAATTAGCAGTTGTAGTTTTTTCTTTGAAAATCTAGAGACATTATTTGTATGGTGTTCATGTTGATGTGTTTACTGATCACAAAAGCCTGCAGCATGTGTTTACTCAGAGAGAGTTGAATCTTAGACAAAGAAGATGGTTAGAGTTACTAAAACACTACGATATGAATGTATTGTATCACCCGTGCAAGGTAAATATTATGGCAGATGCTCTTAGCAGGTTATCTATAGGTAGTGTAGCTTATATAGAGAATAATAAAAAAGAATTGGCTCGTGATGTGCATTGTTTGGCTAGGTTGGGTGTTAGATTACTTAATTCCACTGAAGGGAGTGCATTAGTTCAGAGTAGTTTCGAGTCCTCTTTGGTCTCGGAGGTAAAGTAGAAACAAGATAGGGATCGTAGTTTGGTCAGACTGAACAATTTAGTTAAGGACCAAAGGGTAGAGGTTTTCTCCGAAGGGGAAGATGGTGTGTTGAGATTGTAGAGTAGATTATGTGTTCCCGATGTTGATGATCTAAGGCAATGAATTATGACTGAAGTGCATGGCGTGCGATATTTATCTCGGTGCTACCAAGATGTACCGTGATTTGCGGGAAATCTATTAATGGAACGGTATGAAGAAAGACATAGTAGAGTTTGTGGCAAAGTGTTCTACTTGTCAACAGGTTAATGTAGAGCACCAAAATCCCGGTGGTGTAATGGAAGCGTTTAGCATTCCTACTTTGAAGTGGGAAGAAGTGAATATGGATTTCTTAATTCATTTGCCTCCTTCTAATCATTATCATGATTTGATTTGGGTTGTAGTAGACCGATTGACTAAATCAGCTTATTTCTTACCAGTGCATTCATCTTATACAGATGAGGATTATGCTAGATTGTATATTCAAGAATTCGTTAGACTTTATGGAGTTCCTTTGGCTATTATCTCTGATAGGGGTACTCAGTTTACTTCCTAGTTTTATAGAGCTTTTTAGAAGGGTCTTGGTACCCAAGTTCATCTAAGTTCTGCTTTTCATCGGTAAATAGATGGTCAGGCTGAGCGGACCATTCATGCTTTAGAAGATATATTGACGACATATGCACTTGATTTTAAAGGTAGTTGGGATGAGCACTTGCTATTGATCGAATTTGCATATAACAATAGTTTCCATGCTAGTATTCATATAGCCCAATTCGAAGCTTTGTATGGGAGAAGATGTAGATCACCTATAGGTTGGTTTGAAGTAGGAGAAGCAGCTGTGATTGGGCCTGATGCTGTGTTCGAGGCTATGGAAAAAGTTAAGTTGATCCGAGAAAGATTGAAGACAGCTCAAAGTTGTCAAAAGTCGTATACGAATGTGAGAAGAAAAGATCTTGAGTTTAGTGTTGATGATTTGGTGTACTTAAAGGTTTCACCCATAAAAGGGGTAAAGAGATTTGGGAAGAAGGGAAATGTTGGTCCGTACAGGATTCTGAGCCGTGTTGGGAAAGTAGCATATGAGGTGGATTTACCCACAGAGTTGTCTAGCGTTCATTCGATATTTCATGTTTCCATGTTTAAGAGGTGTATTGGTGATTCTGTCATGGTTGATTCTTCCGAAAGCTTAGATATTTAGGATAGCCTTTCATTTAAGGAGATTCCGATTGAGATTTTGGATTTTCAAATCCGTAGGCTTAGGAACAAAGAAGTTCCTTTGGTTGAAGTGCTTTGGCGAAATCAATCTGTTGAGAGTGCTACTTGGGAAGCCAAAGCTGATATTCGAGAAAGTACCCTCACCTCTTTTCTGTGAGTTCGAAGCGAGCAAAAGGTACCATTCTTTCTTAATTCCATCCCCTTCTTATTAAAGATCCAGCTGTGTGTCTACTTCCATCATGAATTTGTGTATTTTGTATGGTATTCGAAGGTATAGAGTGAAGTAATCCCTTTGAGTAAGTTGTTCCAGCTATACGTCTTTATTTTCTCTTGTTCTTGGCCTATTTGGCAATATTTGAGAACAAATATTTCCAAAGGGGAGATATTGTAATACCCCGAGACTCTAACCAATAGTGCAACCATGACTCAAGCTCATGAGAAATAAATTATAGTACTTTGGTTGTTTTCTGATCAAGGGTGATGTGTATTAAGGCCTTAAAGGTGTCCTAGCGATTAGGTGAATCAAAACATCCCTTACCTATTGAATTCTTGAGAAGGATTTTGGCATAGCTAACTTGAAACGATCATATCTCTTTCTACCCTAAGAATTTTTGATCTCATGACCCACCAACAGATAGATAATTGAATTATCTTTCCAATGATACCGATTTCACCCAAATCCGGTATCGGAGTAAAGAGTTATGCCCATTTTACTCTAGCGTGTCAGCCTGGAAATTTCGTGATGACATTTTGTGATGACTTGTCATAAGCCTGACGGCTTGTCGCAAAATGTCGTCACCATAAACAGAAAGTCACAAAATCCAACATTTTCTAATGACATTTTGTGATGACTTGTCACAAGTCTGGCAACTTGTCACGAATGATGTCAGCTATTTTTTTAGCAATTAAAGGACATTTTTCCAAGGGTATTTTGGTCTTTTCCCATCTTTTGGAGGCCTATATAAATATGAGAATCCCCATCCAAATCCTAATTTCTTCATTATCTCTTCCAATTTTCTTAAGAATATATATTAGGGTTTCAATCAAAAAATTTAATCTTCCAAAAATCATCCATAAATCTTCAAGATTTTTTCAAAAGTCAAGTTCCTCATAGTGTGGTCTTCGAGAATCATTTATTACAAGTGCGGATAGAGTATCAAGAACTAGAATTCATCCAATTTCAAGTGGGTTTATACCCAAATTACTTCATCATGAGATTATGAGAATATAAATTGTTCAAGCTTTGTTATACATGATTATTTTGCTATTCCCAAGTTATGACTTGATATTTCATATTGTGATTTTCATATTTCTACCATGAGTTGATATTTCATGATATGTGTCAAGCTTTAAGCTTCCTTATGACAAATTGGATTATTGAGTATATTGATTCATGAGATTGAGTTGTTACAATAAGTCTTGATATTTCTTCAAAGTTATTGATGTTTCCATGATTTAATGAATTTATACATTGTGATATTGAGAAAGATTGATTTGATTTGAGTCGAATTAAGAATCCACAAATTGTTTATGATTTGATAAATGAGAAAGAGATTTGATTTGATCTTCATGATAGAACCTTGTGATATTTGTGGTGAATTTCCTAATACGTTCTGAGCTTGTGTCTGGGAGTAGTATTTAGCACCGAGCAAAAAATATGGTATTTCCCCCGAAACTACGTACCACCGTAGGATTGATATTGATAATTGTGGGCTAGAGGCCGAGTATGAGATTGTGATTAATAAATTGAGGTTGTACTCCCTGGAAAGAGTATGATACTTTGCCAATGTGGGGTTCTCTCCTTAGGAGGGAAAAACGTTGGACTCCATGTAGCTCACATGGTTTATGTCAGTTATAAGAACCTCCCACGTCCATAAGAGTTGAGTTTCTTGAATTACCAAGTCAATTCGAGTCTTGAGTTAAAGAGTTGAGTTGTTTATGATGATTTATGAGGTTTTTATCATATGATTTATTTACTATGAGATTATGGAAAACATGTTTCAATTTAATTCAAGCCAAGTGAGCTATCATTGTACATATGCATATTTTCATGAAATTGATGATAATATTTACATTGTTGCATGCACCCCCACATAGTACATTCCAAAGTGCTGACCCACATATTTTCCTATGGGATACATTTTCTCATAATGTAGGTTCAGGTACTCAGCTGCATCCGCGTTAGTGATATTCGAGTGCCTCAACTACGTTCCCTGAGTGGTGAGTCCTCATGGTTCAAGGACCGTTTGTATATCATTTTTTTATTATGGTTTTCAGTACAGTTGAGTCAGTTAGGGGTTTGTCCCAATGGCTCCTTGATTCTGATGTATAGAGGCTTTGTCAGACTAGAGTGTTGGTGTGTATAGACATTCAATATATTTTGGTTGTATAGTCTAGTGTTCTCCAGTATTTCTCTTGAACCCGATATGGTATATCTCTTTGTTATGCATGACTATTGTTGAATTGAATTTCTTGAGATAGTGTCTGGCTCTGAGGATTAGCTTGGGGTTACATGTAGCCCTAAGCATCGTGTGGCATCTTGAAATGAAATTTTGGGGTGTTACAAAGACTGAGAAGCTTAACGAACTGATGGCTACTGAAATAAGCAAGTATGGAGAGGAGCAAAACTAAACATGCCTATGCTTCTTTGTAATTGAGTTATTAGCAGACTGACATTGAACTGCAATATTTCTTGCCTGAAATTAAACAAAATTTTCTATCAATCGATGAAGTTCAAAATAGACCTGATTTGGTTTGTCAAAATTTTTGGGCAAAGGTAGAAGAACTAAAAAAAGATATACTACGAAAACATACATTTGGTAAAGTTGCCGCATTTATGTATATAATAGAATTTCAAAAATAAGGACTTCCTCATGTCCATTTCCTTATTATACTTGAAGAGAAATACAAGCTGCTGACACGTGAAATATATGATCAATCTGTTTGTGATGAATTACCTGATTCTAAAACAAGTTCAAATTTATTTGAACTTGTTACTCTACTATGATGCACGTCCATGTGGCAAATTAAATCCACCATGTCCTTGTATGAAAAAGAAAGGTTATAGTAAATTTAAATACCCAAGATTTTTCCCATCAAATATGTAAAGGCAAAAATTCATATTCAATTCATAAAAGACAAAATACAGAAAACATATACAAATTGAAAATCACCTTCTTGATAATTCATGGGTTGTCCTTTGCAATTCATTGTTACTTTATAAATTCAATTGTCACATCAATGTGGAAATATTTTCAGATATCATCATTATTAAATACATTTACAAATATATATGAAAAGGACATGATAAAATTATATTTTACCTACATGAGGATAATACTACTATGAGAATAGATGAAATAAAAGAGTATCTGTCAGTTAGATAGGTTTCATCACCTGAAGCTGCATGACATATATTTGGCTTTTCGACCAGTGAATTGAGTTCTTGTGTGTACCATTTATAGCTCCATATTGATGGAAAACAACTTGTTTCTTTTAAAAATACTGGCTGTATTACTAAACTTATCTACTATTCAATGATTAAGAAAACTACGTTAACAAAATTTTTTATGATGAATAAAGTACATAAGAAGCTAAAGATCTCAATTTATTATAACGAGAATTCCCTAAACATTTTGTATGGTCAATAACGTACAAACTGTGGACACATTGTCAATAGGAAAATATAATTGGCTGTGTTGTAATATGACATCCAACTGAAGGAGAAAGATATTATTTGAGATTACTTCTTATGAATGTGAGAGGACCTAAATTATACGAAGATTTGTTAGCTGTAAATGGTGAATATTGTAGTACATTCAGAGAATTTGCAGAAAAATGAGGATTGTTACTATGTGATAATAGCCTAATATAATGTTTGTCTGAAACTGTTGATTACGAAATGTCATATAGTCTAAGACATTTATTCACCGTACTATTAACTTATTGCAATCCTAATAACCCCAGAGAACTGTGGGAAAAATTTAAAGGCCCATTATCAGAAGATTTAGGAAACATGAAAATTTTTCTGCACTAACATTCCGTTATAAAGTTTTAAATCACATTAATGATATTCTTTACTCAATGAATCGTAATATTAATGAATTTAAATTAATCCCAGAAAAAATCAAAGCATCTCCAATAGAAAAATAAGTTAAAGATATACATTTTGAAAGAAATATTAACGTCGAAACAAAGATCTATTACTGCAAAATAAATTAAATAATGAACAAGGAAGAACCTATAATACAATTCTTAATAGAGTATTCTCAAATCAATCAAGTGTTTTTTTTATTGATGGACCCGGTGAAACTGGTAAAAGTTTCTTGTATCACGCTTTATTAGCTACTGTAAGACACAAAGGATTTATAGCTTTAGCAACTGCAAGTTCGAGTGTGGAAACTTTGCTTCTTCCGAGAGGTCGCACTGCTCATTCCTGCTTTAAATTGCCTATAAATATTGATGGAAATCTCAGTAGTAATATTAGAATAAAAAGTTCACCTGACATCTTTAATTCGTGATGCAAACTAATAGTATGGGATGAAATCTCAATGGAAAAAAATAAAATGATTGAAGCCTTAGATTTTCTTCTTAAAGATTCAATGGAAATAAATATTATCTTTGATGGAAAAGTTGTTGTATTTAGTGATGATTTTAGACAGACCTTGCCTGTTATTCGTAGTGGCAAAAGAGAAGACTTTGTTCCTGAGTGTTTACTATGCTCTAAAATTTGGAACCAACTCCAAAAATTACAACCATCAAAAAATATGCCAGCGAGAACGGATCCTACTTTCTGTGACTATCTAATAAAAATTGCCAATGAAAATAAGAAACAAAATTCTCAGGAAAAAGTTGAAATACCACAATCTTTAATCATTCCTTTCACTTCTGAAAAAGATTCGTTAAATGTGCTATTCAAAGTTACTTACCCCAATTTATATATATCTCATTCAATTTTTTTTCCTACTTCTTGACCTATTTTGACAACAAAAATAATTTTGTTGTTGAAATAAATGAAATATTAATTTCTCAATTTTCAACCAATACAAAAGTTTATGTGGCTATTAATGAAACTTATGATCCAAAAGATCAAAGTGAATATGATGATTTTATACATACTTTAAATCCTGCTGGATTGCCTCCTTACAAACTATCTTTCAAAAGAAATTGCCCTATCATACTACTAAGAAACTTGAATCCTTCAGAGGGTTTGTGTAATGGAACATGATTAACATGTGATGACTTCAAATCTCATATTATTAGTGCTACAATATCCAGTGGTGATTTAAAAAATACTCATGTCTTCATTTCACGAATACCATTATTAACTTCAACTGATGAAAAAGAACCATTACAATTTAAAAGAACATAATTTTCAATACGACTGTGTTTTGTCATGAAAATTAACAAAGCTCAAGGACAAACATTAAATTTTATTGGTATTTATTTAAGAGAATCCATCTTTTCTCATGATCTATTATATGTTGTTTTGTTGAGATCCCAAAGCTTTAATAATGTCAAAGTATTAATAAGACCCCCTATAGCTGATGTTCACGACAGCTACTGCACACCTAATATAGAGTACGAAGAAATTATTGGACAAGCTTTTCTTAAATTAATAGTTTCATTGCGAATAATAAGCTTTTTCTCATTTTAATTTCGCGATTGAATCTGTTTACCTCTTTTACCGATATTATTTATTGATATTTGATACTATCAATGATATTTGATACTACCAGTTTAGTTCAAAATAGCAGAATGATTTAATATCAATGCATTAACTACAACAACAAATAATTGAAACTGTAAAATTCAAGTGGTTGATAAGGGCCAACAATGAGACAGTCAACACAGAATTAAAAATAGCAGCTCCTGACTCTGTAGGATAAAGAGGTACTCTATTTTGAAAACGTAATTGAAGACTAAAAAAATAGATATCACAAATCATAGAATATTACGTTGATCAATAACAAAGAGTATTCGTTCACAAATGTTTAAAATATTATTAGTTAGCAGCTACCAATTTTTAGTGACTGAGTTTTCTCTTTGATTTCTCCTTATTCTTTTCATCTTTAAGTTTTTTTCCATTGTCTACTTCTTTGGATTTGGTGCAATTTCCCATTTTGGACCTTCATTCACTTTTGCATAGCTGTTTGTTAATTGTTTTTTGTGAAAAAATTAGGTTATACTAACTTGTCGAATGTTTGGGAGAATAATGTGCTATTGTTTTTCCTCTTTTGCAATTTAGTCTTAATTCGCTCACAATCTAAAAACCTAAATCAACTGAAGTGAATGGTTTTTCAAAATCCTGTAAATCATTTATCTTTTGGTGCAAACGGGACATGAAGTTTTAAAATTTTCTATCAGAATTATATCTATAACAAGTGGTTCTACTAATGTACAGTCCATTTGTTTCTATCAAATTTTGTACTTAAATATTTCTAACAAATCATGTGTTTGATTTTCAAAGTTTTATCGGTTTCCTGAAATTTTTTGAACTGAAATTTATTAGTGATGAAACTTAGACAATATTAAAATTTACATACTTCGTAACAAGATTTTGTGGTTTTGAATTGATTGCTCATATCTTTTAGCTCAATTATACTTTCAATGTTATAACTACTAATCTACTTTTTTTTTGATAATTTTCTTAAACTGGCAATGCCTTCAATCTTGAGTAAATATGAAGAAAATTAAAATAATATATTGTAGCACAAGAAACACAATTTTAGTGTATTATATTTGAAACGTATATAGCACATTATACAGATCTGCTGCATCTTTTCCACACTTATTTGCTATCCATTGTAAATGTTAAAGAATCAAACAATGCATATAGAAAACCAATTAGTGACTTCATTTGGATAAGCGACAGAAACACTATTGTTGAATAAATTGAAGAACTAAATCTGCCAGAAAATGCACTGCCACAACCAACACGACTTGCTCTGACATCGTTTGAGGACTTTGATCGTCAACCTGATGGACATGAATTTGGCGTTATAACAATTAATGTATTATATTTTTCCTATTACTATTACGGTAAAATTTACTTTTCTTGACTCATTTACAGTGACTCTTTCTTTTAAGATGTTGTTGCCAATGTACTGAACTTCAGGCTACCAATATATGCTACAAATAGATTTAGAATTCAAGACGTCATTATAATGGATCAAAGGTCAGTACAAACTTTTATCTTTTTTAGAGTTTTCATATCTTTTTACTTCCTTCTTCAGCGAAAATAAAAAATGAAAGTACTTTTTCTTAATTGTTAATTCTATTTCAATCTAAAATTTTTCCCTTTAGTTAAAACTAAAAAATAAATTGAGCTATATTTAGTCTCTTTTTTGTGCAAAAAATAGTAAAAAAAACTGCATAGTTATACTTGCTTAGAGTCTGAATAAATAAAAATAAAATGAAGGCTAAAAGGTGTCACCGCTAACTGGTTATTAATGAAAATAGTTCTCAACAGAACTTGTAAGATGAAAAGCTCGAAATAAAAGGGAATAACTATTAAACCTTAATTCCTTTAGTCAAGTTGAACTAGATAACTTTGTTATATTATAATATACTTTTGGTGGTCCTATTGTATATGTTGGGATATGGAACCCTTTGTAAAATTACGTCTTAATTTATTTTTTTACCATGTATTTTAACTATCAATGAATGCTAACATTTTCGTACTCTTAACTACTTATCCTTTTTGATCGCATGAATGAAAATATAAAGCATACTTTAGCATCTCATCAAATATCTGTGCTTTCTGTTGCTTTTATAGTTATGAGTAATGATGCATTTTTTCTTTTTGCTAGAAAATTAGTAATGAATCTAAAAAGGAGAAGAATCCATCTTAAAAGCTTACTGTTTTCAAATAATGTTTACATCGATAGATTTGCAAAAAGTAATGCATATTTCATCATTTCAAGCAACAAAAAATCTACAAAATTCACACTCTCGGAGAACTTCATTGATCATGATGGAGCGAAAATTTTGGAAGAAATTGATCAATATCCAATTATCTTTACAAGAAAAGTTGCAAAAGCACAGCCAGGTAAATGCATTATCAGTATACTCTATCCTATTTATTACCATTAAATTGTTAAATTTAAACTAGCTGTTCAGTTACATATAAGATTAATGAGCAGATTCGCAACAACAATTCAAATCGATCCTCTATATCCACAAGTTGCGGTACTCAAAGCCTGGTATTTTTCTATAAAAAAGTACTACCATACATACAATCGACACACACAAATTATAAGTTTCTCACATTATTTTTACTTGCAAGATCAGAATAAATAAACAACTACTGATCGCATATAGAAAAAATAGTACAACTTTATTGGGATTTCTGTAATCACTCACTTTTAGGATGAGATCGTATCCATTGCCATTGCACAACAACAACCCTCAGTAAAAACACTAACAAATATCATATTACATCGCAGTAAATTTACTTTTATACTTTATAATTACATTATAAAATCTATTAATCTTTTGAATATTTTAGGGTCAAATCTTCAACATGAAAGATGCACTTTGCCTACCAAATGGCCAACAACAGTTCTTTCTTTTTGCTTGCTTTGCAAATCAGTGTTCATCAGGATTCATACTAAAAGGACATTTTACTGTACAACTTATCATTGTCTGACAAATCTTGTTTCAAAGTATAACAGATACTATACAAACTTTATACTTAATTAATCATAATCCTAAATTCTCATTCATTTAACAAATATTAACCTAACAATTTTTAATTATAGATGTCAATTTAAAGTCACTGTAACAAACAACAATGATTCTACAACAACACTTATTGCAGATGAAGCTGCTGAAACAATGTTGCTTCTCACTTCAAAAGAAGTATATCACATTCGTGCTATCCAGGTACATACTAAAATCTAGCCTAAATTATTCTTTTAAATGATTTAATTTTTCTTTCAAAAACAAATGTTACCACTGAAAAATGTCACAGTACAATTGTCTGGCAAGAAATTCAACATTCAGCCTAAGAAACCCTACATAAAATATACTGATACTGGTACTCCAAAATTGATCATTGTTTTATTCATCGAAAATGAGCTTGCAATGATTACTGAAAGCATCGGCAAGAGAGAGATACAATAAACTGGCATAACAAGTTTCTCAGACCACACTTCGAGTACTTTCCATCAGAAAATATTATAGAGGTGAAAACAGCACCTCTGAAAAACTATCACATGGTATTTCAACCTCTTCAGGTATAATTTTAAAGTTTTTCCTCAATTTCAACTAACTATTATTATTTTAATTTCTCATCAGTGAATAATCTTTTGTCACCTACTTTTGTGGTATCGTTGGATCCACACTTTACTACATCCTAAAGATTATCATTGAAGCTATTTTTGTTGTCCACCTCAATAAGGTACCCAACTACTTGAATTAAATTCAATAAATAGGAATATTAATTGTTCATACCTTTATGAAACATAGTATGCATATTTCAATCAGCAACTCATTAAAAGAAGTTCAAATCCATAGTAGAAATATGAGGAATACAACATAAAATTATGCTGAACATTTGCAATTAGTATAGGATCAATTTTAAACTCCACAAGCCCTTGAATCGATGTTCTTGAAAGTCTCTCAACTCCATCTCTCTCCCATTTGGAAATTTTACCTGTCATACGTTAATACAATTCATTAGATTATGCAATGCAAGTACAAAGGAAATATCTAAAATACACATTAACATAGTGCAAATATACCTTATACAGGTGGCCGTTGCTTTAAAGAATTTATATGCATCTCATAAATGAAGTGTGTTCCTGATATACACTTATATTTACATGATTTAGGTGAAACCAAAACTTATCTTTGTAAGTTTTTGATGTTAAATGTTAAAGATTCAATCTTTATAGTTTATTGAGAATTCTTGGTTATGTGTATATGTTTGTTTTCATAGGTTTTGAATGTTTCATGTTAAATATCCAATCTTCACGCTTTATTCATATAAACTGTATTGACCCTTATAGGGAAACAAGTGACATAAGGTCGTGTATGATAATATGAAATTTGTATAAGAAACTAACCAAGAAACAAGACCATTCTACCAATAAAATAATTATCTCAACAAGCGACAAGCTCGATAAATACTCTAAATGAGTGATTTATCACCACACCCTTCTTTCCTACTGCCAAAGTGATTGTACGATCCTCTCTTGAGGTCAAGATTACTCCATTGGCCTTACTCTAAAATTAACAATCTTTATTATACTGAAACAAATACATATAACTCGAACTCGTGCCTTTTGGTCATCGTGTCATGAGTTTTTCACTAACACGTAACAACACTATATATGAAAGTGCTACAATGATAGAGGAATAAACCTAAGCACAAAATATACTTAAAATTCCTTACCTTGAGTGTTTGAAGCAAAATATGATGATCTTGAGAGATTTTTAGGAGCTTCTCTTGAGTATGGTAGTGCGAGATGTGAATTACATTGAACTTTGAATATAAATATATATATACATACATACATATATATATATATACACACATACACATACACACACATATATATATATATATGTATGCATAGAAAGTCTACCATCTCAGTTTTATAACCCCATTGACGATCATGAGTCATTTATGACCTTGGAATAACCCATATATGTAATTCAAGGACATAGAACCCACTCAGGGTGATCAAAATGAAGTGTGAAGAAATGAATTATTAGGTCACTAAAGAAGTACACAACCCATATGGTTTGACAATATGGACATCAATCATGAATTAGTGGCCTTCTCTAATAAGTCACACCGTCGTCAAAGTTCATAATAGTAAAAAAACAATCTTTTGAAAAGATAGTTGGATAAGCAACTAAAGCTTATTCGAAATGTTCCCTAAGCTACTATAATATCTTAGAAGAAACTGCTTTATCGCTTGCTTTAGATAACCTGAAAACACCAATCACACAAAAAAGAGTTTTCTCCCCGGAAATATCACTGAAATTAGGCTAGATAAGTATTGGTATTTGCTTGCATCTTTATTCACTCTATTCTCTTTTACTCTATGTTGAAGAAGACTTCTTACAATTGTTTTCAAAGCTGTACAGTAAACCACTTAGATCTTGAATTGCTGACTTTAGATTTTTTTTTTTTTACAAAAAATTCCTGTTCTTAAAATCTGCTTCTCCCCATTGGATAACCAGCCAACAATGGTAGGAAGAACATCAAATCCCAACCCTCGTGCAACAGGATTAGAAACATCAAGAACCTATTAAACAAAACACAAGCTTTAGTGAATAAATTCCAAAGAAGAAACTGTAGTTTAGTATAAATTCAAATTTATGTTACAATATATGACTAAAGGTGAGAAGTTTAATCATATTCTAACAAAATAAAAGAGCGCAAACCTATGTATCGTAGAAGGAAAAATAATTTCGATACAAGCCACTAAATATTTTGCTATGTTGCTTTAGAATTTATTTTCTATACCTGTTAATTGAACACAAACAATCACTGTAAGTTATGAAAATGCTGGTTGTTGGATCCTATGAATTTACAAAATCTCAAAAACTTGTAAGTTCTATAAAGAGTTCGCCTATTTGGTTGAATTTATCAAAGGCTATCTATACATATTATGCAAGAAAAATATGGACTTGCCATACTCAAACACTATGCCTGAAGGATTTTTTTTTTCTTCTTAATTTTTGAAAAGGATTATCATAATATTTGGTTACTTAATGAATGATTTTCTGTAGTGCTTGTAATGAATCACTAATTTTGACATTTCATAGTGTGTTTGTCTAGATAAATATAATCTAATACAAGTCTCCGCTGATAGATGCCAAGAATTTGTCAATTTGAATTGCATTTCTTTTAACTTTTCTTCCTATTATTAAATGTTGTCTTCACTTCATGGTCGTAAACTACACTACTTGACCCAACACTTATACTTTAAAATTTTGACACTATATTTTATGCCATGTACCACTGTATGGACCATATGTTACCACATTCGGTCATGGATTTTCTTCTTTGTCTAAGCCTCTCTTTTCTATGTATAATAACATTTTTGTGAACTAATACTCTTAGTGCGATTGCCATAATTTTTCTTTAAATCATATAAGTTCAAATGATTTGACGATTTGATTGATGTCATTGTAGTTGCATATGCACTAATAGTTATGAGGTATTACAACCTAATTGTATATTATTTTCACTTGAGTGGGAATAATCACAAATGTTGTTGGTTCACTTCGTATATCCTCATAATTAGGACATGTATATAATCTGTAATGTAGGAAAGATGGAAATTTGAAGTTGGAGAAACTATTTCTATTGAGGTCTTTGTTTGAACATATTAACTACTAGCAATTTAATGTTATTACTTGTTACAGTTTATTGTTACTTGTATTCCAACTTGTAATGATATCAAGGGCTGGTATGCAATCGGGTGAACTTTCTTTGGTTGAAAATTATATTGCTTATACATGGTTATAATTTTTAATATAACGTAAATATTGAACCTCCTTTAGTTTATTCCTGTATTTACTTATCCATATTTTGAAACTCTTAATGAAATTCTGTCAGCACCATTAAGTGATACTGACTTTTTATTCCATCATTGCCACCATTTCCCCATTTCCTCTGGTTATTGGCTGCTCAGAATTTATGAATCCTGTATGACAGAGTGGAATAATGAGTTGTATTAGTTATTGATATGAAAAAGAGTAACTTGTCTCTTCTTCTACATTGATTCTCTTCTCAGTTGGATCTTTAATTATCTGAATTGGTGTCTGCATAATTTGCTCCACACTTTCTTTTGGGCCTCAATCTTCTTAACACAAATGGATATCAACAAATTATCACATGTATTTTTCAATTTGAATAATATTTATAGCATTTCAGCATCAACTTGACTTTTTCAGAATAGTTGAATCTCATTTTTTAATATGCTCTATTTATAACAAATACTTTTGATGAGAATTTTTAGTGATTGGTGACAACCAACTTTTTTCTTGATTATTATTGTTTTATAACGATCAAATTAACTAAAGAAAAAGGGAAAAAATAGCGATCGAATGAAGGGCTCTTGCCTTTTTTTCTTGGGTAGTGTACACATTTTCTCTACTTTTTTTCCTGATATTGGTGGATTTTTAAAAATAAAAGGAACACTAATTATTAGGTTTATTTAATTAACATCATAATTTGGTAGGTTTATAGATAAATCAAGAAAATATCGAATAAATCAAATAAATTATATATAAAATACATTTTATATATTAAGTTTTAAAAAACTGAAACATCAAAACTTTTGCTATTAGACATTCCTATTATTAAACATCGTCTTGCATGATCAATTTTTTCATCCTCTCAATTCTGTACTATGACAGTCATCTATGCAAGCGAGAGAACGAAATTATTTTATTTCCATATACAAACTGCTCATCAAAATACCAACATTTCTCAATTTCATCCAACAGGTCTCAATTATATAATACGCATCTCAACTCTGAAGCTACGGATGCATCACGTTTTGTTATCTACGGAAATAAAATGTACATAACTTCTTGTAAAACTTGACTCCTTAATAGATACCATAAAGTAAATAGGTTGTTTTACATATGGATGCATTGCAACTAATTTTTTTTACATACAACACGTTGGGCCCATGCTAACATGGGTCCCGGTCCCCTAGTATTTTTAGGGTTACAACAAGTTTAGTATTAATTAATTCTAAGAATGTCCAACCTTTCCTATTCTTTAACTTGGAGAAAGAAGAAGGTTTACGGTCACCAAACTTATTTATATTTGCGATATGCAACAAATCAAAAAGTGAATCAACTCAAATCTTCAATACACCTAGCTTTTGTTTTATCAGTCAATGTGGGTCAAACAAAGTAAATTTTTTTGACTTTTAAGACAAGTCAATATATTACTCTCCTGTCATAGATATTGAAGTAGCATTGGGAAAGACTGAGAAGCTTGACGAACTGATGGCTACTGAAACAAGCAAGCGTGGAGAGTAGCAAAACTGAATATGCATATGCTTCTTTGTAATTGATTTAGTAGCCCACACAACTGTTTTTATAGCATCTTAGAAGAGAAATAGTAGTTGTTTCTATTATTTGTGTTCACTTTTCCCTCAGTTCTTCATTATGATCACTTCTATCCTTCATATGGAACTCTTTTAATAGAAAGTTTTTTTTTCTCTTTTTAAATATTAGAATTTTTACCACAATTGTTAATATACAATTTTAGTGCGTAATTATTAATTTTATATACAAGTTTAGTGCATAATTTTCCTTTTATTAGGAAATGGGAGAGGATAGCATATTACCTTATTTGTGTGATGTATTCGTCAAATCAAGCTTGACAAATACACTATCACTAGTAAAATCTTATTACTTGTTCATTTATTGCAAGCTTGTAGTAGTTATAGAAGATTTAAACGTAATAAATAAAAAACGTAATAACGTAATAAACGTTATAGTAGTTATAGTTATCTTTTTCATTGTTTATTTATAAACGTAAAACAATGAGTATGACCATTTACATGCTCCAAAAAACAAATGACAACTTTAGGAAATATAATTATTTATCTTATCCTCAAAATGGTTAATATGATTTGTAGTGTTTTATTTGTTAAATTCCTGAAGTTTTGGAAACATATTATCTTAGAAATACTTACGTAGAAATCTTAAGAAAATAATTGGGGAAGCCAAATTTATATATTTACAATTGTCCGTTCTTAATAAATATGTGTAGAATTTTATGGAAAAGAAACAGAGTAAGGATATCTTTCATTAAACCATTTATATGATAAAAAAATATTTTTTTTGAAAAAATGTGGCTGCATCAGTTCCGACCATTACAACAAGTTCAAAATTGACTATAATTACATATATATCAATGCAATATAGACTAAACTTAAATGCACATCGGGACCTTAAACATGATAGTCTTATAGAGATGTAATAGAACACATACAAGACGTGAAAGACATCATCCAGTAGAAGACAGAGTCGAAGCATTAGTTGCGAAGTTGGTTTTCTACCTCCTTGGCATACATTACAACTCTTGTCAATGATGGAAATGGGTAAAGAATATGTGGTAACCCTAATGGGTGTATGAAGGATCAATGTATAGAGGTTATTTAATTAAGATTTAATTTGATACAGCCATCAAATAACTAATATACGGACGAGATCCATTCCATATTAAATAGTATTAGTTATGGGCTTTATGTTTATTGGGCCAATAAATAAACTAATAATTCTTAAATGGGCAAACTACAAAATTAACTCCAAAATAAGGTGGATTTCAAGTTTTGACCCCAAATGAAAAAGCTTCATAAAAATAGCCTCAGCTATTAAGTGATATATTTTCAAATAAAATTGTCCCTCACCAATGGAGTAAATTATATAAATGATAACAACTCCATACTTATCATATTTCAACTTTTATTTTTTCTCTTTAAATTTTATTTTGATTTTGATTTTGATTTTTTCTTATTTCTTTTTATTTTTGATTTTTGTCAATCGTTACTTTTTTCATTTTTCTCTTTTCAGTTTCTTTTTTTTTTTCTTTTTTCTTTTACTTTGATTTTTAATTTTTTCTTTTCCTTTTTTTTTTTGTTCTTTTTAGTTTTTCTCAACCCTTACTCTTTTTTCCTTTACTTCTCTCAACAACTACTTTTATAAAAAACAAATTTTTTTTTTTTTTACTTTTCTTTGATTTTTATTGTTTCTTTTCTTTTTAATTTTTTCTCGACCTTTATTTTTAGTTTATCTTTTTTTTTTCTCAACCTTTATTTTTTTTCATTCTTTCTCAACTTCTACATTTTCTTTGATTATTATTTTTTTAAAAATATTTTTCTTCTTTTTCAGCAATTTTTATTATTTTTGTATTTTCTTTGATTTTTTTCAATCAAGTTACATCCCATAAGTAAGAGTTGACACTATCACATTATAGAGGCAAGATGTATGACTTTCAAATAACAAGTTATGTTTCATGGGCAAGAGTTGACACTACCACATTGTAAAGGCAAGACTTATGATTTTCAAAAAATAAGTAATGTTTCATGGGCAAGAGTTGACACTACCACATTGTGTTTCGATTTATGAGATATTCTATAACTCTTACCTTAGAGGTAAGACTTAGCTCAAGGACTTTCAAACAATAAATTATGCCCCACTGACAAGAGTTAACTCTACCACAATATGTTTTTATTTATGAGTTGTTCTACAACTCTTGCCTTAGAGGCAAGACTTAGATCAAGGACTTTCAAACTATAAAATATGCCGCACGGTCAAGAGTTGAAACTACCACGTTATGTCTTCATTTATGAGATGTTCTACAACTCTTGCCTTAGAGGTAAGACTTAGCTCAAGGACTTTCAATTTAAAAAATTATGCCCACGGGCAAGCGTTGACACCACCACGTTATGTCTTCATTTATAAGATGTTATACACTCTTGCCTTAGAGGCAAGACTTAGCTCAAGAACTTTCAAACAACAAATTATGTCCTATTGGCAAGAGTTGATACTACGACGTTACGTCTTTATTTATGAGATATTCTACAACTCTCATCTTAGAGGCACAACTTATCTCAAGAATTTTCAAACAAGTTACGTACATTGGGAAAGAGTCAACACTAACACATTATGTTTTTTACTTATGAAATGCTCTATAACTCTTGTCCCATAGGTAAGACTTAACCTAAGGATCATCAAACAAAAAGTTATGCTCCATGGATAAGAGTTGACATCATCACATTGTGTATTGATTTATGAGATATTTTATAACTCTTTCTTTAGAGGCAAGACTTAGACAAAGGGCTTTGAAGTAACAAGTTGTGCCACATGGGCAAGAGTTGACATTACCAAATTGTGTTTTGATTTATGAGATATTCTATAACTCTTTTCTTAGAGGAAAGACTTAACCCAAGGACTTTCAAACAATAAGTTACACCCCATGGGTAAGAGTTGATACTATCACATTATGTTTTGATTTATGAGATGTTCTATAAATCTTGCCTTAGAGGTAATACTTATCCCAAGGACTTTTAAACAACAAGTTATGCTCCACGGACAAGATTTGAAACTACCGCATTGTGCCTTGATTTATAAGATGTTTTATAAATCAAGAACTTTTAAACAACAAGTTATACCCCATGGGAAAGAGTTGACACTACTACATTATGTCTTGATTTGTGAGATGATCTATAACTCTTGCCTTAAAGGCATGAATTAGTCCAAGGACTTTCAAACAATAAGTTATGCCCTATAAACAAGAGTTAATACTATCACATTGTATCTTAATTTATGAGATATTCTACAACTCTTGCCTTAAAGGCAAGACTTAACCAACAAGTTACGTCCCATGGACAAGATTTGAAAATATTATACTGTGCCTTGATTTATGTGATGCTCTATTAGTCTTGCCTCTAAGACAAGGCTTAGCTGTAATACCCCATACTTTTCCTAGCTTAAATTTGTTCCTAGAATGTTGAGTGCTAGATTTCAAAATAAATAGTATTTATTCCATGCGGAATTTTCAAGATTTCAACTTTCTATTGTGTGGAAAATTGAATAAGCTTTCCATTGATATAAGATTCATCCAAATCTGATACTCGGTGAAAGAGTTATGGCATTTTTAAGTTGATAGTGTGCCACCTGGGCACTTGGCGCGTCGTGGAGACGGGAAAAATGACAATCATCAATTTCAGTGGCCCTCCACGATATCCCCATATCATGGAGAAGCCCAAATTCCCAATTGTCTAATTTCACTAGACCGACGTGATGATGGCACATCACGCCGAAGGCCAAATTAGCATTACTATAGGGCACCGCGAGGTGGCGCATCGTGTTGAAGTTTTAGGTCCCAATTGTCAAATCCAGTGGGACAACACAATAGCTCTGCATTGTGGAGGTCCCCTATTTCCTATTCATTCTTTTCCAGAGAGCCACCGCGATAGTGGCGCATCGTGGTGGCCTAGTAAATCGGGATTTTTGGTCGTTTTTCCAGTTCTGATTGGGAGTTTAAAAAAAAGGGTATTTTGATAAATTATCCAGCCTAATCCATCCAAAATACATCGTTAAGCTTATACCAAAGCACTTTATGCTTATTTCATCAATTTTTTCTCAAAAGAAAACCCTAAATCATCGAAGCTCCCTCTCCAAGAAATTTAAATTCCTCCATTAATTCTCCAAAGAAATTAAAGATTAAGGATTCCCAATACAAGAACCCGAAGAATTCATCTTCAAAGCATCAATAGAGATCCAAGATTTAAATTTTAGCATCTAGTTCATCAATTGAGTTATGTGGGGTTTATGAACAAGGATCTACTTCCATCCTTGTGCCCAAAACTAAGATTTTAATTACAAATTCATATGATTTTGAGTGTTTATACATGAATTTCAAATTAGGGTTTATACCTATTATTGCTATATGCAAGATTATGAGTTTTTGAGATCTTTTGAAGATGAATTGCCTGTTTATTTTCATATTTCATTCCTATTATAGTAAATTATAGATTTTGAGATAAAGTGTCATTTTTTTCATTATCAAGCATGATTATTATGATGTTTTGACATGAGATTAATGGATGGGTTACTACCCCAAGATTGAATAATAATATTTTAAGAAAGATGATGTTAAAGCATCTTATGAGCAAATTATTTACAGATTTTTAGAAAAAGCTTTGATCTTTTGATCCTCAGTTTAGCTATGGAATTCATTTTACAGATTATTATAGATTATAGAACTCAAAACAGCTTTATTTATAGATTTACTCAAATGATTACATAATTGGTTTTAGTTAAACCCTTATGCTAGTTTTAAAGTGAATTTCCAATAGAATAAGCGTAGAAAATAAAAAGGGATTAGTATTTAGCACATCCTACTTCCACAAAACTACATAGCCAACGTAGCTACAAATTATCAGATTATTTCCATTTCTATATAGATGATAGATTTATCTTGTGATCGATCATATGGATAGGTTGTACTCTATGGCAAGAGTATGACACCTCTCCCCTATGTGAGGTTTCTTCCTTAGGAGAACGAGACGTTGGACTCCGTGTTAGCTCACATGGTTTATGTCAGTTAGAAAAACCTCCCTTACAGAATAGTTTTAAAGTATTTTTTGCTGCTAGCTAAAAGAAAAGAAAAGAATAACACAAAAGCTTTTAGAAAACTAAGTATAAAGGCTTAAAGCTCAAAGTTTACTCAGATTATGCTTTACAGAAAGATAATAGTTATATATTTTAGCTTTTAAATTTCAGATTCAGAAGTGAGCTCTCTTTATATTTAGATAATATGATTTACAAACAGAACATTAACACAACTTTTAGAACTAAATGTTATGGCTCACAAGATTTATAAAGTGTGTTTTATTCCTTATTGCTACATATTATAGTATTTCACATATTCCAGCTTATGTGAGTCATTTATATTTAGCATGCATTGTTTTATAAATGATGAATATAAGATGATGTTTTACTTATGCATTTCACCCCTATATACTCAGTACATCCTCAAAGTACCGATCCACATATACGTCTATATGCTACATTGTCTCATAATATAGGTGCAAGTTATAGTATATGTAGACAAAATCTAACAGTTGCAGATTCCAGCCAGCAGATGAGGAGTCCTCCTACTTCGGGGACTTAAGTTAGATGTCATTTATGTACTTTACTTTCTTACTCATATGTATTGATTAGAGGTAGTTGGAGTCGTGCCCCAACTATCTATAGTCAGCATAGTAGAGGCTTCAAAGATGTCAGTTAGAGTCAATTATGTAAATTTTAGTCCCTCTTTTCAGATTACATCAGAATGTAAAATGGTACCAGTATTGTATTTTCCCAGATTTCATCATTTTTATGTTTTCGCACAGTAAATTTAGCACTTTATACATATTTAATCAGTTGCTTAACAGTATGCCAGTTCATAGGTTAGCTTGGGATCACCTATGGTCCTAAGCACTGTGTGACGTCTCAGGACAGATTTTTGGGGTGTCACATAGCCTAAGAACCTTCCAAAAGAACAAGTTACGCCCAATTGACAAGTATTGACACTACCACATTATTTATTTATTTATGAGATATTCTATAGCTCTTTCCTTAGAAGCAAGACTTAACTCAAGGATTTTTAAACAACAAGTTGTGCTCCACAAGAAAGACTTGACACTATCACATTGTGCCTTGATTTATGAGTTATTCTATAATTTTTGCCTTAGAGACAAAACTTATCCCAAAGAACTTCCTAGCAACAATTCATGCCCTTAATTTTCCTTGATGTAAAAAAAGAAGACCCCTTTGCAGATTATCCAATTTTTTATTTATTAAAAAATATAATAGTAGTTGAGAAAAAAGAAAAAAGAGAACAAAAAAATTAGAGAAATAAATAAAAGAGATTGAGAAAAAAAATTAAGGTTAAGAAAAAAATGAAGAATTAAAAACAAATGAGAAAAAAATAAAAATAAAGTTTGAGAAAAATGAGAAAAAAAAAAGAAATGATAAAAATAAGGTTGAGACAAATGAATTTTAAAAAATGAATAAATAGATAATATTTGATAAAGAAAAGGAGAAAAAAAAATTAAGGTTGAGACAAATGAATTAAAACATGAAAATAAAAATAAGGAAAAAATAAAAAATAAAAATAGAATTTGAGAGACAAATGAGTATGGAAAGTTAAAAATATTTAAGGTGTAGAGGGACAAAAATGTACTTGTACTATATTTAAATGGAAAGGAAGGGTAGTATTTAAAAACTTTTCTTGTAGGGGTTAAAAATCTAAATCCACCATTATTGGGGCTATACCATGTAATTTCCTGTCCTTACATCCTCCCACTTGGCTTAATGACCAAATACCATTAATATTTAATGTCATAAATATTAGTTGTGCATAAAATAAATATTTTCTATGATGTCCATCATACATACCATAATATGAAAAACTACTAAATGAGTTATGGTGGTTATACATAATTTGTGCTGCACACTCCCTTCCATATACTACTATATATCATAAGCTATAAAACATCTGACATTATGGTCTGTACTAATATCTCATTGAGACTTATCCTGTAATTTCTCAAAAATAGTAATGTGTACACCATTATACAAAATAGGAAATTCATTAATATAAATATAAATGATCTCAAAGTGTCAAAATATCGTAAATGCATCAAGCATAAGTACAACTAAGACCTTTCTTTAAATGTGTTCTTTAAATGACATTGGTTGTAGACCATTTATTAACGAATTTGCAATCACAAAATCAGTTCTACTATTCTCAAGTGACACTCTTTGTTCCTAAACTTCTTCCTTGACAGTAAATTACTTTAGTCCCATATGTTTGGCATCTTTGGAGTACTTATTGTTCTTGGAAAAGAATGCTACTGCAGTATTATCATAATATATTTTCAGTAGCTTGGTAATGATGTCGACTACCCCATATCTTGAAATAAAGTTTCGCAACCATAATACATGGGTTGTGGTTTCAAAATATGCCATAAATTCTGCTTTTAGTGTGGATATAGCAATGGAATATTGTTTAGGAATCTCCGTGATATTGCTTCTTTTACTAATAGGAACAAATAATTGGTGATGTTTAAGCTACACCTCTTCTCAAAAGATGGTCTGGTCATTGTCAAATATAGTAACCCAACAAAGATTGTGGTCAAATCCCAAGGGAATATGTGAATTCACGGCTCACAGTTGTTGTAATCAATGGGCATAACATGAAAAGTAAATGGGGGGATTTGTGTAGTAATCCCGAGCAAGTAACTATATCAACTTTGTTCATAATCAGTCATAGGAGAACACTAGAATTGTGTTCCCCATGACTTTTCAACTCCATAGGCTTATCGTGATTTATTGAACCAACCCGATACCTTACATATAGAATTTATGTTATGTACCTTCTACAATTTTTTGGATGAGTAAAAGGATTTCACCTTTTACCTTTTGAGTCTTAGGATGTTCCCTTACTAACCCTTATATTGATCCTAGTTAACTATTATCTTTTGAGTCTCTAGTTATTAGATAAAACCTAACCATCTTACTAAGATAAAACCTAGAAGCATGGAGCAATAGTTAAACTCTAAATTACTGTTGTCTTTATTTTTTCCTAGTTACTACTCCTCTTCTGGAGTAAGTAAAAATAATCTAGGAAGGAACCTAATGTGTGCACCCATTAAGAAAACTATTCTAATATAGATAAAGAAATACATTCATGGGTATCAATTGAGAACAACAATAGCACTTCCCATACTTCGTCAATCTGCCAGGATTTTCACAACCCTAGATATGGGTTTCTAGCCACTTATGCTTATGAAAAACTCAACAATATTCATAATCGAAAGCATATATGAAATCACAATAATAAGAAGTATAAAAACCAACAACCGTAACCGAATTAATGATCCAAAGTTAATACAAGAGAATCCCAAGATCAAAATCTAATCTTGTAATCAAAATATGTTTGTGTATATCAAAAGTGCGTAACTTCTACTAAAAAATACATAAAGGATATTTATAGTACATGAGGCAACCCAAAAACCAAAGACCAGACAAAATAAGACAAAAATAGGGTCGGTGGCCACTTATGGTCTGTACTTGTTCCCTGACCATGGCCTAGGTAGTACTTGTGGCCTGTAGGGTAGGCGCAAGTGCCAGGACCCAAAAATCCTGCAGGTTTGCTCTTAGGATTTTGGACTTCTGGAACTTGCTTTGCATACTTCCAATCTATATGTCTTACTTGCTGTCCATATGTTGACCTAGTAAGTTTCGAGAGTTGTGTTTTTAGCTCTTCTTTAATTCTCGAACATGCTTTGATCATGATCAAGCCGAAAAGTATTCCGAATATCCATAATTGCTCCAATCAGTATCCTAAAACACTTTTTCATTTTTTTCATAAACTAAGCATCCAAAACATGATTTCTTGTAAAATATACCAAAAACGCATTATATCTAACAAAACAACCTCAAAAACATGCATATTTTCCTTGTTTTAAGCATCTAAAGTGCTATATTTTTATAGCACATCAACACCCTTAAATTAGAAAATTTTTATGTCCTCATGCAAAAAAATACAACAAAATAAAAATGATGCTTAACTAGGAGAATCTAACCTATTCAAGGTAGTCTGTCAATACTTTAAGTTCAGAACACAACACCCCCTCCAATCTCATTTTTCAAAATCAACTGTGTGTGAATCAAGGAGCACAAAAATGTGACACAATGGGATCAAGGCATGATAATTACATTAGCAACAGACAACCACTCATTTATAAAAGTTACACTACCCAAAACAAGCAAGTTGGGTATGTTAAGTCACTCAGTATGTCTTAGATTCAGTCATGCAGTTTGTTTCAGTTGTGCATACCAGTATATAGCTTTAGTTCCTTAGTATCTTTAGTTTAATTATCCTTTTTTGAGGATGAATGTTCCCAAGGAGGAGATATTGTAATACCCCATACTTTTCTTAGCTTAGTTTAGCTCTTAATGTGTCAAGGGTTAACTTCAAAAGCATATAACTCTTGACCGTATTGAATTTTCTAGCTCCAGACCCACCAATGTGTAGATAATTGAATCATCGTTCCAACAATACCAATTTCTCCTTAATCCTATACTCAGTTGAGAAGTAATGACAATATTAGTAAAAATAGTAGCGCATCGTGATAAACACCGCATCGCGGTGAAGGACAAATTCATAATTTTTTGATTTCTAGTGGTGCATTGCGATTAGCCTGGATCATGGAGAGGTTCCAATTCCCATTCATCCCTTTCTAGTAGCTCAACACGATTTGACTGTATCACATCAAAATTCCCAATTGGACTGACACCGCATCGCAGTGGAGTACAAAATAGCACTTGTCCTTTTCTAGTGACGCAACATGATTACATCGCATCGTGCTAGAGCCCTAAATAGAATTCATCCTTTTTACAGCGATCCACCGGGACTGTACTGCATCGCGACGGGGCTCAAAATCAGGACTTCCAGTTCCGAGTTAAAGTTTTAAAGGGCTATTTTATCATTTCCCCAAGCCCCAATCCACGAACATTAGATAATTAATACTATTCTAACTATTATATGCGTATTTTCATCAAAAATTACTCTCCAAGGAAACCCTAGAATTCTAATGTTAATCCCCAAGAAATCCAAATTCCACCAATTTTTTCCAAGATAACTCAAAATTTAAGTTTTTCAATTCAAGATATTTAAGAAATCATCTTCAAAAGCACAAATAAGAATTCAAGTTCAAGTTTATTTATCAATTTCACCAATTAAGGTATGTGAGGTTATGAGCAAGCATAATCCTGTCATCTTTGTGCCCAAAACTAGTTTTTAATTATAAGTTACATAATTTTGTATGATTACCCACGAATTTCAATTTGGGGTTCATACCCAAATATTGCTATTTGAAGATTATGAGATTTCAAGTAATTTAGATGATGAATTGCATGGATATTTCGTATTTTAATGTGTGTGATATAAATTTCCAAATTTAGAATTGAATTTCAATTCTTTCATTACCAAGCATGAACTTTATTATGATTTGAAATTAATTTGATGTATGGGTTACTAAGCCCTAGTTTGAATGTTGATATTTCAAGAATGAATATGCTCTAAGCATCCCATGAATAGTTATTTTCATTTTTTAATAAATATTTGATTTTTTGACCTCAACTTAGACATGGAATCCACTTTACAGTTTCATTTACAATTTAAATTAACAGATATACAGTTGGTTTTTATTATAAACCATTATACTAGTTGTAAAGTGGATTTCCTACAGAATGAGCATACAGATTAAAGGGAGTAGTATTTAGCACCGATTTGGGTATGTTCACATGCCCCAGAACAACAAGCCAATGTAGGTTCAGATTATCAGATTATTCCTATTTCTATATGGATGAGAGTTACAGATGTGATCACTTAGATTAGGTTATACTCCTTGACAAGAGTATGACACATCTTCCCAATGTAAGGTTTTCTTACAAGGGAACTAGGCGTCAGTTAGAAGAACTTTTCTACAGCTTACAAAAAAGAGTAAAGAATAATAGAAAAGCTTTTAGAAACTAAGTGTAAAAGCTCATGATTTTATTCAGATATAGTTTTATATAAGTCATTAGCTACTAGATTTTAGCTTTCAATTTATAGATATAAAAGTGAGTCCTTTTTACACTTAGACAGTATGATTTCATGATAAAATACAAGTGCAGCTTTTAAAACTAAGAGTTATGACTCACTAGATTTATATAGCATGTTTTATCACTCATGATCATGATTCTTAATTTTCAGTTATTCAAGCTATTATGAGTTATCTACACTTAGCATGCATTCTTTTACAAATTTACACTAATGTTAAGTTATTGTTTTAATTATCCATTCACCTCATTTACTCAGTACAATCCAGAAGTACTAATCCACATATACGTCTAAGTGCTATATTGTCTCATAATGTAGGTTTAGGTGCTCAGTTTCAGTAGCGTAAGTGATTTCGAGCATCTTTATCTGCATCCCAATAGTTGGTGAGTCCTCATAGTTGGGGACCCAGTCCTTTAGTTTTTTAGTTTATTGGTATAGATAATTTAGTATTTTCAGACAGTTCGAGTCAGCTGGGGGGTTTGTCCCAGTGACTCTCTAGTTATTAGTAGTAGAGGCATATCAGACTGCTAGATATGATTTAGATTTCTGGTATTGATTGTTCAGACTCTTGAGTTTTATATTTTTAGATATTATATTCAGATGATTTTAGCTAATCTTATATAGAATTTTGGATTTTAGCTTTGATTATAAGTCTATATTTCTTTATTATGAGCTTTAGATTTAGTAGAAAGCTTATAGGGTCAGATTAAGGCTACTCATAGTCTTGAGCACCATGTGACATCTTGAGACTAGTTTTTTGAGGAATTACAAACTTGGTATCAGAGACTAAGGCTATAAGTACCTAGGGAGTTAGACAAACTACGTTACATAGAGTCTTGATCATGGGTGTAAAGCATGCCATATCTATGATCAAGAGACTACGGGACATTTTAGGAAATCATGTCTTTCTTTCATGATCTATCATGCTTATAGTATCTCTATTCTACTTTTAACTTATGCTCTTACGTGACAATTGAATATGTCTCCTCGTCGAGCTAACACCCTCAGAAATGATAACTAGCCACCCAGCTTGCTAACTCTCTGTATGAGAATGTATTCCATCTTGAATTTCTGGCTTTCTTTCAGGAATTAGCCCAAGCTATGACTGATAATGTTTAGGGCAACCATCAAGCGGAAGTCCCACTTCAACAGAATGGGGATTTAGTAGCAGCCAGAATTTGAGACTTCATGAGAATAAATCGGTCTAAGTTCTTTGCATCAAAAGCAGGTGAGGACCCATAACTTTACTTAGAGAAGATAAGAAAGATCACCCAAATTATGTATGTTACTAAGAAAGAGAGTGTAGAGTTGGAATACTATAGGCCGAAGGATGTGGCGTATGATTGGGTGGTATGTGGAAGAATAGTAGAGGTGAAAATGCAACTTCTATGAGTTGGCAAATATTTTAGGATGCATTTCTAGATAGGTTATTTTTGTGTGGAATGAAAGAAGCTAAGGTAGAGGAGTCTGTGAGCCTGACGCAAGGCTCAATGATAGTGAAAGGGTACTGCCTTAAATTCAACCAGTTGTCTAAGTATGCTTTTGATATAATGGCTGAGCCTAGGGCAAGTATGAGTAAGTTTGTTACTGGAGTATCTAGTTTGGTAGTCAAGGAGTGTAGGACTGCCATGCTTATTAGGGACATGGATCTTGCTAGATTGATGATTTATGCTTAATATATTGAGGCAGAAAAGTTGAAAGGAAGAGAGAAGGGAAATAACAAGGCTAGAATCGGGTAGTTTGAGTATAGCCAGACAAAGTTTGGAGGGAGAAATCGTTCACAGTTTTAAAATCATTCATCCATGCCAGCGCTATCTTTAGCCAATGCTCCCGCCCCCAGAGCTAGACAGGAGTAGTAGGGTAAGAATTTTATGTCCATATCTCAGAATAGTATAAGTAGAAAATCTAGTTATATTTCATATGCTAAGTGTGGTAAGAATCATCTTGGTAAGTGCTTGTTAGGACAAAAAGGTTGTAATGTTTATAGTATGTTGGGACATGGAATCAAAAAGTGTCCTTATGCTTAGCAGGGAAACAAAGATGCTTGTCCCCAGGCTCAGGCTACTAGCACACCAGCTCCTCTAGGTCTCTCAGTCCCTCCTCAGGGCGCATCATCCAGTATCGGTGGCGGTCAGTGCCAGAATCAATTTTATACTTTACTATCCCATCAAGAGTAGAAGAGTTCCCCAGATGTTATTACTGGTATGCTTCGAGTCTTTCATCTTGATATTTATGTGTTGTTTGACCCTAGGTCAAATTTCTTTTATGTGACCCAATTGCAGTAAATTTTGAAATAGATCTTGAAAAGATCCCTGAGCCCTTCTTAGTTTCTACCCCACTAGGTGAGTTAGTTATTTCCAAACATATCTATAGAAAGTATCCTATCAATATCCTTCATAAAATCATGTTAATAGATTTAATAAAGTTAGATATGGTCGACTTTGACCTTGTTCTTGTTATGGATTGACTCCATTCCTCTTTTGCATCTATATATTATTGCATCTGAGTGGTGGAGTTTCAGTTTCCAGATGAGACAGTATTTGAGTGGGAAGGTAATTCAGTGTCTCCCAAGAGTCATTTTATATCCTATATTAAAGCCAAAAAGTTAATCTCAAAAGGGTGTATCTATCATCTAGTTTAAGTCAAAGAGTGTATCTATCATCTAGTTTAAGTCAAAGACACTAAGTTTGAGACTCTAACAGTTCATCATATAGTCAATGAGTTTCCTGATATTTTTTCTGAAGATTTGCCAGGGGTACCTCCTGATAGGGAAATAAAATTTGGTATTGACCTTCTTCCAAATACTCAACTTATCTCCATTTTTCTATATTGTATGGCTCCAGTTGAGCTTAAAGAGTTAAAAAATAGCTTAAAGACCTCTTATATAAGGGTTTCATAAGGCCAGTGTCTCTCCATGGGACGCTCTCGTTCTATTCATGTAAACGAAAGATGGTTCTTTACAAATATTCATTGACTATCATCAGCTGAATAAAGTCATAGTCAAAAAAATATCCTCTTCCTAGTATTGACACTTATTCGACCAACTCCAAGGAGTAAGTTACTTCTCTAAGATAGACCTTAGATCTGGATATCATCAGCTTAGAGTAAGGGAGTGTGATATTCCAAAAACAACTTTTAGAACCTGTTACAGTCATTTCAAGTTTCTAGTCATGTCATTTGGTCTTACCAATGTCCCAACAACCTTCATGGATTTGATGAACAGAGTGTTCAAATAGTATTTGGACATGTTTGTCATAGTCTTTATTAATGATATTCTTGGTTATTCTCGTAGTGAGGATGATCATGTAGACCACCTTAGAATTGTGTTGCAAATTCTTAGGGATTACCAGTTATTCATCAAATTCAGTAAATCTGAATTTTTGCTAAGATCATTAGCTTTCATCGGTCACATTATTTCCAGTGATGACGTAGATTTGATCCCCAAAAGATAAAAATAGTAAGAAACTAGCCTAGACCTATCTCTCCATCAGACTTCCAAAGTTTCTTAGGTTTAGCTGGCTATTATAGATTCTTTGTTGAGGCTTTTTCTTCTATTGTATCCTATGTCTAGATTAACTTAGAAGAAAGTTAAGTTTCAGTAGTCAGATTCCTGTAAGAAGAGTTTTTAGGAGTTGTAGATTCGACTTTCTTCAGCCATAATTTTAGCTCTACCTGATGGTATAGTTGGGTTCGTTGTCTATTGTAATGCCTCTAGAATTGGTCTGGGTTATGTTTTGATGCAGAGAGGTAAGGTTATAGCCTATGTCTCTAGAAAACTTAAGCCTCACAAAAAGAACTATCCTACCCATGATCTTGAGTTAGCAACTATTGTGTTAGCCTTAAAAATTTGGAGGCACTATTTTTATGGGTTGTATGTTCATGTGTTTATGGATCACAAAATTTTGCAGTATGTTTTATCTCAGAAGGGGTTAAATCTTCATCAGAGAAGGTGGTTAGAATTATTGAAAGATTATGATATGAGTGTGTTGTATCATCAGGGCAAGGACAATGTAGTGACAGATGCCCTTACTAGATTGTCCATGGGCAGTGTTGCTCATCTGGAGAATGATAAGAGAGAGTTAGTTCGAGAAGTTCATCGGTTAGCTACATTGGGTAGGAGGTTGGTTGAATCAGCTTAAGAAAATGTTTGGGTTCAGAGTAGTTCAGAATCTTCTCTAGTTTCTGAAGTAAAAGATAAGGAGGATAAGGATCCTAGTTTGGTCAAATTGAAGGGTTCAGTTAAAGACCAAAAGGTAGAGGTTTTCTCCCAAGGGGGAGATAGAGTATTGAGATACCAGAGTAGATTGTGTGTGCTATGTGTTGATGATTTGAGGCAGTGGATTATGGTAAGAATGCATGGTGCGCGTTAGTCTATTCATCCAGGAGCCACCAAGATGTATCATGATTTACGAGAAGTTTATTAGTTGAGTGGTATGAAGAAAGATATAGCAGAATTTGTAGCCAAGTGTGTGACTTATCAATAGGGTAAGATAGAGCACTAAAGACCTGGTGGCATATTGTAGGAGTTTGGTATTCCCACTTGGAACTGGGAAGAGGTGAATATTGACTTTGTACTAGATTACCCTATTTACATCATCAATATGGTTCGATTTGGGTTATTGTAGATAGATTGACCAAATCAGCCCATTTCTTGCTAGTTCACACATCCTACACAACTGAAGATTATGCTAAGCTGTATATTAGAGAGTTGGTTAGATTGCATGGAGTTCCCTTTTCCATCATCTCATTTAAGGGTACTCAGTTTACCTCTCAATTTTGGAAAGCCTTTCAGAAGGTTCTTGATACCCAAGTTCATCTCAGTTCATCTTTTTATCCACAGGAAGATGGTCAAGTAGAAAGGACCATTTAGACCTTAGAGGATATGTTAAAGTGCATGGATGATTCAACTTTTGTAATCCCTCTAGAAAGCACAAATATTTAGAATAGCCTTTCATACGAAATAGTTCCAGTAGAGATTCATGATCATCAGATCCATCGCCTAAGAAACAAAGAATTTCCCTTGGTTAAAGTTCTATGGCAAAATTAGTCCGTTGAGAGTGCTACTTAGGAAGCAGAAGCAGACATGTGTACCAAGTATCCTCACCTTTTCTCTACGAACTCAGATTCAGTCGAAGGTAACAGTCCTTCTTAATTTAGTTCTTTTCAAGTCTCAGATTCAACTATATAGTTATCTTCATATAAATTTATACACTCTCAGATTAGTTCAGTCGCTCAGTATGTCTTAGATTCAGTCATACAGTTTGTTTTAGTTGTGTATGCCAGCATATAGCCTCAGTTCCTTAATATCTTCAATTTAATTAACCTCATTCGAGGATGAATGTTCCCAAGCGGGAGATATTGTAATACCTCATACTTTTCTTAGCTCAGTTTAGCTCCTAGTGTGTCAAGGGTTATAACTTTTGATGTGTATATAATTTTCCAGTTCTAGACCCACTAATCTGTAGATAATTGAATCAGCTTTCCAATGATACTAATTTTGGCTTAATCCGATACTCGCTTGAGAAGTTATGGCAATTTTAGTGAAAATAGTAGGGCATCGCGATAAGCACTACGTCGCGGTGAAGGGAAAACTCACAATTATCCAATTTCCAGTGGAGCACAATGATTAGCCTGCATCGTGGAGAAGTTCCAGTTCCCTTTCTTCCCTTTCCAGTAGCTCAATGCAATTTGCCTGTATTGCATCAAAATTACCAATTAGACAGACACCGCGTCGCAGTGGAGTGTAAAATGGCACCCATCATTTTTCAGTGGAGCAATCCAATTACACTGCATAGCGCCAGAGCCCAAAATGGTGTTCGTCCTTTTTTTCCAGTGAGCCATCGCGATTGTACCACATTACGGTGGAGCTCAAAATTGGGACTTCCAGTTCCCAGTTAAATTTTTAAAGGAAAATTTCTTCATTTACCTAAGCCTCAATCCGTGAACAATAGATAATTAATCCTATTCTAACCATTATATGCATATTTTCATCAAAAATTACTCTCCAAGGAAGCCCTAGAACTCAAATCTTAATACCCAAGAAATTCAAATTCCACCGTTCTTTTTCCAAGATAACCCAAAATTCAAGATTCCCAATTCAAGATATTCAAGAAATCATCTTCAAAAGTACAAATAAGAATTCAAGTTCAAGTTTCTTTATCAATTTCACCAATTAAGGTATGTGGAGTTATGAGCAAGGATAACCCTTTCATCCTTGTGCCCAAAACTAATTTTTAATTACAAGTTACATGATTTTGTATGATTACTCCTGAATTTTAATTTAGGGTTCACACCCAAATATTTCTATTTGAAAATTATGAGATTTCAAGTGATTTAGACGATGAATTGCATGGCTATTTTTGTATTTTCATACGTATGATATAAATTTATAGATTTAAAATTAAATTTCAATGCTTTCATTTTTAAGCATGAACTTTATTATGATTTGATATGAATTTGATACATGGGTTATTAAGCCCTATTTGAATGTTGATATTTCAAGAATGACTATGCTATAAGCATCCCACGAATAGTTATTTTCAGATTTTAATAAAGATTTGATCTTTTGACCTCAGCTTAGACATGGAATCCACTTTACAGTTTTAGTTACAGTTTCATTTAACAGATATACAGTTGGTTTTTGTTATAACCATTATACTAGTTTTAAAGTGGATTTCCTACATGATGAGCATACAGATTGAAGGAAATAGTATTTAGCACCGAGTTGGGTATGTTCATATGTGCTAGAACTACGAGCCAATATAGGTTTAGATTATTAGATTATTCCTATTTCTATTAGATGATAGTTACAGATGTGATCACTTAGATTAGGTTATACTCCTTGGCAAGAGTATGACACCTCTCCCCAACGTGAGGTTTTCCCATAAGGAAACTAGAAGTTTGACACTATAGTAGCTCGCATAATGTATGTCGGTTAGAAGAACCTCCCTACCACTTACAAAAAAGAGTAAAGAATAACAAAAAAACTTTTAGAAACTAAGTGTAAAGGCTCACAATTTTATTCAGATATTATTTTATATAAGTCATTAGCTATTAGTTTTCAGCTTTTAGTTTACAGATATAAAAGTGAGTCCTTTCTACACTTAAATAGTATGATTTCAAGATAGAATACAAGTGCAACTTTTAGAACTAAGTTTTATGACTTACTAGATTTACAATCCAGAAATACTAATCTACATATACGTCTATGTGCTACATTGTCTCATAATATAGGTTCAGGTGCTCAGTTTTAGCAGCGTGAGTGATTTTGAGCATCTCTATCTTATTCCCGATAGTTAGTGAGTCCTAATAGTTCGGGGACCCAATCCTTTAGTTTTTCATCTTATTAGTATAAATGATTCAGTATTTTCAGACAATTTGAGTTAGCTGGGAGGTTTGTTCTAGTGACTCTCTAGTTATTAGTAGTAAAGGCTTGTCAGACTGCTAGATATGATTCAGATTTCTAGTATTGATTGATCAGACTCCCGAGTTTAGTATTTTTAGATATTATATTCTGATGATTTCAGCTTAGCTCATATAGAATTCTGCATTTTAGCTTTGATTATATGTCTATATTTCTCTATTATGAGATTCAGATTTAGTAGAAGGCTTATAGGATTATCTTAAGGATACTCGTAGTCGTGAGCCTGTGTGACATCTTGGGACCTATTTTTGGGGTGTTACATGGGGGCATATCATCTAGCGGAGGTGATGGTGTTGGCGGTTCTCTACTAGAGAATGCACCTGCTACTAGCTCTATATGCCGCTGCCTATCAACGACTACAATCTCCATCAAATTATGCCTATCCTTTTTAACGGTCTGGTCATATGGGATATCAGGATCCTACAAGTCTTTAATGTGACCTTTTTTGGACCCAACCATTGGGACCTCCTCTTTATCTTCCACAAAGAAACAAACTGTCTCAGTGCATGTAAAGGTTATATCTGACCACCGGGGGTATAACTGAGGGAGTGTGTAAACCCCTACGCTTCTAAGTTAATAATCGGGCCTTCATTCTTATGAGTGTAAAATCTATTCTCATGATTCATATTTGAATCCATGTTTCATAATCATTAACCTTGTGTGAATTAATATTATGAGGTGGGAAAAATGTTCTTAAGTGTCACTTAGAGCAAAGTGAGCTAAGAGCCTTTGATCCAGCCAATTTTTGGTATTCGATATCACAAGGGTCATCCTTGAATGAGTATAACTTTATGTATATATGGAAGTTGGCAGATTAAGACCCACAAAATTGTATAAAATCGAATTAGCTTTCCAAAGATTCCAATTTTACCTTAATCCGACACCTGAGTGAAAAGTTATGGCTTTCCCAAGGGGTGTGCATCACCTAACAATTTCCTAAGACTACTGGAAAGGGTTTGATATAAGTTGTGCGACATAAACCTTAAGGTTTTCCATAGGTTGTGCGGCGTAAATCTTATGGCCAAGCGGCATAGACACTTTATTTTTGAGTTATTTTGAGGGAAACTATGTCATTTGACATTTGATAAACGTCCCTAATAACTATACGAGATTAATAGTCCCTAAAAATGTTTTAACCCTATCAACATCATTAGTTCATCATCTAAAACACAAGAGGAGAAGAGCAACTAGGGTTTGCACAATCAAGCTTGAAGATTCAATTTTTTCATAATTTCTTCATCACAAAGGTATGTGGGGTTATGAACAAGGATACTCCTTTCATCCTTGTGCCCAAAACTAGTTTTTAAAGTTGAATTTACATGAATTTACATGATTTATAGTCTAGGGTTCGTACCCAATTATCATTATTTGAAGTCTATGAAGTTAGAAGTGATTTAAATGTTGAATTGCATGTCTATTTTCACAACTTTATGCGTGTGATATGATTTTACAGATTTCCAATTGAGTTTTTAGCATGATATTGTGATTCTTGATTTTAGTATCTTGATATTTTTGAAGTATTTCAAGAAGTATATTGAGCATGACGTTTTGCTATGAATTTGCATAAGTTTAAAGAATAGGTATTAAACCCTAATTTTAAATATTGATATTTCAGAAGATTATGATTTTAAACCTCCTTTATAAGTTGTTTACCAAGATTTAAGAAAGAAATTGATCTTCTGATCCTATGCTAAGATAAGGAATCCACATTGTTCATATAGTTTGAGATTTTAGAAAAAGAAGCATAGTTGGTTTTCATTATAAACCCTTATGCTGTTTTAAGGTGGATTTCCTAAAGTTCTGAGCAATAAGTATGGGAGTAGTATTTAGCACTGAGTTGAGTATGATTCGAAGGTCTTATTCCCCAGAACTACAAACCACCGTAGTCTTAAGCATCAATAGTGGGATAAGTTATTCATCACTTAATATAAGGTTCTATGCTGATGGCAAGGGTAGAATAGCTCTCCCCAACATGGGTAAGACGTTGGACTCCATGAAGGTTCACATGGTTTATGTTGGTTAGAAAAACCACCCTAACAGAAAAATAATAACAAAATATTCTGTAAAAACTGAGTGTAAAGGATCTCAAATTTACTCAGATATTTTCTTACATAAGACTTCAATTATCAGATTTTAACTTTTACTTTTCACATAAAAAAGTGCATCCTTTTTACACTAAGCCAACATGATTTGAAAACAAAATAAGACTAAAGCTTTTCAGAACTAAGTGTGGTGGCTCATAGAATTACCTTTATTCTTTACTTCTCATGATTTATGATTTTACAGTTTTGATTACTCAAGCCAAGGTGAGTCACTTACACTTAGCATGCACTTTTGAGAGTTTGTATGAATAGTGCATGATTGTTTACTTATGCATTCACCCCATATGCTCAGTACATTCCAAAAGTACTGATCCATATATATACATTGTTTAATAATATAGGTACCAGATCAGTTGTATTACATATGTCATGATCAGACAGTTGCAGATTGCAGCCAACAGGTGATGAGTCCTCCTACTTTGGGGACTTCAGTTAGAAGTCTCATGTACTTTACTTTCTTACACATATGTATTGATTAGTGGTAGTTGAAATCACGTCCAAGCTATCTATATTTAGTATAGTAGAGGCTTCATAAATGTCAGTCAGAGTTAGTTATGTACACTTTAGTTCCTTCCTTCAATTTTATCAGAATGTAAAATTATATCAGTATTGTATTTTCCCTAGATTTCATCATGATTATTTTTTTGCACAGTAAACTCAGTTATTTTATACATATTTAAATCAGTTGTTTAACAGTATGGCAGTTCATGATTTAGATTGGTATCACTTGTGGTCCTAAGAATCGTGTGATGTCTAGGGGGTAGTCTCGGGGAATTATAGAGTGGCTGCTACACAGCTCTCTGTGAAAAAGCGTATCTCTACACATAATATATCAAGTTTTTACCCCATCTGGGCTATATCTGGTGCATTTGTCACTATGAATCGAGCTGTAACTCATCTTTCAAACACATCGAGCCATGCCTGGAAGTCGACATATAGCTTAGACAGTGCAGTTCTTTGCGCAGCCTCCCATCTAGCCTCTACCTACTTAAATTTGGTCCTAACCCCATATCTTATCTGCTCGTATAGGGTAGTCATCTTGATATCAACAATCCTTACCCACGCATCTATGGTCCTCTGGCTGTCCACTAAGCTTTGAAAAAAATCTCTTGAAATAGTGATCATACATGTTGAAGGATCTGTAGTGAATGGGCAAGTAAGCTCCAAAGATATGCCAGCCAGCTCTAAAGTCGATGCTGGCACTAAAGAAGAAGTGGCTGGTGTCCCCTTGCCCTGTGTACTCGAATCTTGAGTTTCTCTCTGCTTCCCTATATCCATATCAACACTAATGCCTATATCGGCTCGATATGCATCACCAGGCTCTATGGAAACTGAGAGACCTTCAGTCTGGGCCCGAGGTACTGTTGCCTGCTCTCTCGATCTCCTGGGAAAGCCTGGACATGCCAGATCCTTTATAGTCTTTGTTAGTACGGTCACTATCATAAGTACCCTCTTATTAACTCTTAGTATCTCAGGTACACTAACCTCATCACAGAACTTATGAATCATGCAAGGGAATGGAAGATTAGTCAACTCCCCAAATGCTCTGTCGTGCATCTCATGCTAGAGAATGGAAACAAACTACAACATATCTAGCCATCAAACAAGCCACCCATACTGCACCCTCCCAAGTCAAAAAATTATCCAAAATAGTGGGGAACAGTCGGTATCTGATCAACAACCAACAAAACTTGCCTTCAAATGTTAATGAGCCCTTCTTGATCATACCATGACCCTCAATGCATGGGGTAGAATCACCTAAAGGTGAAATGTAACTGGCTATCCACTAGCTATCTTAAACCTTTCTCATATGTGCTCACCTCCAATAAGATGTATCGATCATATGCAACCATCAGTCTATGGTCACACTTAGTTGTAGATGTTAGAGTAATATAACCTGGGATGAAGATGACTCTATGGATAGTCTCTGTAGAAATATCACTCTGACCCTTTTAACTAGTGTATGATCAAGTTGTGGCTGCATCATGAATTTTACCAGGACCGGAGCTCTGCACATAGAAAGGATTACTGTTACTTGGTATGATGCATAAAACTCACGTACCATAGCCGGGCTGTAAGAACCGAGTGGTTGATTCATCCACTCTAACTTATATTAATCAAATACAACCTTTAACTGTGGTACTCAACTCATCTATGATAGATCAATCCAGAACTCCTCATAAATAACCCTCGTAGGCCTGCCTGCTTTCTAAATTTGGCTATTTATATCAAATATCTTCCTCATCCCTTCCACATACCACCTTGGGTTTCCCTCGTCAAGAGGTGCTTGAGAGGCGTGTGTGGGTGCAGGAATATGCCCATGTTATACTGGTGCATTGTGGTAAGGTTACTCTATATGCTCCTCAGACTGAGATACATCTGGATACTTTACATCAGTAGCGATACCCTACTCAGACTGGGGTACATCTGATTACTATACGTGAGCAGCGGTACTCTCCTTAGACTGAGGCATCGCTGATAACTCCTCCTGCTTTGCCTCCTCGGATGAAACCTGGGACCCCTCCTCAGACTGAGGGTCCTGAGCTGCAACCTGTGGAGTAGACTCCAAATCTTTTTCATCCTCCTCCTCCTCATCAAGTGGAAGAGTGTGTGAGGGTGACATTTACACTGGCTTCATCTGTGGTTGGGCTGCAACTATCTGAGAAGCCTGATGCGTCTGCCCTCTAGTAACTCTACATGTTACCCATACTGTAGTGTCTATATATCTCTGCCTCGGGTACTCCTATAATGAACCACTAGTCTTGGGAGACTCTTCCCATCTCCTTTAGGTATCAAACTTGTTCTTCATTACAACTTTACATTCCATATGTACCTAAAAAACCAATTGTTAGTTTCCAATAAAAATGAGGGATAACAAAAGTTGAAGAAAGCTCTAAATTCAAAAAGTTCAAATTTTTCCTTAATTTTCACACTCCTATAACCCATTTGAAATACCAACAAGTCCAATGTATACATATACATCAAGAATAATGATTTTCAATACAAACCCAACATGCTTAACTTGTGGTATTACTCTATTCCTTTAAGTTTAACTTTCGATTAAGGCCTAACTTCAGATTTTACTTCAAAACAAGGCCCTACATTAAGATTTTAGGATACTTCAAGGATCATACATACAAGCATGATAGATTCTATATATTTTGCAATGGAATACATATATCAATTTGTTTAAACAATTAACAGATCAATACATAACCATTAGGAGTCGAGAAAGTTACCTTTTTATGAAGAATCTGAAGTGAACAGTGAAGAAATCAAGAAAAACCAAAGTTGGAACTTGTTTTTAGTGTACTGGGACAAGTTGGTATCTCAAACAAGTGTCAATTTAGCCTTAAGTTTGGGGTTAGTTTATGTTTTAAGAGGGAAGTTTGAATTCAAAGAGAAAAGTGAAGTTTTGAGGATTTGAATAAGTTGGAATAAAGTTAAGGATGTTTAAATAAGGATGGGGGCTATTTTAGGTCATAGTAAGTGTTGTTGGGCCCAAAATTTTAATTAAAAATTAGGCCCACTAAAGACCTAGCCGCTTCAGCCACTTTCTACCACTTGCGGCTAGGCATGGGGCGGAAGTGCCACCTATGGCCAGCAGGTGTAGGACAAAAGTGCAGTGCAAAAATTTTGGTTTGCTTTTCTACAATCCAAACTCGGTGTTTTGATATTTTTCCAGGTACTTATGGTCCCATAACCTAAGTTTGAAGTCCCAAAAGTATGATTAGATGCCAAAGTCCACAACTTTCCATTTTTCATTCTCAAAATTTTGACTTTACTCAACTTACCCTGTGGGACTTGTGATCATGATGGTTTGATCACACAGTCCCTTTACCTGAAAATCAATGAATGTAGCAATTTTTCCCATATTTCGAGTAAGTCCAAGAGCTAATCACCTTACAAAAAAGAAAAAAAACAAAACATGAACACTAAAAATAGTGAATTTCCTCCGACTCAACGCTTGATTTAACGTCACGATACGATGTGGCTGTGTTGGTTACTCAAACTTCACCAACAAGCCCATGGGTTTCCTCCCATGCAACACTTGATTTAATATCGCGACACAATGCGAGTACCTTGATTACTCAGAATTTATCAAGATACCCAGAAGAGTATCCTTTAGGGCCATCAATACAATCTATCATCGACACCACTCTCATATCAGTTGGCTGCTTCATTGTCTTTCAGATGTTAAATGTAGCCGCCTCACCGTTGATTCTGAATTTCAACTCTCCTTTCTCCAAGTCAACCATCGCTCTACCTGTGTCCATAAACATTCTTCCTAATATAATGAGCATCTCAGTGTCAATCTCATAGTCAGAAATGACAATGTCAACCGGGAATATGAATTTGTCCTCTCTCACAATCACATTAAACAAATCATGACTAAATATTTGAATTTGAAACATGATGCATGAACTGAGATGGATTCACAACTCACATGTATGCTAAAAAATTACCATGTATACTAAAAAATTACCTCATGGAATATCTATATTCATGCAACATAGGATAGTAAGACTAGATGGAAAGATGGAAAACAATAGGAACTTGTCTGTCACTGCTACACTATGTTGCTGGCTATACAGACTAAATTATAGTGAAAGCTTATACTCAATTGGACTATTTCTTCATTACTCTTTCTAAGAAGTTCTAATAACATTAGGGAGACAAGAATCTTAGGCATGATCTGAATAATATATCTGAGTAAGGAATCTTAATATGGCTATAACTCTATAATATGTAACATAGGACTATAAAACTTACTAGGCCTTAGTCAATGCAACTGCTAACTTTCAAGCTTAGACACACTTCTAAAATACTCCCTCAACTATACTTTTCCCTTTAAATACCATGCTCATTTGATTCAGCTAATAATTCTCACATGGGTATTGATAACTCCATCTACTAAAGTCTGAGCTGAACTAAATTCTCTCAACATGTTCAAGCCTACCAAAAAACACAGGGCACCACACATAACACCATAATACTAGTCTAAACCACTGATTCAATATCCTATGTGTTTTCATGGCTCTCATCTCAAGAACAATTCTTCTTACCGCTTCAACAACAAAATTCAACATCTTACTAAGAATTCACTTGTGCACAATACACCCATCCACTTATTTACTAACATGACATTAAAGCCTATCATTATAACCACATATGAACTTTTAGGCAAATACCCATAAAATTATCTTTCTCATATTCTCAAAGCCTCTATTAATAACACCTTCTATGCACTATCCCTAAGAAAAACACATAAAATTTCAAAAAACCATGACATATATCAAAAGCTCTACCTTAATATTCCTTTCAACTTATAGCCTGACATAAAACAAATATACAACAATCTTTCCCCAACAAGAAACATTTACTCTCTCCTATCTAAAAAATTGTTCATCACCACTATCATTTCCTAAGGAAAGGTCACTGAAAGGTTAAAACATGAGATCCTAAAGCATGAAAGAATACTATGAATGACTTCGACACTTAACTAAGGCCTAATGAATAGAATATCAATGTCATGGATTCATCAAAGAGATCTAATCTGAGGACATACATGACATAATCTAAACTTCCCTGATCATTATGGCATACCATGAGTTATAGGAACTAAGCAAACTATAAAACATGAGTACATGAGTCATGAGCTGTATGGACTTAATTTGGAGTTCATAATTTCAGGGAATATGATTCGACTGCTGAGTGAACTAGAACTCCTCATAATAGGAACTGGGAGCGTACATGATTCTCTATTATATGCAGAAACATGAACTATGATCATGGAGATGACGTATAAGGTATGAGTAGATGTTATGATGACTAAAGTACAAAACTTTGCACTGAGATGAGAATGGGTCAGGCTTCTTCCTCCCTTACTGATATTCTACAATACACTAAAATCACTACTAGAATTTGAGAGCTTGACTTGGTTCCTTGTTCTATTATTTTCCCCTTAGATTTAAGCCATCATTCCATCATTCTATGTCTGTGGACAAAATCTAAACTTAACTGCAACCACTCTACTCTAGAGTCTGAGATATAATAATACACACCAATATTAAACTCACCTTGAAAGACTGCATGTGAAAGTGTAAAACCCACTGCCAGTACTTCATTCCTGAGATAGAACTCTTAACTTTTTATAACCCCAATAGTTATCATATAACAACTTAAGCACTTACTAACTTAGAATATTCAGGAGTATCACCATACCCTGAGTTCACACCATGTAGAATTTCAAGATCTTCTTTCTATTTGCTCAATCATCCAAGATTCAAACTTAGATTCTAACACTTAACATAGATATCCATAGAACTTCTCATACACTACTACCGACTTATTACTACTGGATAGGAATCTTGAAACACTAACCCACACAAAATTTTATAAATATACTCAACGTTAACAAGCTCCTCTATCATTATGGTCGCTGTCTAATCTCCATCCCGACTAAATTATTAACATAATCTAAGTCTCCCCTACCTGAGAAATCTCTCTCCAAGTGTTGTTAAAAAAATACATAATACCTTTCTGTCTCCATGGATACATTATCTACTAAAATTAGATAAACAATATCTCCACTTTACTGCTACTAAAACTTCTAGGTTCATGCTTTTAACTCTAGGTCATATGCTATTATAGGATTCTGAGAACGGATCTAAGGGCACATCTGACTTTGTCTTAGTGCATGATTTTCATGAATAATAATAAACATGTTCAAAGATTAGAACATGAGATCCCTGATGGGATCCTTTTTGAGCCAATATGTAATCCCATAACTGTCTGCGTTGACTGTCTGAGAAAGATCTATTCATAGGAATTTAAGCTTTACTATTTCTGTTACTTTGAAAATAAGGCAGATTTGACATGAATAGAGCACGATGAAAATCAACATAAGTATGTTATATAACCTTTCTATAGCATAATCTGAGACATGAAAAAAGGGAAAAACATCTTAAATGACTTATATCCTTTTGAGGAAAAGTACAGACATCTCTGTACCATTCCACAGGACTCTACTAGACATGAATTCATAGATACGCTAGGACACTTGAACTTGGCTCTGATACCAAGTTTTGTCATGATCCGAGACTACCCCTTAGTCGTAATATGGTGCTTAGAACCACAAGTAAGCCGAAGCTAACCCATGTACTTGCATGATACTTGAGAAACTGGTATAAATTGTATATAAACTAAATTTGCTAAGTAGAAGAATAATCATGAGAAAATCTGAGTAAATAAGATCTATAATAGTTTACATCACGATAAATCTAAAGAAAGAACTTGAATTACATTAATGACTTCGACTGACCATCTATGAAGCCTCTACTATACTAACTATAGATAGCTGGGATATGCTTCTAAATACCACTAATCAATACATATGGATAATCAAAATACAACACATAAACTACAACAGACTGGAGTTCGCAAAATAAGAGGACTTATCACCTGCTGGTTGAAAGCTGAAAACTATCTGATTATGATGTGTAGGCCATGTTGGCAGATTGTACGTTCAGCATGAGCAGCTAAACGTATAATCTGTCTAGAGCATGAGCAAACCTATGTTTATGTAAGAACATATTATTTTAATCTGGTATGCTTTACCTTAAACTTTAATTATGTTATTATGTCTTGTCTTATAATGGGGTTTTAATACGAGTATGGGGTATCTATTTACTGCTTAAGTGTTTATCGGAACCGATTAATCTCCGGTGAGGACGTTGGTCAGCCTGAAAGTAGGTCGTAAGGCTTAGAGAGAAGCGAGATAGACCTTGTTGGTGGTCCCGTCACTGCTTAAACACTTAGTTGTCTTTAGAGTAAAGCCATTAAGACTTGTTAAGATCCCATAAGCCATAGATTTATCAGCATAATTAGTTTTCGCTATTGCATACTTGATTGCTTTAATATGCTTGCTACTATAAACATTAGTTGCTCTATCAGTCTCTAGACAGTTTGTTTAAATGATGAACAGTCATATTAAAAATACTGTTAACCTTTCCTCTCAAGCAACTCCGATTGCTACTATTGAAAATGATCTTCAAAACTGGAGTATTCCAGAAGAATCTTTCAATACGATTTATCAAATCGGAAAATTTAGTTTTTTGAAAAAACATAATATCAAGACCTCTGAGTCTACTGTTGCTATTAATAATTCCTTAGAAATTATTCAACTGTTCAATCAATTAGATATAGATCGATTTAAACATCAGTTTAATTATCTTCATGTTGGTTTAGTGCAAGTAGCAATTAAACCACTTTTCCGACAGGGCTTAGATATTCCTGTCTGCGCTATCCTAAGAGATGCTCGTCTGTTAAACTTCGACGACTCACTCTTAGGCGTAATTCAAAGTAACCTCGCCGATGGCCCGGTTTACTTTAACTGTTACCCAAATTTCTCAGTAGATATAAATGATCCGAACATCATGGATGTTTTGACATTAAATGTTAAAACAAAAAACATGAATAGTAAGGATAACACACGAGAAATAGCGATAATCTACCGTGTATATTATCGGCTTATGGCTACTACCTTAGCTCCTAAAGCTAGGTTCACCAGCCCTAAAGGGGTAACCACTCTTATGGAAGCTAACAAAGATCGTAGCACCGTCTTTGTTCCAAAGGCTCTAGTCTGGGAGGATATCCTCCAGCAAAATGACTGGCACTTTGAGGCCATTACCCATCCCACGCGGACCTACTCCGAACGATCTCAAATTGAAAGAATCATTCAGCATCCCGATGGATCTATCGACCTAAAATTCCTAGGGCTCGATCCATCTCGACTCTCTTCCTCCTCCCGCAGATCAGTGTCTACTTGTGCCTCTTCTTCCAAACCCCTGGAAGAGCAAGAAGTACGTAATAATGACAAAGGAACAATCAGAGGAGTTGACTACTCTGGTTCAATCCCAAAGGTTTATTATCAACACACGAAGGTTAACGAACCTGAAAACCTTTATGAACCAGGAAGCCCTTCAGCTTCCGAAATGGCTCCTCCTCATAAGGTCCGAACCGACCCTAGTCTATTTGTCCTCCGATCAGATGAGGATGAGTACATCCCGGATCTAGCGGCCTTAAAGATACGCTGGAACCATCCAAAAGATACTCTCAAAAGGAGATGGTACGGAAGTACGTATTCTCCAGAAGAACAAAAGGAGTTTGGTCGGTTATGGATAGCCGACATGAAAAGACTCCGTTGTGATATGGAATTCTTCTTCTGGTTTGAAAAAACTGGAAGGATAGAAAACCAAACTGAATCCCTTAACGTTATCGTTACCAAATGGTATACCCAGAGAAATACAGTGGTGGAATCCACAACTCCTCCTCTAGAAGGACTCAACATTTCCTACTCGAATGAAGTCATCAAGGCTTCGCCTTTTAAGACCAAGTCAGAACGAGGCACAATGACTCCTCAATGTAAAGATCTTGATAGAATAATTGAGCAAAACAATTATACAAATCAAGTTCTTCACACAATTTCCCAGCAGATTGAAGAAACCAAGAGTTCCCCTCTCTCTGCACCTCTACCGGTTAAGAGCACTCCAAGCTCTAAACCTCTTTCTAATCCTATCTTTAAACTCCCAGAGTTTCATAAGGATAAGTTTCCAAATCTCAATGAAGATTTTAAATTATCCGAACAAATTCTGGAAAAGATCAACTCTAAACTCACCAAGTTTAAAATCTCTCAAGAGCCTTCTAGCTCAAGAGACTCTTCTAGTCCTCCAGAAAGAAACTCTCTCTCTAAACTGACTAGTGATCGGTTCTCAACTAGGAAAAACTATTATCGAAAACCTTCTCCCCCTGACGTCCAGTTCGAGGAAAATCCTTACCTCTCCACATCTAATCATGATGGACGAGGCATCACTGAATGGAATATTGATGGTCTGGCTGAGCATCAGATCTACAATAAGCTCCATGAGATAGCGGTAGCCATCACGGCCTACAAAATCAAAGGTTCCTCTGACAAAGGTGCTGCCACCATGGTTGTCTCGGGTTTCACCGGTATGATCAAACACTGGTGGGACAATTATGTCTCTGAGGAAGAGAAGAACCTCATCTATAACGCCACGGTTCTTGAACAAGTAACCCGGACTGTTAATGGTCAAGAAACCCTGGTTCAAGAAGCACAAGAAGACGCTTGTGCAACCCTTCTCTATCACATAGCTAGACATTTTGTAGGAGAACCAAAACTCTTCCAAGATAGAAGTCTAGAGATCCTTAACAATCTCCGTTGTAAAAATCTTGCCGACTTTAGGTGGTATAAGGATACCTTCCTTGTTAAAGTCATGATCAGACCTGACTGCAATAATGACTTCTGGAAGGAAAGATTCATCAGTGGTCTTCCCCCATTATTTGCAGATAAAGTCCGTACAAAACTTAAGGATAGACTTGAGGGTCAAATTCCTTATAACATCCTTACCTACGGAGACTTAGTAAGTTTCATTACCACTACGGGGATAGAACTCTGTACAGACCTTAAGCTTAAACAACAGTTGAAGCAGAATCACAAATACGGTCTGACAACCTTCTGCCAAGATTATGGTTTTACTGACCTCCATGACGGAAAGAGGCATAAAAGAATGCCCCCAAAACGTCATAAAAAGCCTTATCGAAAAGGAAAGACTTCCTACAAAGAATCAGGTTCTTATAAGGAGTCAAGTAAACCCCGCCGAAAAACCAAGCGTAGATCTTTCGCAAAAGCTAAAGATACCTGCTGGACTTGCGGTAAAACCGGCCATAGGGCCAAAGATTGCACATCGGGTAAACGGAAGAAGATCAATCTTCTTGATCTACCTGAGGAAACCAAAGAAAAACTCTTCTCTATTATGGAAGACCCCTCCGAAGCATCTGACTCTTATTCCTCTTCAGAAGATGAATATAGCGATGAAGATTTCATCAACACCGCTTATGAGTCTGATAGCTCTCAATCAGGGCAAGACTGTGAGTGCAAGGGCACTTTCTGTATTTGCTCGCGAAAAGTTATCAATGTCATTACTGACAAACCAAAGGAAATCCTGTTTGACATTATTGAACACATCGACGACGAAGAACTTAGAACTAAGTACCTTCAAGAGCTCAAACGTCTTGTGCTTTCTACTGATGAAAGTACCTCTAAACCAAAACCGATTGTTCAGCCTTTCTCTATGACTAGAGTAATGGCTAAATTTAATCCTCCTTCAGAACCTTCCATAGCAGAACTTAAGGGTGAGATCTCCATGTTAAAAGGAGAAATCAAAAACCTTAAGGTCCGACTAGATCAGGTCGAACTACATGTTCTGACAGAACAAGTTCTACAATCAGCCTCACCAAAGGCCCTTACAGCTCCTCCTCCTATCAGCATTCCGACTGATCATCGCCAAGAACCTATTTCCTTTCCCGGCGAAGAAATCTCTGCTATTCCTTCCACCTCCACGACTGTAGCAGCCATCAAAGCCTACAGCGAACACATCGTGGTAAAAATAGTTATTAACAACGATTTTGTATTAAACAAAGTAGCCCTCTTCGACACTGGAGCCGACAGTAATTGCATTGTCAAAGGCCTCATACCTACTCGGTATCTCCAAAAGAGTACCTCGCGGCTGTACTCAGCCACGGGTGAAAAAATGCGAATTGATTATCAACTCCGCAAAGCCCATGTCTGTAACAACGGCGTTTGCCTTATCAACGATTTTGTCATAACAGAAGATATCACCGAGGATATCATTCTAGGGATTCCTTTTATCAATCAGATCCGCCCTTACCAAAGTAACTACGATGGAATTCGTACAACTTTGTTGGATACTGAGCTATTTTTCCCTCTACTGCGGCCGCTCCCTTCTCATGAGCAGCAGCGCATCAAAGACGAAACTATCTTTAAGATTAATCGTCTTTCTTCTCATCTGTACTACCTGCAGGGTGATGTTCAGCTCAAACGTATTGAGCAAACTTTAAAAACCCCGGAGATGCTTAGTAAAATCTCCATTCTCCAAAAAAGGTTTGAGGACGAGATTTGCTCTGAATTGCCAAATGCTTTTTGGGAATGCAAACAACATCTCGTAGAACTTCCATATATCCCTGGCTTCGATGAACAAAACATCCCTACGAAAGCCAGACCAATCCAAATGAATCATGAGATGATGGAAATCTGTAAAACAGAAATCAATCATCTTCTTGCAAAGGGAATCATCAGACCCTCTAACTCCCCATGGAGTTGTTCAGCATTCTATGTCAATAATAGTGCTGAAAAGGAAAGAGGAACTCCCAGGCTTGTGATAAATTATAAGCCTTTAAATGCTGTCCTAAAATGGATCAGACACCCCATTCCAAACAAAAGGGATCTTCTTAAAAGAACCTACAAAGCTAATCTTTACAGCAAATTTGATATGAAGTCAGGTTTCTGGCAAATTCAGATTGCTGAAAAAGATAAATATAAGACTGCCTTCAATGTCCCTTTCGGACATTACGAATGGAATGTCTTACCCTTTGGGCTTAAAAATGCTCCGTCCGAATTTCAAAACATCATGAATAGCATCTTTAATGACTATTCTTATATGTCAATCGTTTACATTGATGATGTACTCATTTTTTCTGAAAACATTGATTCTCACTTTAAACATCTTAATACTTTCTTTAAGATTGTTAAATTAAATGGCTTAGTAATAAGTGCTAGAAAAATGAAGCTCTTTCAAACTTCTATTCGCTTTCTAGGTCATGATCTTCATCAAGGGAGTCAAAAACCCATCTGTAGAGCCATAGAGTTCTCTTCCAAATTTCCTGATGAAATCACTGATAAAACTTAGCTCCAGAGGTTTCTAGGAAGCCTTAATTATGTAGCGGATTTTATCCCCAATATTAGACAGGTCTGTGAACCCCTTTATCAGCGTCTAAGGAAGAACCCTGTCCCTTGGAGTTCTGCCCAAACCAACGCCATCATAAAAATTAAATCCCTAGTTAAGAATCTCCCTTGTCTAGGTATTCCCAATCCTGATGCCTTCATGATTGTAGAAACCGATGCTTCAGATATAGGATATGGGGGTATCCTGAAGCAAAAGATAAATGATAATTCTTCTGAACAATTAGTTCGGTTCACCTCGGGTGTCTGGAATTCTGCCCAGAAGAATTACAGCACAGTCAAAAAGGAAGTTTTGTCTATAGTGCTATGTATCACCAAATTTCAAGATGACCTTATTAATAAGGAATTTCTTCTTCGAGTTGATTGCAAATCGGCTAAAGAAATTTTACAAAAGGATGTTAAAAATCTTGTCTCAAAACAAATATTTGCTAGATGGCAAGCTCTCCTATCTAGCTTTGATTTTCAAATTGAATTTATTAAAGGAGAAAATAACTCCCTTCCCGATTTTCTAACAAGAGAATTTTTACAGGGCCATGAAACCACCAACATTACCGGGCAATAGCCCCAAAACAGAACAGCAACAAAGAATGGCTAGACCATTCGATTCTCCAGCCACAGCAAATCCATTAAGGCCTACAGTCCCACAAAGGCCTCCTATCAAGACGGAAACCCAGAACAAATTCTCTGCTTTGACGGAGACCCAATTTCCTAAGCTTTCTCCACCAATGCCAACAAAATTGGTAGACTTAAAAACAAATCTGCCCCTAGACAAGGGTCCCTCAGCAAGCTCCTCCTCTGTTCAAACTAAACAGAGCTACGCCATGAAAGCCCCTGAGATTTTTGCCCAAGCAGTAGATCCTACTGCAGTAAAGATTACTCCATCCTCTCCTGTTAAAGAAGAATTCAAATTCATTACCACTCAAGTAATGCCTATCATCGCATTAGACAAAGCCTATGAAGGTTATCCAATTAACCAACTAATCAAGCCGGTCTACACCAATAATAATTTTGTGGACACTGAAGATCCACTCAAAACCAGAAGATTCTATGAAGCTACTTTGGTTGACACCGACTCGATAGAAGTTGAGCATTCGATGGATAATACTAATCCAGACTATATCAGTTACTCAAAGTTCACCATAAAGAGGGTATTAACCCCTTTCAATTGGTTCGTAGACCATTCACATACTCCGATCGCCTTATCAATTCCGCACAGGCCTCAAACCTTCAACTGGTATGATTATAAGGCAGCTTGGTTCAACTTCATATTTGTTCGTCCAGGACACACATGGTTCGTAAAATACTGCCCCGCCATGATAGATGCCATTATACCCCGATGGTTTTATGAATGGTGGATTTGTTTCGGAGGAACTAAAGGAGTTCTTCCCCAACAATTTCATGGTCGATTTCCAGACTTCCTCATTAAGGAAGGTTGTTCTACACTACCAGAGCACATACAAATGTGCAAATTTTTCATCAAGAAAAGAATATCTTATATTATATCCTGGAACTTTTCTAAAGAAGAGCAGCACAGGATTAAATATTTGTCGAAAGAAATCAAAATCAAAGGTTGGACTCCTAAACCAACCACTCCCAAGACAACGGAAAAGGGAAAATCTGCAGCAGCAGCCTCGCCAGGGTCTTCCACTTCTAAGAAGGCTCTAAAAGAAAAACTTAAACAAGCACTGGCCAGTATAGATGGACCGGACTCCATTGACAACACAGAAGAATTGTTGCAGCTTATTGCCGAAGCATCTTCTACCGGCAGTAGTAGCGACAATGGCGATATGCTAGATCCCAAAGGGATCGCTATGGCCTACCTCGATCCCTATTATGAATAGGAAAATGACCTTTCAAAGAGATAGAGGTTCAAAGAACCGGAATTATCTCTCGAAAAGGCAATTCACTATTCCTGATAGGAATCTCGGTGTCTATCATTGCTTTTCTAAAGGCAAAGATAATTGGACCGACAGACTGCTTTTCTAAAAAGCAAAAGCAAAGTCACTCAGATTGCTTTTCTAAAAGCAAACAGTAAACAGCACCCACATTTTTCGGAAGATCATAGTCGTCCACTTGTACGCTAGATTTATCTCGAATGTAAATTCTCTGCCTATATAAGGCTTAGTTCTCTCCTAGAGAAGGCATTCAGAAATTTCCCCATCTAAAAAATTCTCCTTGCCCAATCTCTCTTGTAATCCTGTATTACTTTCATGTTTTCATAAATAAAACTTGTAAGTTTGTTAATCTTTCTTTTAATCTTTCTATATTTCATATTGCTTTCCAAATTTTATAGTTAATATCTACGATCCGTTTATCTGGTATCACTAAATTATAGAAATGTTTAAAACATGCTTTAAAACTAAGGATATAAGTTATTTGCTAAAATATGCATTTAAAATATGATTGTACATGAAAATGTTAAGTAATTGTGAGATTTATAAGTTTATGAGCTGAAAATAATTTTGTAAGATGGGAAGCGGTAGAAACATGAATACTCTATGTAAATCTCATGTAAAGCTGAACATGTTGTAAAATTGAGTTATGAATCATATATGAATACTGAGCCTGAAAATATGAAGTAGGACCAAGCATAAATATGTACAGAAATAATTTGAAATCTAAATAGCTGAATAACTGTTATCTGCATAACTAGATAACTAAAATTTGCATAATTGAATAACTGATATATGTATACTTAGTTATGTAAACCTGAACTGGCATACTCTGAATACTAAAGTGAGACTGTGAGAGCTAACTATAACCGACATGCCCCAATATGAACTATTAGGGTCAAACTTGTAACCCTAGTTAAAAGGGCATTGGTACCTTTCCAAGGGTACCAATACATGACAGATCATGTGGATCCACAAGGCTGATGTCCCGAAGGATGAGGGTGTCATGCCTAACTGACGGGGTACCCCTCATAATCTATGGTGGCGCCATAGGCCTAAAACTTAATCTCTACTACTAACAACTCATGCCTAAATAACAAGGGAGCTGCCATCCCTGCGTTCACTCAGTGCTAAGTGTTACTCCCAACTAAGTGACACTAGTATTATTATTGGTTTAACATGATATGGTACTGTACTAATAGTTGCTCAACATGAACATGACAATATGAGTCTATAATAAAATCATGGTCTGACTGACTTGTTACTTGTAAATAGAAACATGTAAAACACATAGGTATCGGGTATTCATAACCTACCAATACTAAATAATCACAAAAAAATGATAACAATGTTTAAAACAATGGTATGAAATTGTAGTTCAAAGATCCAAAGCACAAGACATTTTAATAATTGAGTGACATACATGAACTTGAACATGAGGATGAGTTAAACTTGAGAAAACAACATATTCACATGATTTAATTCATAAATCAAAGATTTAACATGGAATCACTTGAATAGAATATGAGTAATTGAAATCTAAAGCATGAAATAAACTAGTTTATATGGGAACACATGTTGACGTGGCCTAAATTCAAATTACTAGGAAATACATGGATTAAGTTCATAAGTTGCATGGATAATTTCATAAAATAGGACACAATTCATACTTTAGATAAAAAAATGGTTTTTGCGATTAATGGGTGAAAGTAATCCATTGATGAATACCCCACATACGTCAATTAAATGACTTCTTGAAGAAAGCATGAAATTGGAACTTAAATCCTTGAGTTCTTGAGAGAAAAAGCTTAAATTTTGTTCTTGGGAAAAAAGGAAGGGTTTTGAATCATGTACTGAGTGTTTAGGGTTAAGAGAGTTGAAATTACATATTTTAAAACCCCTTAATTCACTTAAGAATGATTAGGGATGATTTAGGGGTGTGAAATGATTTTGGGAAAAGGGGAAGGGCGTTAAAGTCTTTTGGCTGCTGGACGGTTTATTGCTTGTCTCTACTCAGCTAGCTCTGCCTCTCGAGCTACCCGCTGAGCTTCTTATATTGCCCACTTCTAGATATTACCTTGAGCTAGAAGTTGACCAATCTATCGATCAACTATATCCTGTACTCCTTCAGGAGGAGGGGTAGGTAAAACATCACGAACCCTTTCAGGATTGTCATCTTTTTTCTGCTCCACCATCCTACTAGGTGTTTATAGGATCCTCTCTGTATTTGGATTTACTGGGATTAAGGGATTTCCTCTACTCCATGTGCTAGGTATACACCGACATATGCCCAACTAAGAACAAAAACAAAAAATAAAAACCCATAAACTGTAACAACTTTAATTCTCAAATCAATACCACATTCCTCGACAATGACGCCAAAATTTGGTAATGTCCAAGATACACTTCCTCTTATAATATGATATGGTCACTCCTAAATATAGTAACCCAACAAAGGTTGGGTTGGAATCTCAAGGGAATACATGGATTCACGTCTCATAGTTATTGTAATCAATGGATAGAACTTGAAAAGTAAATGGGGGGATTTGTGTAGTAATCTTGAGCAAGTAACTATATCAACTTAGGTCGTAACGCAAGAATTGTTTTCCCCCTAGCTTCTCAACTCTATAGGCTTATCATGCTTTATCGAACCAACCCGATACCTTACATGTAGAGTCGATAAGTTATGTACCTTCTACAATCTTTTGGACAAGTAGAAGGATTTCACCCTTTACCTTTTGATTCTTAGGATGTCTCCTTACTAACCATTATCTTTATCCCAGTTAACTATTACCTTTCGAGTCACTAGTTATTAGATGAAACCTCACCATCTTACTAAGATTAAACCTAAAAGCATGGATCGATAGTTAAACTCAAACTTACTGCTGTCTTTATCTTTTCTTAGTCACTACTCCTCTTCTAGAGTAAGTAGAAATAATCTAGGCGGGATCCTAATGTGTGCACCCATTAAGAAAACTATTATAATGAAGATAAATAAATACAAGCATGGGTGTCAATTTGGAACTACAATAGCACTTCCCCTACTTTGTCAATCTGCCAGGATTTCCATAATCCTAGCTATGGGTTTCTAGCCGCTCATGCTTGTGAAAAATTCAACAGCATTCATAATCGAAAGCATAGATAAAATCGCAATAATAAGAAATAGAAAAACCCACAACCATAACTGAATTAATGAACCAAACTCAACAAAAGAGAATCCCAAGATCAAAATATAATCTTGAAATCAAAATATGTTTTTTATATCAAAAGTGTGTAACTTCTACTAAAAAACACATAAAGGGAATTTATAGTACATGAAGAAACCCTAAAACCAAAGACCAAACAAAATAGGAAAAAATATGGCCAGTGGCCACTTATGGTATGTACTTGAACCCTAAACCTAGGCGGAGTAGTACTTGCAGCCTGCAGGGTGGGCGCAAGTTCTAGGACCTAAAATTCCTACAGGTTTGTACTCAAGATTTTGAACTTCTGGCACTTGTTTTGCCTAATTACGGTCCACATGTCCTACTTTCAGTCCACATGTGGACTTAGTAAGTGTAAAGAGTCATTTTTTTCAGCTCTTCTTCAATTCTCGAACATGTTTTGATCACGATCAAGTTGGAAAGTGTCCTGAACATCCATAATTGCTCCAATCAGTAGCCAAAACACCTTTTTTCATATTTTTCACAAACTTAGCATCCAAAACATGATTTCCTGCAAAACATACCCAAAATATATCATATATAACAAAACAACGTAAAAAATTTACATATTTTCCTCATTTTTAGCATCAAAAGTGCTATATTTCTACATCACATCAATAATCAAACGTAGACTTTTGAATATCAAGAGTTTCTTTGCAGCTTTCTAGTGATTGATTCCTGGATGCTCTGATATATTTCTAATATTTTGACTACTAAACTAATATCCGGTCTTGTGAAAGTTTGAACATACATCAAACTTCAAAAAATAGAAGAGAAAGGAGTTGACTCCATTTCTTTTAATTCTTCATCATTCTTCGGACATTACATGAGACGAAAACCTAGGGTTGTTCCATATATACTTCCTCATCGAGGTCTCCATTAGAAAAGATAGTTTTCACATCCATCTGGTGTAACTTTAAATCATAATGAGCTACAAAAGTCTAAATAATTCTTAGTGAGTCTTTCATTGAAATCGGTAAAAATGTCTTTTATAATCAACGCCTTTTTTCTAGGTATAACCCTTGGCAACAAGTCTGACTTTATAGCATTTAATACTGTCATTTGAATCGTGTTGGGTCTTAAATACACATATACACTCCATTTTTTTTTGAGTTTTCTAGCAATTTAATGGGATCCTAGATATCCATTTTATCCCGTGGATCTTAACTATTGTTTCAAGGTATCAATTCATTTATTAGACTCTATGTTTTTATGTCCTTTGAAAATGAAACCTAATATTTATTAATTCAAGTGTCAAATTTTACTCTTGTAAATAAACTGCATATCGAAAACCTCTCTACCTCACCTTTGAGGTAGTGGTACAGTCTATATGCACTCTACCCTCCCCAAACACATGCTGGGAGAATATACTAGGTATGTTGTTTTTGTAAATAAACTACATAATCATCTAAAATAGCTAATTTTCTTTCTCCTTGATATTTTCTTAAAGATACTATTTGTGGTTCATTTATGTCATATATTTGTGAGTTAGTTCCTTCCTAAAGTGTTTTGTCCAAATATTGTTCAACATAATCAAAGTGCTCTATGACAAGAAGACAAAAATTTGTTATTGGTATAGCCACATGAACATTCATAGGAAATGGAACATTACCCTTACCTCATTTATCTCCATACTTTGTCATTCAACATTCCCACTAACTTCATTATTCTCAATGAATCTCGCAATAATGGATTCAACAATTCTCGAACTATGATTTGGACGGTAAAACATATACCCTTGAGATTTCTTTAGGTAACCACATACTATTTGAGAATCTAATTTCCTTTCATGTGGATTAGAAATTCTAGTTTCTGTTGGGCAACCCCAAACATGCAAGTACCTTAAATAGGTCTCCTTCCACATAGTTTAAAAGGATCTTTAAGACTACCTTACTAGGAATCCAGTTTAATAAATATGCAGTGGTTTTAATAGAATACATCCATAATGATTTAGATAAAGAGGAATTAGTCATCATATTTCAACTATATCCATATATGTCCGAGTACGCATTTCTGCAATACTAAATTGTTGAGGTGTTCCTATGATAGTCAACTATTCACATACATCATGTTCCTCGAGGAACTTTGCAAATGGATCTGCAGAGTGTCCTAATCTATTATATTTTCCATAGTATTCACCATATCTATATGATCTAATGATTTTTTCTTTTCTATCTAATTGAATTTCAACCTCATTGACGTACACTTTGAGAGCATTTGTTGCTTGAGATTTTTTGCCAACGAATATATAAATCCATAACACAAAAAAATAATCAATAAAAGTGATAAGATATTTTATCCACCAAAAGATGAAACACGAAGGCTCCATATATATCAATGTGTATAATTTCAAGAGGTTTAGTGCTTTTTGTAGAATCTTTCTTATTATTCTTGGTTTTCTTTCCCTATACATAATCAAAACATATAACAATATCTGTAACATTCAGATTCAAGAGAATGTTATTCTTTACTATCCTTTTAATATTTCTTTCGATATATGACCCAAATGTTTGTGCCATAAGTAAGCAAAACTTTCATCTATTCCAACATTTTATGAGTAGAAACAACAACAACAACAACATACCCAGTGTATCTAGAGTTTGGGAGGGTAAGTGTACCAGTCCATACCACTACCTTCAATAAGTAGAGAGATTGTTTTCGATAGATCCCTAGCCTAGGAAAAATAATAGTCTACCAAAAATGGGATAACACATCATTAAATAATAAAAAAATAGGAAACCCATCTATTCAAAATCTCAACTATCACAAAACACCATAAACAAGAAACTACAAGACACACGTATGACACTGCGACTACACGCACAACTACAAATAAAGCACTCCTTCGTACTAGTAAGGACACTCTCCTACACACAAACCCTCTACCCTAATTTGCGTTCTTCACACCTTACTATCAAAGGTTATGTCCTCTATAAGCTTTAACTACATGTCATGTATAATCACGTTCTCCAATATTTCTTTGGCCTATCTTTACCTCACCTAAAACCATCCATATCCAACCTCTCATACCTATATACTAGAACATCCATGCACCTTATCATCGCATGCTCAAACCATCTCAACATCATTTTTTGTATTTTGTATTCCACCGAAGCCACTCCTACCTTTTCTCAAATAATTTCATTTTTGACCCAATCTATCCTAGTAAGTCCACATATTCATCTCAATATCCTTATCTTCGTTATTCTCAACTTTTAAATGTGGGAGTTCTTGATTGGTCAACACTATGCTCTATACAACATATCTTATTGAACTGCCACTCTATAGAACTTACATTCAAGGTTAGGAGGCACATTCTTATCACACAGGACTCCCAAAATGAGCCTCTATTTCAACAACCCTACACTAATACAATTTTTCATAACCCCATCAATCTTTTTATTTCACTAAATTATAGACCCAAGATACTTTAAACAATCTCTATGTCAAATGGCCTGGGAATCCAACTGCTCTATCACGTTAGCCTCATACATTAAATCACTGAATTTGCACTCTAAGTACTCCATCATGGTCCTGCTCAACATTAAACCTTTAGACTCTAAGGTCTATCTCCAAACCTCCAAATTATAATTTACTCCTTCCCGAGTCTCATTAATTAGAACCACATCATAAATAAATAACATACACAAAGGCACCTTCCTTTGAATATTTTGTGCTAATGCATCCACCACTAAGGCAAATAAAAATAGACTAAGAGTTGATCCCTAGTGTAACCCTATCAAAATAAGAAAGTACTCCAAATCTTCTCCCACCGTCCTTACACAAGTATTTTCTCTATCATATATATTTTGAATCGACCTAGTGTATGCCATAGGTTGTTACGACCTGAGACTTTCCCCTAGTTGTAATACGGTGCTTAGAGTCACAAGTAACCCCAAGCTAACTCTAAGTAGCTTCCTCGACCTTTTGGTTTCTCAAAAGAACCTTTATCGATGCCGCATCCTTAGTTTGCAACTGATGGACTTGCCGATCCAAAATCTCGACCATAAATTTCTCAAAGGACAAAAAATCCAAAATAACCACCTCTTTCAAAGCAACAACCATCAAACGATCATCCACACACTTTCTTAACATTGAAACATAAAACATCGGATAAATGAAGCTCAAACTAGAAGGCAACTCCAATCCATATGCAACATTACCAACCTTCTTCAAAACCAAGTATGAACCAACATAATGAGAATACACTTCCCCTTCTTACCAAACTGCATTACTCCCTTCATGGGGCACATCTTCAAGAACACCCAATCACAAACACTAAACTCCAACTCCTTTAGCCTCACATCTGTGTAGGACGTTTGGTGGCTTTAGGAAGCCTTAAGTCTATCCCGAATCGCCTTCACCTTCTCTTTGGCTTAGTGAGCCAAGTTTGGACCAAATAACTTATTTTCATCAACCTCAAACCAACCAATAGGATACCTTTACCTCCTACCATATAAGACTTCAAATAGATCAATACCAATGCTAGAGTGATAACTAATGTTGTAGGCAAATTCTATGAGAAGCAAGTAGTAAACCCAAAGACCACAAAAATCTAATACACAAGTCCAAAGCATATCTTACAAAGACTTAATTGTCCTGTCCACTTGCCCATCCGTCTGTGGGTGGAAAATGATACTAAGGATCACCTTAGTCTCATAACCTCACTGGAAATACCTCCAAAAGTTAGATGAGAACTGAGTACCCTATTAGATAAGATGGGAATTGGAGTACCATGCAACATCATGACATCCTCGATGAAAAACTTAGCATAATTCTCTAAAGAGAAATTAGTCCTTACTGGCAAGAAGTAAGCAGACTTAGTCATCCTATCAATAATGACCCAAATCAAATCAAATTACTGGCGAGACCGCAAAAGATTGGTAATAAAATCCATATTAATTATCTCCCATTTCCATACTGGTAGCTAAATCTCCTAAGTCAACCCACCGAGCGTAAAGTGCTCGACCTTTACTTGCTGACACACCATGCACTTAGCCACAAAATTGACCACATCCCTCTTCATATTATTCCACCAATAAATTTCTTTAAGATCATGATATATTTTCGTCAAACAAGAATGAATAGTATAACATGACTCATTGGCATCAGCAAAAATTCTTCTCGCAACCCATCAATATTGGGAACATATAATCTACCTTAATACCTTAAGGTACCATCACCAATGATCTATAAAACAATCACTATCTACCTACCTATATCATTCTTAATTTGCATCAAGATAGGATCCAACATTTGCTTCTCCTTCACTTCATTACCAAGAGATGACTTCGCCACCTCTTGAACAATCATACTACCATTTTTAAAATCTAAAAGACGAACTCCAAGATTAGCCAAATGATGAATATCCTTTACTAAATCCCACTTCTCTTCGTCCATATGAGATAAGCTTCCCATGGACAACTGCTAAGAGCATCAGCAACCATGTTAGCTTTCCCTGGATGATAGTAAAGACTCAAGTCATAGTCCTTAAGCAAATCAAGCCATCTCCTTTGCTTGAGATTTAGCTTCTTTTGAGTGAATAAGTATTGTAGGATCCTATGATCAGAATAGATAATGAAATAGACTCCATACAAATAATATTGCTATATCTTTAATGCAAACACCACAACCAATAATTCTAAATCATGGGTCGGGTAAGTCTTCTCATGGACTTTCAATTGTCTGGAGGCATAATCAACCACCTTGCCATGCTACATCAACACACAACCAAGTCCCACCTGGGATACATTACAATAGACAACAAAACCATCAGTGCCCTTAGGTAGAGTCAAGACTAAAGTCAAAGTCAACTTATCTTTCAGCTTCTCAACACTACCTTTACAAGTATCATACCATAAGAAATTCACCTTCTTATGGGTCAACTTAGTCAATGAGGAAGCAATAGATGAGAAACTCTCTACAAACCTTCTATAATAGTTGGCTAAACCCAAGAAACTTCGAAAGTCGATTAGAGTCTTGGGTCTAGGAAACTTCTTAATCTCTATAACCATCTAGGAATCCATCATGATCCCTTTACTGGAAATAACATGTCCTAGATAAATAACAATATCTAACCAGAACTCATACTTGGAAAATTTCACATACAACTACTACACCTTAAGGGTTTGCAACACAAGGCAGAGGTGATCGACATGATCAACCTCACTTTTTGAATACACTAAAATATCATTGATAAAGATAATCATGAACAAATCAAAGAACTGACAGAAAACCTAATTCGTTAGATCCATAAATGCTGTCGGGGCATTGGTCAAATCGAAGGACATCACCAAAAACTCAAAGTGACCATACTATATTTGGAAAGCAGTCTTAGGGATATCCATTTCCCAAATCATCAACTGAAGATAACCCGGCGAAAGATCAATCTTAAAAAAGAACTTAGCACCTTGGAGATAATTGAATACTCAGAAGGGGATACTTTTTCTTCATGGCCACCTTATTCAATTGGCGGTAATCACTACACATCCTAAGGGACCCATCTTTCTTACGCATGAAAAGAATAGGAACACCCCATGGAGACACACTAGT
>NC_061121.1:103650185-103832710 GCF_002878395.1 Capsicum annuum | reverse complement strand
ATTGAAATATCCGACTAATATATATATATATATATATATATATATATGGCCATAAAGAGAGGAAATGACCAAAATACCGTTTTGAAAAAGTTGAAAATTGCAGATCAGGGCCTGTGACGGTCGATCTGACGGTCCATCAGATGAGCTGATGGTCCACCAGGTCGTCCGTCACTCAAGTACCAAAACTGGAATGTTTTGCCTCGACGTGATGGCTGACCTGGAGGTCTGTCAAAAAGGTGATGGTCCACTAAGTCGGCCATCACCTGAGGGCCAGAAATAAGACATTCTATCTCGGTCAGATGGAATCCTTGATAGTCTGTTTACTTTGTGATAGTCCACCACTTTGACCGTCACACGACATCGCAAAAAAGGAGATACTGCCTTGTATTGATGGGACACTTGACGGTCCACCAAGGACCGGACGGTCCACCAGGTCGACCGTCAAACCTGGGCGTTCTAATACCGTTTAGTAAAATGGCCATAACTCCTTCGTCCGATGTCAGATTTTGATAAAATTAGTATGGATGGAAAGCTTATTCAATGCTCTACATAAAAAAAGTGGAAATTAGAGAAATACAATATGGTTTAAACATCAATCACTTTGGAAGTCAAATATATCTTTTCAGAAAGATAGATTTTGGCTGAAGGAATGATCGGGGTATTATATGTTCAAAAGAAGGTCAATGCCAAAATTAATTTCCTTTTCAGGAGAAATACCAGGAAGATTATTAGGAAGCACCTCAGGAAATTCACAGACCACATGGATAGTAAGCAAAGAAGGACTTTTGGATTTAGAATCCTTAACATGTACTAAGTGATAGATGTACCCTTTAGAAACCAATTTGTAGGCTCTAAGATAAAAAATGAACCTTCTCTTAGATACTAGGGAACTACCTTCCCATTTAATCATTGGCTTATTATGGAAATAGAAACTGACCTATCAAAGTCTAACATATCCCACTCTATTAGGTCTACCAGGGTCTCTATACCATATATTAATGTCAAACACCCCTAATAGACCCTTCTAACCATAATAGAGACACCCATTGGGGTGGACACAAAGAAGGGGTCCAAAATACATTCAGGATCAAAACCAAAATGGATAGCCACCTAAGGGGTCACATAAGAGAGGGTATACCTAGGATCAAGTAGACAACATACATCACGAGAGAAGAGTATGAGTGTACAAGTAACAACATCGGGGGATGCCTTATAATCCTGGCCGGTGGAAAGAGCATACAGATGGTCCTAACCAGTGCCAGAGCCAGAAGTAGATGCAACACTTTTTGGTGTGGGATCTGATGACGTAGCAAATGGAATCTTATTTTCCTAGAAGAAACCTTAGAAGGACAATCCCTCTGCATATGACCAATCTGACCATATTTAAAGCACTTGTTCCTCCCCTCTTCACAAATACCATGGTGTACTAGACCATAAAATCTACAAGGAGGATACGATAGCTAACTGAGCCCCTCTAGCCTGAGGCTAGGCTCCTAGTGCTCTAAACCCACTATTATACTAAGAATGACAATCACCTGATGACTTTGGATAAATATCACTAGCCGTAGAGTTGGAACCAGAATTGCCCCACTTTTTCTTAGACTATTTTCCACCATCTCTACCACTTTTCTGCTGACCTCTACCCTAATTTGAATAGACAAATTTCTTATTCTACCTTTCCCCCATCTCCACTTACTTCTTCTTCTCCTTTTCTACTCGTTCTATATACAGCACAAGTCTAGAGATATCCATATCCTTATTTAACAAAGAAGCCTTGCTCTCTAAAATCAACTCATGGGATAACCTAAAGGTAAACTTCCTCATTCTATCCCTCATGATAGACACCAATTCAGGAGCATAACAAGACAACTAATGAAGCTTTAAGGCATCCTCCTTTACTGCCATCTTGCCTTGCTTCAAATTAGTGAATTCATTAACCTTCGCTTTCTTTAACTCCTGAGAAAAGAAGTGACCAAGGAAGGCACTACAGAAATTATCCCACAATGCAAAATTAGCATCATCTCCCCTAGACTGGTCCCACTCCTCATATCACTGATATGCTAATCCTTAAACTAATAAGTTACAAACTCTACACCTTCCACATTAGTAGCATGCATCACATGAAAGATTTTTTCCAAATCATCAATGAAATTTTGAAGATCTTTCTCAACTTTACAACCAGTGAAAATAGGAGGACTCAACCTCATAAATTGGCCAACTCTAGTGGCCTCAGAGGATAGAGCAATAGAAGTAACACACTTAGTCTGGGAGGCCACCAACTGGTAAGTAAATGAATAAAATAGTAAAACTCAGTATTAGACACACTAGCTTAGCATGCCTGAGAAGAGATAGGGGGAACTAGTAGATCTCTTTCAGGGCAACTAAAAGTAGTGACCCTCGACTGGGTTTGACCTCTTGGAGTAGGATGAGCTTTATCCATATTGTTATCAGATAGAACAGAAGAGTTTCCACAAATATTAGATATTCTAGGAGGCATGATTAGAAAAGCAAACATACGCAAATTAGAGAATATTCAAGACCTTAGACTCTATAGATTAAAATAGAGCACTAAGAAAGGGAAATTTACATGACCCATATTGGGTCCTTATCGTAATGGGGATCCCAAGTCCAACCAGGACTGGGGACTACCCCATTACCCAACCCAACCTCAAAACCATACCTTGAGTCAGAAGAATTCTGAACATATAACAAGATAGCATGTTGTACAATTTCCATACTCTGGGATAGATCCATAACTATGACAAAGCCAAGAAAGTTCAACCATCAAATACCCAACCAATAACCATACCAAAACTAAAACATTAACCAAGTATGAGTCCATAACATAGAAGGTCAAATGGTATCAGCCCTAATACCTATACCAATGCCAAGGCTAAAACCACTCCTGACACCACCTATACCTACCCATAGTAGTCCTACAAAGCATCAAATCAAAAGTAAACAATATCCGATTAGGACATGCCCCCAACCATAGCCAAATCCAATATCCATAAAATATCCAAAGTATGAAAAGATGTCCATGATATGAAATAGATCCTTTAAGTGAATGAAAGCTTATCACTTTAATCCAATAACTGATCTCAAATATGATCACTAAGCAGGAGAAGTAGAATGGCTGGTTCCTACATCATGTAGGGATATAGTTGCCTAAAAATAGGTTAGCAGGTAAACGCTATCAAGTACACAGGATAAGGATAAAGTGATGTCAATCCTTAAAACCAAACAAACAACCATGTGCATACATATAGACATATATATAAACCATTCTGATAAATAGAATAAGGTTTAACATGTATTTTAAATCTGTAACCTGGGTATGTGTAACTTAACCATCTTAGAACCATCCACAAGCTATATGGTCTAGTGTAACCCCTTAAATTGGCCCCAATATATGTAGCCGCATGAGCTAGAGATACCAAAGGAGTTGGGGATTCCTAGGAACCCTTCTCTTTCCATGATACATATATAAAATTTTAAGTTAGGAGATTCCCATGTACCTCATATGGTCATCATGACCAATACTCTATTTGTTATCATACCTCACCATTATTGCCCAATTAAAACTATTACCACATAACCAAGACCGCCATTCTATTTGTTATTAACCAAGGCTATAAGTAGTGTTATCATCATACCAAATATAGCTTGTAAGAAATGTCCTAAGCCATCCTTTATAAGAAGAAGGGATTCTCATGTAAACCTTAGATTAAATTGTTAATTTGACTTAGGGGAGTCCCTGTACCCTACAAGTAGTTCATTATTAAGTATGCTTGGGGGATTCCCTTGTACCCCATAATAATGTTTAATTAACCATAACCATGACCACCAAACCTTACCATTTAACTTTTCCAAACTATTTATGCCATTTAGGGTTCCATTACAAAGTTAAACCATGCAATACTTCCATTAAAAGTCCAATAATATTGTAAAAGCATTCTCATAGGCATTATATCAAATATGTTGAGGGCATAGCATTTCCAAAGCCAAAGCCAAGTACTAATTAGCCATTCCCATGAAACCAAGTATTCAAACCATCATTATAATATGAAAATGACAGAAAATTTCCTGGAAATCCAATCTCCAAACTCAATATAACTCTTGAGTACGAGTCGTATGCTAGGGTACGAGTGGTATGGTCCTATCGTATGCTGACCAGTGTTAGTTAATAGGATAGTTTTGGTTAATGAAATGGTTATAACTTAGGGGTGTATGTTATAAGTCTTGTTACAAGTCATATTATGGACTCGTATGGTGGGCAGTGTTTGATCCTCATGGCATTTTATTCAACCAGGGTTATGGGTTATAAGTACAGATAATATTTTGTAGTTTACTAGATAATGTTTAATCAAAGGGTTAAGGCTTGAATAAGAGAGTTGGATACCAACCGTATAGGAGGGTATGGCTCATAAGGGTCAGTCATATCCCTATGATAGGATTTTGTGCAACTCAAGTGGGGGTATTCTAGACATTTCTCTACTTAACCTAATTAGAACCCATGACTTACAATACACTTAGGAGTTTATTTATCCTATTATTCTATTTATTAACACTTAGAAATTATTCTTAAATATCTCAAAATTCTCTTAAGAGATTTAGGGGAAAGAAGGCTAGGGTTTTATCTTACAGATTGCTTTGAGGCTTGTCTTGGTGATTTCTTTTCATCATTTCTTCAGTAAAGGAATGATTCTCTTTCATTGTTGTAATTTCAACTAAAGTTAGGGTTTATATGATTGATTTCATGGTTTTACTATTTCATGATTATGGTTTTCAACAATTATTGGGGGTTTCAATATTGAATGGTTGGTTATGGTTTATGGTGGTTTTGGACAATTTAACTGCATGGTAATGGTTTAATGATCTTTAGTGATGGTTTTGGTTATATTATTCCCTAAAGGTGTTTGATAAAATGCTTATAAAGATATATTCATTGCATTTTACTTCTTTTAATAGAACTCTTGCATGTTTTAAACTGGACAATGGGTTTATGCATGGTTTAAATGGTTTTGAAAGGCTAAATAGTTATTCTTGCAGAGAACATGGATGTCTCTTAATTAGATTTAATATGGTAATTAGAAGCGCACCTAAGGTCCCCTAAACCTAAATAGTTTGGCTATGGATATTACTTGTAAATAAAGGGTGGTATAATGATACCACAAATATTGGCCTTCGTTAATACATGGTAAATGGATTGATTGGATAGGGTTTTTATTGGGCATTAATGGCAGGTGTGTAGCTAAGCCATATAAGGTGGTGGTCCCGGGAAGACCAATAACAAGAAAATTATATTTATCAATATATGGAGTCTTGATGACCATGTGCATGTGTCACATTTTATATTAGGGGATGTACTACTCATCCTATAGGATATTCCCGATTCGTGCAGCTACACGCACTAAGGCCATTTCAACCGGGTGAGCTGAACCCATATGGCTTATGGATGGTTAGGACGGCAAAGATACACAGCGCAGGTAATTGTTTTAAGTGCATGCTAAACTCAATCTCCTTTCCTGGAACTTATTTATGTATGGTTGCATGCATTATGGATGGTTTTACTTGGTTTTATGAATGACATTATTTTATCCTTATCCTTACATTCATGCTTGCAGTCATTCGCTAACCCCATCTACTGGCAGTTGTATACCCACGCTATGCAGGAATCAACTAATCTACTTCTCTTATTTAGCACACAGATTTGGTATCAGTATTTGGACTAAAGTGGTAAGTTTCCATCCTTTTGGAAGGCATCATTTCATGTTATGAATTTGTTTAAACACTTTTCTTTTATTTTGTATATTAGTTTTGGCCATGGTTGGTGGCATGTCCCAACCAAATATTTTTACTCTTTTGGCTAGAGGCTTTGTGGTATTTTTGAGGGTTGGTATGGGCGGGATCAATATTGGTGTTGGCCTTGGATTTGGAATAAGCCGGTGGTTTGACATCATTGGATGATATTATTAGCTGTTCCATCCTATTATATTTTAGGATTGATTTTCATATTATGTTTTGGTATTCCCTTTGGTTTATGGTCTATGTTTTGGTTTGGTATGGTTGGGCAGTTGGTGAGGTACAATTGGAATCAATTGGGTTAGTCACGGTTGTGACCCTATCCCAGAGTCTTAATGGAAACAAATAATGCTATCTTATTATATGCTAAAAATTTAGCCCATCTAAGGCTAGATATATGTGGTTGGGTTGGGTAATAGGGGATGTAACTTGGTTTTGGTTAGACATGGGATGCCCATTACAATAAGCCTCGGGGTCAGGCGGGTCATTTCAAGTTAGTATCAGAGCTCTAGGTTTATGGTCAACTGGGAAGTATACAAAGCCTTGATGAGTATAGTATCTTTTAGGGGTGTGAAATGCACCACACTTATAGGAGAGAGGATACAAGACATTTAGGAATGTTTCACTTTCTTAATATTCTATCTTCATGCTTAAGTTCTCAATCTTAGAATCTCCTCTAATCCTTATATGTTCATCTTTCAGATCATGCCTCCTAGATTTGGAATACAAGGAAATTCTTCCATCCTATTGGGGAATAATGCTGAAGTGGTATGTCCTATGTCTGGAGTACATCTTAGATCCCATGGTCTAATTCTTAATGGTGCTAGAGTTTCTCCTATTTTGGCTAGTTCTCCTCAGGCCCCTCTGGGCAACATAACGAATGAAGAATTTTTTCAGTCTATTAATATCATTGCCCAATTTGTTACTACTCAGGCTGAGTAGGGTACGATTGGTACTTTGTCTGCTGAGGCCAGAAGGGTTGGTCAATTTATGAAGATGGGTCCTTCAACTTATACTAAGGTAAAGGTGGAGGTGGATCCATAAGGCTTCTTAAATTAGATGGAAAATATCTTTTATCTGATGTAGTCTACTAATGTAGAGAGGGTTAACTTTATAGCTTATCAGGTCATGGATGTTTCTTTTCAGTGGTATGAGGAGTGGAATAGGGATAAAGGTGATATAGAATAGGAAGGGTTGTAGGAGGCTTTTTCTAATGCCTTCTTGGATCGATTTTTTTTCTTAAGAGTTGAGGAAAGCAAAAATAAAGGAGTTTGTGAACCCCAGGCAGGGGAAGATATCTATAAAGGGATTTGTTTTTAAGTTCCATGAGCTATCAAGGTATGCTCTTGATTTGGAGGATGATGTGAGGTTAAGAATAGAGATTTAATTCTGGAGAGCAAGACTGCCTTGCTGACTAAAGATATGGATATCTCGAGGTTGACTGTTTGTATGTAGTAGGTTGAAGATGAGAAGATGAAGCAGGCAAAGTTTGGGGATAGGCAGTGAAAGCGAAGAAGGTTTTCTGACCAGGGAGGTTCATAGTGTGAAAGAGGTAGAGATAGTGGCAAGTGGAAAAAAGAAGTAGAGGAGTTCGTGCTCTTTTTATTTTTGTGCTCCTTGTCAGTCGGGAGACAGGCATCATTAAGGTGGTGATAATTCTTGAGCATAGGTTGCCCAATCTCAGGCAAGTGAAGGTTTGTCAATTTATTCATGTCCTCCAATGATTTTGTGGTCATCCTCATAGGGTTTATTGCAAGGAAGTAAGTGAAAAATGCTTCAAGTATGGCTAGGTAGGCCATCAACTCAGGGATTTTCTGATCAATAAGGTTGCTATGGGGGCAAATAATATTCTTGTGGCTTCATCTTTTGCTCCACCACCTGGAAGAGTGGTATCTGCTTCTATTACTGCTCCTGGTTGTAGTGTTGGTTAGAATAGTTTGTACGCTTTGGCATCCCGATAGGAATTCGAGGTTTCACCTAATGTCATTACTGGTACGTTATAGATTTTCTCTCATAATATATATAGTTTGCTTGATTCAGGGACCACTCTTTCTTTTGTGACTCTACATATGGCTTTGTCTTTTGGTTTTGATACAAAATTTATCTCGAATCCTTTTTATATTTCTACCTTGGTAGGTGACTCAGTTAATACTAAGAAAGTCTATAAAGAGTATATAGTAGCTGTTGGTGGCAAGAAGACCTTGGTGGATCTGTTTGAGTTGGATATGGTAGATTTTGATGTAATCTTTGGTATGGATTAGTTACATTCTTATTATGCATCTATGGATTGTCGAACCCATAGGGTTATCTTTAAGTTCCCTAGTGAACTAGTTATAGAATGGGAAGGTAGTTCCTTAGATCCTGAGGGGGGTTTATTTCTTATTTTAGAGCTTGGAGGTTAATCTCTAAGGGTTGTCTTTATCACTTGGTTTAGATTAAAAATTCTAACTCTAAAGGTCCTTCTTTGTTTTCGGTCCTTATGGTTAATTAGTTTCCATACGTGATCTTCTGGTGTTCCTACGAATAGGGAAATCAAGTTTGGTATTGATTTTCTTTCAGACACTCATCCAATTTCTATTCTTCCATATAGAATAGCTCCCGTTCAGTTGAGGGAACTCAAGGAGAAACATAAGGATTTTCTGGATAAGGAGTTTATTCATCCTAGTGTTTCTTTATGGAGTGCACCGGTGTTGTTTGTGTGTAAGAAAGATGGTTCCCTTCGGATGTGCATTGACTACAGGCATTTGAACAAGGTGGCGGTTAAGAATAAGTTTCCTCTCCAAAGAATTGATGATATGTTTGATTAGTTACACGGTGCCAAGTTCTTATCTAAGATAGAACTTCGATGTAGGTACCATCAACTTAACATTAGGGAGGTGAATATCCCTAAGACGACTTTTTGTACTCGATATGGGAATTTTGGGTTCTTGGTGATGTCATTTGGGTTGATTAATGCTTCAACAACATTTATGGACTCGATGAATAGGGTGTTTAGGCAGTATTTAGATCTCTTTGTCATTGTGTTTATTGATGACATTCTAGTTTATTTGAAGAGTGAGATGGATCATGCTGATCACCTCCATATGGTGTTGCAGACCTTAAAAGAACAATATTTGTATGCCAAGTTCTTTAAGTGTGAGTTCTGGTTGAACATTGTGACTTTCTTGGGTCATTTTATTTCTAGTGAAGGGATCATGGTGGATCTGTAGAAGGTTGCTATGGTTAAAAGATGGACTTGGCCCATGACTCCATCCGATATCTAGAGCTTCTTAGGTTTAGCTGGGTATTATTGGTGGTTTATGGAAAGATTTTCTTTGATAGTTACTCCTTTGACTAAGTTGACTCAGAAGAAGGTTAAGTTTTCTTGGTCAGATGCTTTGAAGGGAGTTTTGAGAAGTTGAAGGATAAGTTGACTTCAGCTCTAATCCTAACCTTGTCAGAAGACAATGATGGGTTTGCGGTTTATTGTGATGCATCTCGGGTAGGGCTTGGTTGTGTTTTGATGCAGCATGGGAAGGTAATAGGCTATGGTTCCAGGCAGTTGAAGGTATATGAGAGGAATTATCCTACTTATGATTTGGAGTTGTTAGCAGTTGTGGTCACTTTAAAAATATAACGACATTATTTGTATGATGTTATGTGGATATCTTTATTAATCACAAGAGTCTTCAATACGTGTTCACTCAGAAAGATCTTAATCTCAGACAGAGAAGGTGCCTTGAGCTTCTCAAGGATTATGATATGAGTCTTCACTACCACCCAGGTAAGGCTAATATGGTTGCTGATGCTCTTAGTAGGTTATCCATGGGGAATTTAGCTCTCATGGAGGAAGGAAAATAGGAATTGGTGAAGGATATTCATCGCTTGGCTAATCTTGGAGTTCTTCTCTTGGACTATAAGGATAGTGGTGTGATGATGCAAGAAGTGGTTCGACCGTCTCTTGGTGTAGAGATCAAATAGAAGCAAGTGCTAGATCCTATCTTAATGAAATTAAGGTTGAAGTTGGTGGGCAAAAGGTATTAATGTTTGAGAGCTATGGTGATGGTACTTTATGGTACCAAGGGAGGTTGTGTGTTCCTGATGTTGATGGGCTTCTGTGAAGGGTTTTAGATAAGGCTCATGAGTTTTGTTATGTTGTTAATTCTAGATCGACTAAGATATATCATGATCTCAAGGAGATCTACTAGTAGAATGGAATGAAGAGGGTTATGGCTGATTTTGTAGCCAAGTGCATGGTGTGCTAACAGGTTAACGTTGAGCACATGGGGCCAAGAGGGTTGTGTCAAGAAATCAATTTTCCTGAATGGAAGTGGGAAGTAATCAATATGGACTTTATTATCCGTCTTCCTTAGTCTCAAATTCAGTATGATCCAATTTGGGTCATCATGGATAGGATGACCAAGTCTACATATTTCTTGCCAGTCTGAACTACCATTTTGCAGAGGATTATGCACAATTGTATCTTTAGAAGATTGTGAAGCTTCATGGGGTACCTATTTTGATTATCTCTAATTATGGTACGCAGTTTGCGTCGCATTTCTAGCGGGTTTTTCAGAAAGGGTTGGGGACTAAGGTTATGCTGAGTACTTTTTTTCATCCACATTCGAATGAAAAAGTAGAGAGAACTATTTATACATTGGAAGATATGCTTCAGGCCTGTGTGATTGACGATTGTGGAAATTGGGTTGAGCATCTACCTTTGATGGATTTTGCTTACAACAATAACTATCATTTTAGTATTGGTATGGCTCCTTTCGAGGTATTCTATGGTTGGAGGTGTATGAAACACCTAAGAATGTTGCCTTGTAAAAATGTTTGGTTGATTGCCGATGGTCATGATATATGTTGTGTTACATCCTTGTAGTATGTTGTTTTTAACTTGTGTAAAGGTTACCCTGATGTATGTTGATGTTTTAACTTATGTATATTCTTGATTTGGCCTTCCTTTTTGGACAAATAATCCCAAGTGGGGAAGAAGTGAAGAACCTAGACTTGAACCCTTAAGAAAACATCAATTTTTTGTCTCTAGAGTGGATACGGTTGGGGGTACTTGAATTATGCCCTAGGTCATGAATCGTACCCTTCATGCCCTTCCATTTAGTATTCTAAGCATTATATTAAGGTAACATACTCTCCTCCATACAACAAGGTCATTCCTTGGTCGTGACCAAGCTTACGAGTCGTATACTAGCCAACCGGATAGAGTTAAGTCTCAGTCCTAGAGTGGACTATTTTGGTCCCAACTTGAGCTCATGATTGGAGGGTGAGACATACCCCTGGTTAGGACTCAAAGGTCCCTTTTCGTACCAATAAAAATAAGGTTGACCTAGAAGAAGTCTAGGGTATGATTTATGGTACCACTCGTACTCTAGGTCACGATTGCTATAGGACCCATATGGGGGAGTCGTACCCCTACACGTGTGGACTGTCCATCTTTTAACCAAGGACCTTTTGGTTATTTCCCTTTCCTAAAACCCTAAACCCTCTCTCTATATAAGACATATTAGCCTCCTAATTCTTTATTTTCAAGACTTAAATATTCCAAATCACTCTAAAGGCTCTTGGAAGTAAGATCAGAGGCTATGGTTTGGAGGTGCTCATTTTATGGTAAGAAGGAGAGTCAAGATTGGTTTCGTGTCACTTGTTTAAGTCATGTATGTCTTCTCCTCTTTAAATAACTTCAAACCCATGTATTTTACACTTGAATTAGTAAGTGTAAATGGTGGTTTTGAATCAAATGAAAAGGGTTTTACTACCTAGTAATAAATAATGATGATTCTTATTTATACTTGTGTTGAAACATGTTATTAATGGTAGATTGCATATGTGAATGCTTTTTGTATGTTGTTTAACATGAGGGTCTTGAGTAATCCTAGTACTGTTGATATCTACCATGAAAATGACCTTGATATAAGTATGCATAAAAGGTGTTTGTGAAAATGTCTAAGTGAAATACCTAGTTACATGGGGGGTGATGTGTTAAGTTAAGGCAATAGACTAATGAGCATGAATGATTGGTAAATGGTATGTTAAAGTTATTATGAGTCATGTATTGTGTATTTGATGATATTGGCGGGCCAATGACTAATAAGGGATTAAAACCCTAATTATGAAAATAAACTTATTGTGTGTGTGTTGAGCCTAAATGTGGTGAAAGATTGTTAATGAATTATAAATGGGTATGTGGGGCTTGGTGACGACAAATGATAGTAATGGTGTGTTGAATCAAGACATGTGGCCTATTGAGATGATCAATGGTCAAATATTGTTGTGAAGGTCAAATATGTATCTATTGAATTGGCCTAGTGGATATGAATGAGTCATGATGATGCCTAAATGGATATGGATACTTGTAGATGGTTTGTTAAGGCCTTGTTGGCCATGTATTGAGTCATAATAATTGTGACTGTTTGAAAGTTGATAAGAACCTTGATAAGCATGTAATGGGTTAGCTTGTGGCTTAAATTGCGCAATGACCATTTTTTTATGAATGTTTATTAATTGGTATTGTGTTGGTATGGTTAGCTATATAATTTTTTAAGCTATGGCCATGTTGGTTTGATGGCTAAGAAGAGGTGATCAATTCCCTAAACTTGAACTTGAATTGTGTAGGGGACTATGTGTGGTGAAAATGTGATATGATGTTGCTAATGACATATGAATGGATTGTGTGGGTCTTGAGGACCACAAATTAAATTGTATGATAAATTGAATGAAAGCATCATCCTATTGAAATAGTTGAGCAATATAGGATCCCATAGGGACCATGTGGTCATGTATTATGTTGAATTGGCTAAGTGAGCCAAAGCCCTTAAATGTGATACAAATTGTATGAATGAACATGCACGAACTAATGAGTCAATAGTTCAATGTCGACTAATTATGGTAGTGAAATAACTACTGACTCGAGTTCCTAGTCGAACAAAATGGCTTGTGTTCCAAGTACAATTACTATATAGGGTGAATCGGTTTGTGGTCTAAGTTCGCTTACCATATAAGGTGTGTTGATTTGTGGTCCAAGTTCGCTTACCATATAGGGTGTGTTGGTTTGTGGTACAAGTTCGCTTACCATATAAGGTGTGTTGGTTTGTGGTCCAAGCATTCTTACCATATAAGGTATGTTGTTTTATGGTCAAAATCCACTTACCATATAAGGTATGTTGGTTTGTGGTCGAAGTCCACTTACCATACAAGGTGTGATGGTTTATAGTCTAAGTCTACTTACCATGTAAGGTGTGTCGATTTGTGGTTCATGTACATTTACCAGATAAGGTGTGTTGTCTTGAGGTTCGAGTCCTCTTGGCTAATATGTTGGATTAATTAAGGGTTCAAAATTTTTAAGGGTGGAATGTTGCTTGTCCTTCACTCCATGCCTCACAAATGAATATATCGTAAATGCATATTGTGACTTGTTATACGATTTGACTTATTGTGTCACTATATGTATATGTATATTCATTATGCCTATGCTTATGTAAATGTGATCGCCTATGATGGATTGACATAGATTTGAACAAGTGTACCATTTTCTCCTTATCCTTGAGTTATATGCTAGCGATCGAACTGCTAATTATCCCTGAGCTTCTTTTTCTTTTCCTACATAGTGATTCAGTGATTAAAGCAGTTCGTGCGTTTACTTGGTGTGGTGAGCCTCCTTACTTTGGAGGGCATTCACCTCTTGGTCTTCTATTTTTAGACTCAGTCTTTTTTAGACTTGGTTTGGCTATAGTCAGGGGCTTGTCCCTACACATACACCTATTGGCTAAGGTTTTGTATAGAGGTATTATGAACAATTGTGAACTTGAGTATAGTTATTAAAATAAATCTAATATTGACTTATGATATTATTTTTGCTATTCTTATAAGTGCGTTAGAGTTCCTTCGACTCCTATGGTATAATGAGTGTTTATGTTTGGTTATTGGGCGACCTCCAGTTTATGTGAGCTTGAGGTGCCCATATGACATGGTCTTAAGTTCGGGTTATGTCATTGTAGATCTTCTATTGGGTGGTTTGATCTGGGAGAAGCAGATATTTTTGGTCCGAATTTTGTTTATCAGGCGATGGAGAAGGTCAAGGTGATTTAGGAAAGGCTTAAGCTGCCCAGGGTCGCCAAAATTCCTATGCAGATGCTAGGCGTAGAGACTTGGAGATTAAGGTCAGGGACAAGGTGTTCCTAAAGGTGTTTTCCATGAAGGGAGTTGTGTGGTTTTGCAAAAAAAGGAAACTGAGTTCTCGGTTCATTATTCGTTATATGATTTTGCGGAGAGTTGGCAATGTTTCTTATGAGTTGGAGTTTCTATCTATCTTAAGTTTGGTTCATCCTTCTTAGGTTATTCCATTGGAAGGATTGGGTATTTTGGATTCTCTGTCTTATGAAGAGGTCCTGGTTGAGATATAGATAGGCAAGTTTGTCGGTTGTGGACCAAGGATGTGGCTTCGATTAAGGTTCTGTGGTAGAACCATAAGGTGGAAGAAGCTATATGGGAAGGGAAGAGGACATGCAGTCCAAATATTCGCATTTGTTTTCTGCCCCTGGGATTCGTGCGAAAGGTATGTGTCCTTAACACATCTTTATTTTCTGAGTTTTTTAAAGGAAAGATTAACATCTTTGCCTCTTTGTTTTCAAACTATTTTAAAGGGATGTTTGATATTGCAAATTACTTTATGTGAGGTTACCCTTACCTTTTCCTTCATTTGTGGACGAATGTTCCTAGTGGGGGAGACTGAAACATCTTGGGTTTTGATCCTTAGAAAATTTCTTGGAAATCCGTTTTCCGGACCCAGTGCAACTCATGGGTACAAGCCGTATGATAGGGTACGAGTGGTATGGTACTATCTTATGCTGATACGTGTTAGTTGGTAGGGTGATTTTGTCACAGGAATTGGTATGACTTAGGGGTATGAGTCATATCATGGACTCGTATGGAGGTTAGTGTTCATCCTCCTGATATCTCATTCTGCTAGGGATATGGGTTATGGGTATGGATCCTATTCTATAGTTACAACTTTGTTGGATAAGTTGTATACTAGACAATGTTTGATCCGAGGGTTGTGGCTTGGATACGAGTAGTGGATACCAACCGTTTAGGAGGGTACGACTCATAATGGCCAGTCGTATCCCTGGGACATAATTTTGTGATACTTAAGTGGGGGTATTCTGGATATTTTCTGACTTACCCTAACTAGGACCCGAGACTTCTAAAACAATTAAGAGGTTATTTACCCTATTATTCTATTCATTAACACTTAGAAACTATTCCTAAACATCTCATAATTCTCTCAAGAGCTTTTGGGGCAAGAAGGCTAGGGTTACATCTTATGGATTACTTTGAGGCTTGTCTTGGTGATTTATTTCCATCAATTCATTGGTATAAGACATGATTCTCTTCCCTCATTGTAATATCAACTAAAGTCATGGTTTATATGATAGATTTTATGGTTTTTCTATTTCATGATTATGGTTTTCAACTACTATTAGGGGTTTCTATATTGAATGCTTGGTTATGGTTTCCTATGGTTTAAATTATGCTTTTATATTCATTAATGGTGGTTTTGGACAATTGGATTTCATGGTAATGGTTTAATGGTCTTTGGAATTGGTTTTGGTTATATTATGCCCCAAGGTTTTTCATAAAATGTTTATAAAGATATGTTCATTCCGTTGACTTCTTTTAATGGAACTCTTGCATGTTTTAAACTGGTCAAAGAATTTATGCATGGTATGAATGGTTTGGAAAGGCTAAAGGATAAATGGTTATGCTTTTGGAGAACATGGAAACTTCCCAAGTGGATTTAATATGGTAATTGGAAGGGTACCTAAGGTCCCATTAACCTAAATAGTTTTGCTATGGATATTATTTGCAAGTAAGGGGTGGTATGACGATACCACTAATATTGGCCTTGGTTGATAAATAGTAAATGGATTGTTTGAAATTGGTTTTAAGTGGACATTAATGGCGAGGTGTGTAGCTAATCCGTAGAAGGAGGTGGTCCTGGGGGGACCAAAAACTGGAAACTCATATTTGCTGATATAAAGGGTCTTGATGACCATGTGAGTGTATCACATTTTATATTGGGGGATGTACTAGTCATCCCATGGGATATTCCCTGGTTGTGCGTCTACACGCACTGGAGCCCTTTCAGAAGGGGGAGCTGAACCTATATGTTCCATCGGTGGTTAGGATGGCGAAGCTACACAACCCAGGTAAAGGTTTTAAGTGCATGCTTAACCCTGTCCCCCTCCCGACCCTTATATATGTATGGTTGTATGCATTATGGATGGTTTTACTTGGTTTTATGACTTTCATTATTCTATCCTTATCCCGATATTCATGCTAGCGTTCATTTGCTAACCCTATCTACTGGCAGCTGTATACCCACGCTATGCAGGAACAGGCTATTCTACTCTTCTTATTTAGCATGCGGATTCAGTATCAACATTTGGACTGAAGTCGTGAGCTTCCATCCTTTTGGAAGGCATTATTTCATGATTTGGATTTCTTTAGTCACTTTTTTTTATTTTGGATATAGGTTTTGGCCATTGTTGGGGGCATGTCCGAACCAGATATTTTTACTCTTTTGGTTAGAGGCTTTGTGGGCACTTCTGGGGGTTGGAATGGACGAGATCGGTATTGGTGTAGGCCTTGGATTTTGAATAAGACGGTGGGCTGACATCAATGGATGATATTGTTGGCTATTCCATCCCATTACATTTTGGGATTGATTTTCATATTATTTTTTGGTATTCCCTTTGGTTTATAGTCTATGGTTTGGTTTGGTATGGTTGGGCGGTTGGTGAGGTACAGTTGGGTCGGTCACTGTTGTGATCCTATCCCAGAGTCTTAATGAAAACAATAACTCTATCTAGTTATTTGTTAAAAATTCAGCCCATCTAAGGCTGGATATAGGTGGTTGGGTTGGGTAACATAGGGCAATCCCCAGTCCTAGTTGGACTTGGGATGCCTATTATGACAAGGATCGGGTTCGGGTTCTGTCATTAATCGTATCACAACATACGACTAGTACCCCTAGCCGTATGATGTCCAGTGAGTTCGAAACTCAGGAAATTTCTAAGGATAAAAAACCAAGGGTTTTTCAATCTCCCCCACTAGGATCGTTCATCCCCGAATGAGCGGACAAGGTAGTACAAGCGCGATTTACACCTCAACATAACTATTCAACCTTTAACTAAGCTAGAAAACAAAGATGTGATCAAGAACACATATCTTCCGCACGAATATCTGGAGCATAAAACAAGTGCGAATACTTGGACTTCATGTCCTCTTTTGCTTCCAAAGTAGCCTCTTCCACCTTGTGGTTCCGCCATAGAACCTTAACCGAGGCGACATCCTTTGTCCGCAACTGATGAACCTACTTATTCGAGATCTCAATTGGGATATCTTCATATGATAGAGAATTGAGATACCTAAACATTCTAAAGGAACAACTAATGAAGGATCATCGACATACTTTCTCAACATAGAGACATGGAACACCAGATGATTATAGCTCAAACTAGAAGGCAACTCCAATTCATAAGCAACATTACCAACCCTCTTCAAAACTACATAAGGACTAATATACCAGGGACTGATCTTTCCCTTCTTGACGAACTGCATCACTCTATTTATGGGAGATACCTTTAGGAACACTCTATCTCCAACATCAAACTCCAAGTCTCTATGCCTTACATCCGCATAGGACTTTTGGCAAGTCTGGGCAGCCTCAAGCCTACTCGAATCACCTTCACCATATCCATATCCTGATAAACCAAGTCCAGACCAAACATATTTACCTCACCAACACGGAACCACCCAATTGGATATCTACACCTCCTACCATATAATACCTCAAAAGGGGATATTCTAATACTAGAATGTTAACTATTATTGTAAGCAAACTCTACAAGAGGTAGATGCTCAACCCAGCTACCACCATAGTCAATCACATACGCATAAAACATATCCTCCAATGTAAGAATAGTCTGTTCTGCTTGCCCATCCATATATGGGTGGAAAGTAGTACTTAGACTAACCTTAGTACCCAACCCCTTCTAAAATGACCACCAAAAATGAGATGAAAACTATGTACCACGATCAAAGATAATCAAAATAGGTACCCCTTGTAGCTTTACAATCTCATAAAGATGCAACCTCGCATAACCCTCCATCAAAAAGTTAGTCCTCACTGGAAAAAAGTGAGCTGACTTTGTCATCCTATCCACGATGACCCAAACCGAATCAAATTGGTTTCGAGACCGAGGAATACCAGTAACAAAATCCATGTTGACTACTTCCCATTTCTATTCTAGTAACTCAATCTCCTGATATAAACCCACAAACATCATGTGCTCAACTTCAACTTATTGACACAGTAAACACTTGGACATAAAATTAGCCACATCCTTCTTCATACCATTCCATCAATACATCTCCTTGAGATCATGATACATTTTTTTCAAATCAAGATGAACAACGTAACAAGATTTATGCGCCTCATCCAATATCCTTTCATATAAATCATCAACGTCAGGAACACATAACTGCCCTTGGTACCACAACGTACCATCACCACTGATCTCAAATACCATTACCTTTTGCCTATCTACATCACTCTTAATTTTTATCAAGACAGGATCTGACATTTTTTTCTCCTTGATCTCTACACCAAAAGATGACTGAACTACTTTATTTACCAACACACCACCATTTCTTAAATCTAGAAGAAAAACTCCAAGATTATCCAAGCGTTGAATATCATTCACCAACTCCTACTTCTCCTTCTCCACATGAACTAAACTCCCCATGAAAAACCAGCTAAGAGCATCAACAACCATGTTAGGTTTACCTGGGTACTAGCGAAGACTCATATCCTAGTCCTTGAAAAGCTCAAGCTATCTTCTCTGCCTGAGGTTAAGCTCCTTCTGAGTAAATATATACTATAGACTCTTATGATCCGACAAGATATTCACATGCACTCCATATAAAATAGTGTGCTAAATATTTTGTGCAAACACCACTACTAAAAGCTTCAAATCATGAGTAGGATAATTCCTCTCATGCACCTTCAACTAACTAGAAACATAGGCAATCATCTTGCCATGATGTATTAAAGCACAACTAAGTCCTACCCGAGATGCATCACAATAAACCATAAACCCCTCATTGCCTTTAGGCAAAGTCAAATCCAGAGTCAAAGTTAGCTTATCCTTCTGCTTCTTAAAACTTTCCTCATAATCATTGAACCCCAAAAATTTCACTTTTTTCTGAGTCAACCTAGTCAAAGAGGTAGGTATAGAAGAAAAACTCTCCTCAAACCTCCTGTAATACCAAGAAAAACCTAAGAAACTTCAAATATCATTTGGTGTTGTGGGTTTGGGCCACTTATTAATCATCATAACCTTTGTGGCTCTACCATAATTCCCTCACTAAAAATAATATGACCCAAAAAAGTGATAGCGTTTAACCAGAATTCACATTTAGAGAATTTGGGATACAACTACTGCTCTTTTAAGGTTTGCAACATCCTATGGAGGTGATTATCATGATTCACCTTTGTTTTAGAATATACAAGGATGTCATCAATGAATACATTGACAAAAAAATTCAAAAACTGATGGAAGACCCTATTTTTCAAATCCATGAATATTTCCGAGGCATTAGTCAAACTAAATGACATAAACAGCAACTCAAAGTTCCCATACCGAGTATGGAAAATCGTCTTAGGGATATCCACCTCCCTAATCCTAAGCTGATAATACTCAGACCAAAGATCTATCTCAGAAAATAATTTGGCACCTCGAAACTGATCAAACAAGTCATCTATCCTTGGGAAAAGATACTTGTCCTTAATCATCACCTTATTTAACTATCTATAGTCAATGCACATCGAAAAGGAACTATCTTTCTTATGCATAAATAATATTGGTGTACCCCAGAGGGATACACTAGGTTGGAAGAAACCTTTATCCAAGAGATCCTTAAGTTGCTCCTTAAGCTCCTTCATGTAATACCCCATGAGATCCTAGGCTTAACTAGCTTCCAGTTGCATGCTTAAGGGGTCCAAAGATTGAAATTTTCATCAAGTGTTGAGGACTTAGTCATTTTCAAGACCACAAGGCAGGTTTATTGTGGACCTTCCCAACCCTGAGACATTATTTTTTGAGTCAAAACATTTTTATGGATGTTAAAGGTATGTCTTACAAGAGTTTTAGATTTTTTAGATAAGATTGGAGGCGTGTTTGGATAGCGGAGGCAGTGAGCCTTCCTGATAAGGCCATAGTGTGCTAATCATTCCACCAAAATAGATTCTGTGGTATGCTAGCCACTCCCCTAGATTAGGGTCCACAATGCAGAGGTGAGGCACTTCCAGCTTTATCATTAAAGAGGTTAAAGGGAAATTGGGTACTTTTCCCTTAACCCAGTCATCAAAACATGATTTGTGACATTCATAGGGGTATATTTTCCCATTACCCTAAAAATTACTCACTAGAACCCTCCCTCTTCCCAAGAACAAAATAAAAGCTCCTTTACCCCCCAAGAATTCAATAGTTTAAGCTTTCAAGTTCAAGCATTCTTCAAGAATCTGACTATTAAGTTATGTAGGGTTTGTGAACAAGGACATTCTTCCATCATTGTTCCCAAAACATATTTTAAAGTTAAATTTATATGATTTGCAATTAGGGATCATCTCCAAATTATCTTGTCTTGATTTTATGAAATTATCATGTGATTGAAGTATTAAAGTGCATATATGTTCTTATGTATTTATATTTTGACTTGAAGATTCTCTATTATGAGTTGAATATCATGAGTTTGATTTGAAACATTGATTAAAGATTTCCAATTGAGTTTAAGCATGTTATTTTATTACAAGTTATATGAAAGAAAGTATAAGATTCAATGCTTGAGTTTAAGCACTAAGTTTACAAGGAAAATTGATCTTTTGATTCAATGACAAATATTGAAATCTATAATTGTTTATCTTAGTTATGATTTAAAGTAAAGAGAAGCATACTTGTTTTCTAGTATATAAACCCTTATGCTATTTTAAGGTGGATTTCCTAAAGTATGAGCATATAAGTATTATGAGAGTAGTATTTAGCACTGATATGGGAATGCGGATGAACATATCATTAATTTGTAGAAACTACGAGCCAATGTAGGTTAAGCTTTTTCCCAATATAGATGAAGTTAAGGATAGTGATCATAAAGATTAAGGTTTTATTTTGATGGCAAGGATAGGACAGCTCCCCCCAATGTGGGTAAGATGTTGGACTCCATGGTAGCTCACACGGTTTATGTCAGATAGAAGAACCTCCCTAAGAAATAATAATAAGTAAAAATTTTAGAAAATAAGTCCCGTGGCTCACAAATTTTACTCTTACGCTTCTTCATTCATGATTATGATTTTGCAGTCCCCTATTTTATTCATATCCAAGGTGATTCATTTACACTTAGCATGCATCATTGAAATTTTATTTGAATATTTAGTTATTGTTTTACTTAAGCATTCACCGCATATACTCAGTACATTCCAGAGGTACTGACCCACATATATGTCTATGTGCTACATTGTCTCATAATGTAGGTTCTGGTGCTCATCCCCAGCAGCACGATTGATTATAGGCGTCAACACCTACATCTAGACTTTTGGTGAGTCCTTATAGTTTGAGGGCCTGGTTTATCATACTTTTGATATTGATAAAGTGTTTTAGTTATTTGATTTCTGCTTATGTTCGGGTTAGCTGGGGTCTGTCCCAGTGGCTTTCTAGTTAGAAGTAAAGGCTTGTCATACTGTTTATGTTTTAAGTTCGAAAGGGATCTTCTTAAAGATTTCCAAGTTAAAGACTTTCAGTTAAGATATAAGTTTTGTTATATTCATATTTTATATGTCATTTTACCTTTCTTATGAGTTTCAAGTTAAGCAGGCTTAAAGGGTTAGCTTGGGAATACTCATAGTCTTGAGCACCGTGTGACGCCTAGGGGGTACTTCTGAGGTGTTACACTTCAAATCAATAGAAGCCAACCTACAAGGAGGAATAGATATTGGACAATTGTTTGGAACTAAGTAAATACCAAACTCAATCTCTCTATCAGGAGAAACACCAGGGAGATCATCTAAAAAGAGCTCAGGAAACTCATTCACCACTAGAACCGAAAGCAAGGATGGACCTTTCGAGTTATAATATTTAACCCGAACTAAATAATAGAGATATCCTTTTGAGATTAACTTTTAATCTCTAAGATATGATGTAAAATTCCCTTTAGGAGCTAAGGAACCGCCCTTTTATTTAAGAACCAGGTCACCATGGAACATAAAAACAACCCTATGGGTCCGATAATAGAAGGATACCTAAAATAACATCAAAATCCAACATATCCAGTTCAAACAAATCCACCAAGGTTTCCCTACTACAAACAAATACCATACACCCCCTATAGACTCTTTTAGCAACAATTGAGTAACCTACCTGGGAAGAAATAGAAAAAGGATTTGAAATAACCTCGAGATCAAAACCAAAATACATAGCCACATATGGGGTCACATAAGAAAGTGTTGACCTAGGATCAAGTAAACAATAAATATCTCGAGAAAAGATTCGTAATTTACCAGTCACGACATTAGGCGATGCCTCAGATTCCTGCTGAGTAGGAAGAGCATACAACCTATTTCGGCCTATACGGATACCAGAAGTTGAAACAGATGCAGAAGCAGCACCCGTCGGTACATGGGTAGATGAAGAGCCAACCAAAACTCTTTTCTCTCTCATAGATACCTTACCAACTGGACAATTTATAAGCATATGGCCTGGTTCACTATATTTGAACTACTTGTCCCTCCTCTCATCACAGAATCCTTGATATAGCCAACTATAAAATCAAAAAGAATGGCATAATAAAGCTGACTGTGCCCCATTTGTATGAGATTGGGCAACCTGTGGCCTGTAGTTGTTGCCACCCTATTGAATCCTATCACTCGACTACTTTGGGTAAGGAGCACTAGCTATGGAAAAGGAAACAAAACTACCCCACTTCTTCTTTGGATACTTACCACCATCCCGACCACTTTGCTATTGACCACCACCTTGGCCAGAGAACCTGAACTTTTTACCTTGCCTTTTCTCTATCTTAGCCTGTCTCCTCTTTCCCCCCTCTACCTGTTATATATGAACAAGAAACCTAGAAATATCCATGTCCTTTATTAGCTATGCAATCTAGCTTTCAAGGATAAAATCCCATGACAGTTTGGAGGAAAACTTTCTCATCTTGGTCCTCATATCCGACACTAATTTCGGAGCATACCTATACAACTGGTGAAATTTTAAGGCATACTCTTTGACCGACATCTTCCCCTATTTTACATTAACAAATTCCTCTGCTTTCACTTCTCTTAACTAATAGGGAAAAAAGCATTCCGGAAAAGCATTAGTGAAAGTATCCCAAGGAGATGGCTCCTCAACATCACCCCTTGTGCTTTTCTATTCCTCGTACCATTGGTATGCCACATCCTTGAGCTGATAAGCTGCAAACTCTACCTCTTCCACATTAGTGGCATGCATAATATTAAATATCTTTTCCATTTCATCTAGAAAACCCTGATAATCCTCCTGTACCTTAACACTAGTAAAGGTTGGAGGACTCATCTTCATTAACTGGCCAAACCTTGTGGCCTTAGAGGATGGGATACCAGATATACCCTGCTTAGACTAAGAAGCCACCAACTGAGAAATCATATGAATCTATTAACGTAACTCTGCATTTGTAACATCATCTTGAGGAGGACTAGATAGAACCGTTGAAACTCTAGAATAATTAGGGACTGAACCCCTAGACCGAGTGTGGATCCCATAAGTCGGAAGTGTCCCATCAATATTGTTTCCAGTTAGGACAGAAGATTTTTTGCGAGCATCAGATCATTGAGGTATGATTTGAAAGGAGAACAAATAGGAATTATCAAGGACCTTAGACCTTGTAGCTTGAAATAGAACACAAGAAAGAGAAACATTCCTAAATGCCTTGTAGCCTCTCCTTTATGAATGTGGCACGCTATACACCCTTAAAAGAGATTCTGCACAACACAACTTTGTGGACTCCCAATTGGCCATGAACCTAATGCTCTGATACCAACTTGAAACGACCCAAACAGGGGCCTTGTCGTGATGGTCATCCCAAGTCTACCTAAGACCGGGGACCACCCCCGTTACCCAACTCAACCTCCAAAAACGTACCTTGAGTTGGATAAATTCCAAGCATCTAAAAAGATAGCATTTTGTACAATTCCAGAATCTAGGATATGTCCATAACCATGACTAACCCAAGCAAGTCCAACCATCTAATACCCAACCAATAACCATACCAAAACCGAAATATTAACCAAGTATGAGTCCATAACATAATAGGATGGAAAAAGCATAAATACAATTAAATGGTATTATCCATAATACCAATGCCAATGCCAAAGATGATATCACTACCGACACCGCCCATACCAACTGATAGTAGTCCCACAAAGCCTCTAACCGAAAGTAAATAATATTCGGTTGGGATATGCCCCCAACCATAGCCAAAAACAATATCCATAAAATAACCAAAGTATGAAAAGATATACATGATATGAAATAAAGCATTTCGTAGTATGGAAGCTCACCACTTTAATCCAATAGTTGATCCTAAATTCGATCACTAAGCGGAGGAGTAGAATGGCTAATTTTTACATTACATAGGGATACAACCACCAAAAATTAGGTTAGCGGGTGAATGTTACCAAGTACTAAGGATAAGAATAAAGTAATGCCAACCTTTAAAACCAAAAAAACAACTATTTGCATATATATCCATACATATATACATATATAAACCATGTCGGGAAAGGGAACCAGGCTTAAAATGCATTTAAACCATTAACCTAGGTATATGTATCTTAACCATACTAGAACTACCCAAAGGCTATATGGGTCCCGTGTAACCCCCTGAACGGGTCCTGATATGTGTAGTCGCACGAATCAGAGATACTATAGGAGTAGGGGATTCCTAAGTACCCTTCGCTCTCCATGATACATAAATATAAGTGTAACTTAAGGGATTCACATGTACCCCATATGGTCATCATGACCACCAATCCTCATGTTGGCAAATATGAGTTTCCAGTGTCCATCCATTAGACTCACACCTTTACGGTTAGCTATCATACCTTGCTATTATTGCCCAATTAAAACCATTACCACATAACCAAGACCACCATTCCATTTGTTATTAACCAATGCTATATCAATAATGGTATCGTTATACCGACTATATCTTGCTAGCAATGTCCTTAGCCATCTTTTTAAGAAGAAGGTATTCCCATGTACCCTTAGATTACATTGTTAAGTTGACTTAAGGGAGTCCTATGTACCCCACAAGTAGTTCATTATTAAGTTTTCTTAGGGGACTCTCTTGTACCCCATAAGGATGTTTAATTAACCATAAAAATAACCACCAAACCTTACCATTAACCATTCCAAACCATTTAACCTATTTATGCTATTTAGGGTTCCATTACCAAGTTAAACCATGCAATAGTTCCATTAAAACTCCAACAATATAGTAAAAGAATTTTGATAGGCATTTTATCAAACATGTTGAGGGCATAGCATTTCCAAAGCCAAAACCAAGTACCAATTAACCATTCCCAGACAACCAAATACTTAAACCATCATTATAATATGAAAACCACAAGTAAAAGATATTGGAAAACTATTACCAACAATTATAACCAAAAAAACCCAACATATATTTGAAAACCCCAAACTATGCAATTATTGAACCATGAAAATCATTCATAAATCATGACTTTAGTTGGAACTAACAATGAAGGAGGAGTATCTTGCCTTAGATTATGAAGAAGATGAAGAGAAACCACCCTTACAAGTCCCAATTTTATCCTATTAATGAAACCCTAGCCTTCCTTGACCCAAGAGTCCTTGAGAGAAGTTTGAGAGAGTTTCTAAGTGTTTAAGATTAGAATAATAGTGTAAATAATGACCCAAGAGTGATATAATTAGTGGGGTCCCTAGGGAGTTATAAGTGGAAATATCCATAATACCCCTAACTTAAACTGTATTAATTCTCCATGGTGGGTACGACTCCACCATACCATCTATACCCTAGTGTCAAGTGGTACCCTAACTCGTAACTTGGAACCCCATACTGACCTACATATGGTCCCTTATGCCCAAGTCATACCCTGTGGTACAAGCAGTACCCTACAATCCATACCTAGACAGAATATGATCAGGGACATACTAATAACCATATAAGTTATAAGCATATGACTCATCCCCTAACATATGACCAGTATGTTGTCCACTCGTACCTTTGATAGAAATCTCTCCCTACCATATTATTTAAGGTACCACTAGGACCCCCTAAACCGTATCACAATATACAACTAGTACCCCTAGTGGTATAATGTCCAGTAAGGTTAAAACTCTGGAAATTTCTATGGATTGAAAACCCAAGTTTTTTCTGAAATATTCCTAAACGCCTCATAGCCTCCTCCTTATAAGTGTGGTGCACTACACACCCATAAATAAGACTCTTATTGACATGGCTTTGTGGACACCCAATGACATATAACCTAGGCTCTGATATCATCTTTTTCACGACCTAAATCAGGGCTGGCCATGATTGGAATCTTAAGTCCCATGTTGACTGGAGATCACCCCTTATACCAAACCAAATCGAACATAATATTCCCAATGTTGAATAAATTTTGAGCATAAAACAAGACAAGTTTAAAGAATAAAGGGTATGGCTACAATTGATAACCATCAACCGACCAAAATAACTGACCAACATCGCCCAAGTCCACAGTAATCCAACAAAGCTTTGTAACACAAGAACCAAAAATCAGTCTTTATTGGGATATGTCCCCAATTCAGATAGATGAAAATGACAACAAAAATGATAATATAACTTTCAACTCCAGTCTATGATATAGTCTTCCGAAGTATGGAATCTTACCACTTTACCACAACAAACCAATAATTAAGCCGATCCACCCAACTCTGTGTAGGAAAAGTAGATGTATCTCCAGTTCCTGCATTATATGGGGATACATTATTTGGAGATATTAGAATGAACACTATAACGTAACTCAGGGATAAGGATAACATAATTCTGTGATTAACAATTCAAAAACATTCAAAACCAATGCACATAATCAAATACATATGCATATATATCACATGCCAGGATAGGGAAAAAGCTTAACATGCACTTTACAACTTTATCCTAGATTGTATAGCTCATCCATCATAACAAATGAAGGTACTTATAGGCTATATGGGCCCAACTCTCCCCTAGCTGGCAGGGCCCTAATACGTATAGCTGCGTGAGCCAAAGGTTATACATATGCACTATAGGGGACTCGAACCTCCCATCATATTAATGTGACAGAAGAACCAAATCATATAATATATGTGGGGGAATTGCACCTCCCAATTAAATGATATTAATAAGGGGACTCGAACTAATCGGTCATATAGACCCCCGCATCGATAAAAATAGTTTCCAGTATTGGTCCTTCAAGACCTCTACTTTCATGACTCAGCTACACAACCCTTATTAAAGCATAATTAAAACAATTATCACATACATTATCATTTATTAAACCATGATATACATTTAAGCATACATTATTGGTATCGTCATACAAACTACACTTCTAAGGTAACTTTAACATGCCACACCAACTATCAATTGGTGAAATCACAATTCACTTTGATTCAATTACACCTTGGCTTGGGGAATTACATAACCCCTTAAGGTTCAATTGAAAAATCATTATGCTTCATTGAATTTTCACATTATGCAATAGTTTATGAGTAGTTCAATATGCCTACTTTTTATCTTCAAAACCAATTTCACAATATTGGGTTGGGGTCATAACCACTTCAAAAGTCAAAAGTTTGGGGAATCACAATCCCTATTTCATTCACCATTCCCATGCATTAATTTTATTTTAAAACCATAATTTAAATGTAACCCATGCAGGGACAAACATGAAACATCACATAAAAATCAATTGTTCAAGACCCTCAACCGATATTTTCAAAACCAACCTCAATGCCATATGAACAAAACTTTAAAACTTATGCTTTTGGCAAATTAATAATTAGGAAAAGTAACATACCAGAAATACCAAGTTTCACAGAAATAATTCAACACTTGAGCTCTTGGTTGGACTAGTTCTTGGAAACCCTATGTGTGGTTTCTTGAGAGAATTTAAGAGAGATTTGGGAGTGTTTGTATATGTTATGAATGATAATAAATCCTTCTTAAGTGCTTTAGAAATGTAGGGTCTTAATTGGGTATTAAGGGAATTGTCCAAAGTTCCCTCAATTTAAAAACTAAAATTTAGTCGTCAGCTATTATGGGTCACTATACGACTCATATAGAGTCATTACAACTGGTCACCACAAGTCATAGCCAAGACAGTTTCTAAGGCACTCACAATCTATTGACTTACAACTCAACCTATATGACTCATAATGGAACCCTATGACTCATAGGGTCCAATCATAGTCAACCCAACAACCATTTGGTGTATACACTGGATGCCCTATGATTTACACCCATCAACTTGTAATGAGTCCTCATGACTCATAGTGATCCACTCATACCCAGAGAAGAACTCAGCCACACACTTTCTGATTTAGTTACAATTTGGTTCAAAGACTCATCAAGACACCCTATGACTCATTAGAGGAGTCGTATTTAGGACAGTGAGGATAAGATTTCAAAAATTTTCAAGGAACAAAAACCCAAAGCATTACACTTTAAATCCTAAAAACTTATCTCACAAGAATCATACCGCTAGAATTTGACTTTCTTCTGAGTCAGTCTATACATGGGAGAATCAATAGAGGAAAATACTTCAATAAACCATCAAGAGTAACCAGTTAAATAAAAAAAGCAACTAATATCTAATGGAGAGATGGTCCTAGGCCAGTTCCTTACTTCTTTGGTCTTTTGAGGATCAACTCAAATACCATCAATAAAAATAATATGACCAAGGAATGCTACTGAATTCGCACTTGCTAAACTTAGAGAATAGCTTGTGATCTTTAATAGTCTATAAGACAATGCTCAAGTGATCCGTGTTTTCACCCTTACTTCAAGAATAAAGAAAGGTGTCATTTATGAAGACTATAATGAACATGACCAAGTACTACTTGAACATCCTGTTCATCAAGTCCATAAAAGTTGTAGGAGGATTCATTATTCTAAAAGACATAACAACAAATTCATAAAGACCATACCTTGTTTTGAAGGCTATTTTTGAAATGCCACAATATCTGACTCTGAGCTGATAATATTTGGATCTGAGGTCTATTTAGAAAAATAATTAGCACCCAAAAGTTTGTTGATTAAGTCATTAATCTGAGGGATGGAATACTTATTCTTGATTGGAACTTTGTTTAATTAATGGTAGTCGATGCACATTTTGAGAGAACTATCTTTTTTGCACATGAAAAAAATTGGAGCACCCCATGGAGAGTCACTAGGCCGGGTAAAAACCTTGTCTAAGAGATCTTTTAATTGTTATTTCAATTCCTTGAGCTTATCTAGATCTATTTTGTATGATATAATTAAGATAGGTTGCCTATTTGGAATGAGATCTATTCCAAAATCAATTTTCCATTCAGGAGGAAATCCAAGCAGACTTTAAGAAACACTTCTGGAAATTTGGTTACTTCTAGAACTATCTCAAGAGTCGGGATTTTTGACCTTAAGTCCTTGACTCAAACAAGATGATAGATTCACCCTTTGGAGACTATTTTTCTTACCTTAAGGAAAGAAACAAACCGACCTGTAGGCAGTGAGGTACTGCCCTTTCACTCTATGACTGGCTCACTTGAAAATTATAACTGGACTACTCTGAACCTATATTCAATGAGGTATAGTAAGAGTGGAGCTAATCCATGCCAAGAAGAACATCAAAATCAGTCATGCCTAACTTTACAAGGTCAACTAAAGTGACTTTCTGGGATACTGTAACTGGGAAATTTCTATATACACATCTGACTATGATTAAACTACTAATTAGAGGGGAAACTGAGAAGGGTTCTGCAAGGATTTTAGGGCTAACACCAAAATCTACTGCTATACAGGGAGTCACAAAGGAAAGTGTGGCTCTAGGGTCTAACAATGCATAAATATGAATATGATAAACCTGTAACGTATTAGTGACTATATCAGGAGAACCCTCATGATCCCATCATATATGAAGGGCATAAAACCTACCCTAACAATGTACAGCATTTTCACTAGAGGTGTCATCCTACTGAGTTGAGAGACCTATTGGAACTACTAAAGAGTTGGACTAGCTCTACTGACGAATATCTTTACCTTTATGCATAGTCACGGGGCAAAATCTTAATTTGTGGCCTAAATTGCCACACCCAAAACAGATATCACTACCTGCTATGTGCTTACCCTTATGGTTCCTAGTATATTTCTTACAAACTATCTTGGTGTGAAAACTATTCGTACTACCTTGGGACTTAGATCCTGGTGCTCTATCTCTAATATTCTATGTGAACTTAGGTACTTGAGCACTAGTGAAATATGGGGTTGGATCTAAAGATTTTTGGCAGAATTAATAGTGATTTCCATTATTCGACCTATGTTGAGAGAAGTTAAAGATACTATTTCTGGCCTTCTTGTTCTCTCTTTCTTTCTCTTTTATCTCCTCCTTCTCAATTTGTTAAGCATGTATAATCAATGTGGAGATGTCTATGTCCTTAACCAACATGGATATTTTGTACTCCTTAACTACATCCTCAGAAACACCATACATAAAATTAGTCATTCAGGCCCTAGAATTAGCCGTCATTGTTAGCACATACCTTGCCAATTTAGTAAACTTGAGTGAATACTCTTTCATAGATATACTACCCTACTGTAAGTTAATAAAATCTTGCACTTGGCTTCCTCAAATCAAGTGGGAAGAACCTATCCAAAATTATAACATGAACTCATTTCACTCGACTGACCCTGCATCTTTATCTATATCCTTTTTTCACTACTTAAACCAAATATGAGCCACTCCTTGCAATTGGTAATCAAACAAGTAAGAACTCTCAATAAAAGTCACACCCATGATCTCAGTCACTTTTTGAACACTATCTAAGAACTCTTATGGCTATTATTCAGGCATGGATCCAAAGAACACCTGAGGATTCATTCGAGTGAAGTCCCAAATTTTATTTGCTGCTATATTCACTATTGGGTAAGATGGGGAAACAACCTGCTGTTTATTTTGAGTAGTCATAGATTGGGCTAATGTTGTAAAAGCACTCGTGAACTCAGTGTGAGAGACCTGCTCATTCAAAGGGTCTTCGAAAATTAATAGTAGTGCTTGCTAGTTCCCATTTCTTTTTTTGTTGGTACTCTTAAGGGGTATTTTCTATAAATAGATAGAGGACAATTTAGAAGAATAATTTTAAATAGAGTTCACACTCTATTGCCTGACATGAATCATGAAAGAAGTGAGAATTTTCTAAAATATTTTGTAGGCTCTCACCTCTAAGTGTGGTACACTTCACATCCATAACCATACTCGACTTAACGCGACTTTCAGACATCTTAGGACACTTTAAAGCTAAGGATCTGATACCAAGTTTCTCATGACCTGAGATTGCCTCTAGTTGTAATATAATGCTTAGAGTAACAAGTGATCCTAAGCTAACCCATGGCCTAGCATAACTCTAAGAATAATATAGATGTAACAAAATACTGGGCAGAATCAAAATTTCTATAACTAATGAAAATACTAATAATGAAATACTAAATATCAACCACAACTAGAAATATAACTGTCTGACAACCCAATATGCTAAAAATCTAAACATCTATCTAAAAGCTTCTAAATCATAATGTGTTATTGGGACAAGCCCCCAACTAACTCCAACTAATTGAAACTAATGGAATACAGAAAATGAATATTGATAACTAGTCCTTGAATAATGAGGAATCACCAAAACTGCTGTTGAATATTGCACGAAAACATACTAGATATGATTCGAGTATTGAGTGTCTGAACCTATATTATTAGACAAAATAGTGCAGAAAAGTATGCGATCAGTACTTTGAATGTACTAAGTATGTGATATGGGAAAATAACTAGTCTAACTGAACATGAATGCATCAAACATGATAAAAAGAATTCAAAACCAAGTATAAACATGTACTGCATAAAATTTAATAAATAATTACAAGGTCATGTATAGTCTAAAATCGAACATAAACTAAATAATAGATAGAGGATAGTGGGAGCTAACAATAATTGACATACCCCAATCTGAGTAAATATGGGTCCAACCATATGGGTCTAACCTATAACCCTAATTAGAAGGGTGTTCAATATTTTGCAAAAGGTATTAATATTAACTGGTGTGGATCCACTAAACTGATATCCTAAAGGACTAGGGAGTCAGTCATTAATTGGAGGGTGATCCCTTATAACCTATGGTGGTGCCCTAGTTTTGGAACTTAGGGACTTCAAACTTAAAGTCTCAGTCCTAATTGATAGGTGAGCCTTTATCCCTACATTCACTCGGTGCTAAGTACTACTCCCTACTAAATAACACTAAAAACTGAATATCTTGTTATAATTACATTCTAAAATTATCAAAACTGGATAATGTAAAGTGCTTAAATATATTTAAACTGATATATACATGAATCTATAGGTATCGAGTGTTCATAACCCACTAGCTCTAACTAATCCAGCAAAACATGATCATACTAAAATCTGACAATGGGGAATTTCATAATTCAAGTCAAAACTCAATATTTTATCAATGAAAAAGGGGATTTATGATATTGAGTATGGAAAGATTCTAGATTTATGGGAATATCATGTACACATAGTTTAGTTATAAGGATAAACTAAAGTTCTAAGAAAGCTCATAATTACCATGGAACACTAAGCAAAAATGATGAATTAAACTGAGGATTTAAAGAAATCTTTAGGACTCAATTGATGAAAGGATCCTATTGATGAAATACCATATATCTAGTGGTGAAGTTCTTGAAGAACTCCCTAGAATTTAAACTTGAGATTAAAGAACCCTTGAATGACTTTTGGAGAAAAAAAATTACCTCTTCCCTTGGTATAGATTAAATCTTTGAGTTAATAATGAATTTGGGGTAAATTATCCATATATTCCACTCTTAGGGAAGCCTAAATGATGTGGGTTTGGTGTTAAAATAATAGGAAAAGACTAAAAATCCCTTCTTAAAACATTCAGGAATTTTATGAAATAATCATCACAACTTAGGCTTTAATTTATTAGGTCTGATCATGAGTCTTGGCTTGATTTATAACTTGAGAATCTAAGTTTTTGGTCCTTTTTGTTATGACAATGGCTCCTCTCCTGAAGAATTGTTAGGTATGATAATGAGTCATCATGAAAGGGACGTTGTTAAGGGGCTATTTTCTGGGTTTCTTTCTACTGTGACAATGAATCTACCCAAAGTCTTATTTAGTTTGATAATGAGTTGTGTGTCAGACTCGTTGCTACTGGGATGAATTCTTTAGCCGCTCACTACCGTGACATTGATATTTTACTATGACTCATTGTGTCTGGCAATGGTTCATTGCTAGAGTAATTTTCACTGGCAGTTTGATAGTGCCCTAGAAGATTTTTCATATATCTTTTCTGCGACCTCATATTAAGGTGAGACTAGCAGAATTGGAAAGCTAATTCAATGAACTATGCTTTAGTGGATCTAGAGCTTAAAAAATTAGGGTGTTCGTAGGCACACCTCTAGTCCCAAGAACCTCTATAGAATCTCTCTAAGGACTTTATCATACCTTCTCAAGAAGATAAATAATATGTATAAGTCCTTCTTTCTCTCCTATACTTTGCCACTAATCTCCTTAAGAGGGGCCTCCGTAAAAGAGTGACCTAACATAAAATTGAACTAATTCTTAGAAAGAGTTATGATCCTCCTTAGCTTCAACTCTACCATATTTTTCTAAAATGCATTGTAACACTCGATAACTTGATACCCTTATTGTTGTTGTAACTCTAATGTCCCCCTTATTCTTATATAATTTTAATGAACCTTTTTTTTTATTTTTAATATGTCTACTTATCTTCTCCGTTAGGGCTTCTTATAGCTGCTTCAAGTCATTTATGACTTAATAGTACTGATAGTTTGGTTATTGGATAGTTCATTTGGCTTTTAGAACTAATTTCTTATTTATAAGTCTTCACAGGTTTCAAATCGACATTGGGTGAAAACTTTAGTAAGACAATCTTGGATGCAAATTATGACTATGCCACCATATTTAGAATATAGATTTTAGGCTAGGTAGAACTTTAGTTTGGGTCGTAATGCACCCGAGCTAATTTCGATCTATTGGTTAAAAAGTAGGAAAATTAAAAGATATAGGTATGGGGCCTATAATTGGTCTACACAACCTTAGATAAAAAATCTAACTTCACCAACATTTTTGGAAAGTCGGATTCAGTGGGGCTACATAGTTCATTTGAAAAATTTGGAGTCTAAATGAGTTTTGTGGGTCAAAAACAAATTTTGACTTTGCTAGTATTTGTGCCATGTAGATTGCTGTAAGGCCCATGGAGATTGCAACATGGCAATTTCCGTCTATTTGATAGCAATCTCGGTATCTCCATGCCTAAAAGGGATATAAATAGGCCTCCAAGTCATGATTTGACCATTTTCTCTTCATCTTTGAAACCTAAAAGTCCTAGAAGGTTGAGATGACTCAAAATTGAGTCTTGTGGGTGACTTGGGAGCTTGATTAATATTTTTAAAGGTGAATAGATATAGATTTAAGGATGGAATCCTTTGAATCCATGCTTGAATTTCTTGAATTTTTGACCAAAACCCCAAATAACTTGAGGGCTTGATTTTAGCCCTAACTAAGCTTAGTTTTCACCTATTTCTGGAGGGATATGATTCCTTGATAGTGTATGAACTTTGGTTTGACCTTGAAAACATATTTTCCATAAGTGGGACCCACTTGGGGTTTTTAGACCCAAAGAAAATGGTGCAATATTAGTATCGTTCTACTCTTATTGATGAATAAAATATGTTCTTGATAGCTTGGCATCTTAAGGAGGCTTCACAAAAGGGGGAAACAAATGTTTAGCGAATTGATGAGCATTCTTCATATTTAAGATAGGTTAGTTTTATCCCTTGTTAGAATAATCTTTGTCATAGTATAATTTTCATATTTATTCAGAGGGGTTTTAGGCGATAGTTGATAATTTTTCAAGAATTATGGTTAGTTAGATCTTTTAGGTCATTTGGACCCATATAGTGAAATGCCTAGCTTATTGTCTTGAACCTTAATGGATCAGACTTAATGTCTCATGCATAACATGAGAAAGCTTAGAACTACCCTAGTTAGATGGGAGTGACCTTATCACTCATGCTTAGGTTAAGATTGGCCTTAGATGCTTACTCTAATGAAGTTTATTTAGTTCCAATGAACTTAGAGATAGTCTTTGAGTAGGATCCCTACCTTGGAATTAATGGTGGCTTGCTAGGCATCTAAGAGTTGAATTAGATACATTAGCCTAGTCCAAGAATAAGTGAACTTCAAAGATATATTGGGGGATTTAGAAGTGGGCCTTGACCCACATTAAGCAAAAATTGATGTAGTCCTTGTGAGACCAATAGTTATGAAATGCCTAGAAAATGCCCCTTGAGGCAATATTAAGGAACCTTGATAGTGCATTTATTGATGACACCATAATGAGCTATAGTGTATGGTATTAAAAAATCCCATGACCATGGTATTAATTAATCTATGGATATAGCTACTACTCGGGCTATTGATAGGCTATTTCTTGGCTATTAATTGGTCCAACGGACACCTTATCACATGGGCCCTTGACTATAACATAGCATAATCCATAAAGTATGATACCGACTATCCTATGAATAAGCTATAGATTATGCCTTGTATTTGATATTGCTCAAGTTAGTGATAAACTTTCTTTACGATAATGGCAGACCAATGAATAGGTTACTTATGGGCCATTGCTTATGATAATTCTTATGGTTATGCTCATGGTCTAATGGACTAGATTATTGACTTATCACTTATAAAATTCATGTTACATATATATACATTTATTACTAATATGACATTGATGATGAATGAGGAAATATGGTGGTATGGTCTTCTTACTTCTCCTTTTATGTTTATTTACATTAACCCTCGTGGGGCTTATTCTTTACTTTAATCCTTATAGGGCTTGTTTTTTACTTTAGCCCTCATAGGGCTTGTCATTTACTTTATCCCTCATGGGGCTTGCTCTTTATTATTAAAATTAATATAGATATTATGATGATGCCCAACAAGGCTGAATAATACTATGATGATATGATGATGCCCAGTAAGGCCAAAGGATGATATGATGATACCCAATATGACTAGATGATACTATGTTGATATGATGGTACTCGACAAGGCCAGAGATATTAAGATGATATGATAATACCCGATATGGCCAGAGGATATTATATCGATTTGCTGATAGCCAACAAGGCTAGAGAATACTATAATGATATGATGACACTCGACAAGGCAGGAGGATGATTATTGATGTGCCTATGAGTACATTTACCAGTTTGAGTTTGTCTAGCCTTATGTATGAAAAATATATGTCATTTACGCAAATGTGTGGTTGGGTATAATGTTGATATTAGATATTATGACCATAGTTTCTGGTGATCAACATATAAAATAGTATAGTTGTTGATTTAAGGTTGAAAAGATGATTAGTGGTAAATATTAATTAAGAGGTTAATAGTGACTTATGGACAGTTGAGCCTTATCAATAATAAGGACTAGTGGTATTACTGACTAGTAACTAAGATGATTAAGCTATAATGCTGTTTAGCATAAATGAAGACTTAGAGTAATGATAATTAGTTGATAATAATAATTTTACCGATGATGATGACTAGTTTCCAGATGAGGATTAGTGGATTAATGATGTTAGTTACTAAATGGAGTTTAGTTAATAAATTGAATAGTGAATAATCGGCGATTAGCGATTATTAGATCAATGGTGATTAGTGAGTTTGTGATGGCTTGAAACAAATATCAGTTAGTTGATAAATATGGCTTAGTAATGAATATTGGATATGTGATAGTTATCATTTAGTTGGTAAAGAATGACTAGTTGTTGATCCATAAATAGTGATTATATGGTGAATAGTGTACAAATGATGATTAGAAGGTATATGATGACTAGTGAGTAATTGGATTAGTAAATAAGTGTTGGATAGATAATAAAGAGCTATTAGTGTGTATCGAGGATATAGTTGTCTAAATAATGGAATTTTTATAGCTATGATTATGTTTTTATGTGTTGTTCAATTATGAATGTTGATGATAATTAAAAAAGGTTGGTGAACATCTGATTGATGATAATTGTGAAATATTGGTAAATTGACCGGTCATAGGTAAGCATGGAATGACAGTTGATCAATGATGGAGTCAAATATATTATTGAATTGATTCCTTTACATTTCTCTTGGGTGTACTCTCTAGTGGTATGGGACATTGTGATGAGTTCTTTACTTTATGCACTAGTTGGCATATGGGAGTTAGTTTTGTACTTGTGATTTCTTGTGATGATGCTTTATGATACATTATTATTCTGAATTGTCCAATTCTTATGTGTAGCGATATGAGCATGCGTTGGTGCCTTATGTTGTATAGTTATTTCGATATTTATTACATGTTATATACACCGCTATTTCCATGTGTTGATGCCTTATGTTATACTATCATTTTCTTTTGATTACCTATTATATACAGTGATGATAGAGATAATTCAGGTTCAATTCTGTACCTTGACTTAGTTATGATTATCTTGCATTATATCATCTTTATATCATGACTTTTCTTGGTCTGCTAATGATGCCTACTTAGTACCCATTATTTTGGTACTTATACCACACTCTTGCAACCTGCAGATTCTAGTATGGGTTAATGTTGTTGATATACATCATGTGGAGTAGCCATGGTTTGGAGAGTTAGAGTGAGCTTTTGACATTTGGAGTATTATCTATCACTCTCTTATGTATTAGACTAGTCTTTTTATTGCATTCAGAGATAAGTTGTATCAATATTTTCAGTTGAACATCATTTTGTAACCTTGTATTGTTAGCAACTCTTGTACTGATACCACCAGGTTTTAGGATTATATTATGTAGTTTCTTCTTTATTCCATATATTACAAAATTCTTTTATTTATATATTTGGTAGCCCATTACTAGCCGTTATGGACTAGGGGTTTGGCTTCCCTACTGGTGGGTTATATTAGATGCCATCATGACCTAAGAAATTAGGTTGTGACAAATTGGTATCAGAGACTGGGTTTCATTATTTTGTTAGTACAAGAGTAAAGTATTTATAGAATCCTGTAGCTCGATATAGAGACGTCCATAACCTATCTTTGGGAAGCTATAGGGATATTTTAGGAAATTCACTTCTTGACTCCTTATCATGTATCTGTATTGAAATAAACATCAAACACATTCTTTGACTATATTCTATTCCCAAAAGATGATGCAAAATTATCGACAAATGCAAATGAGACTTCAACACATGTTTCTAAAGTTTTAGTGTAGTATCAGACTAGAGAGTCAGAGATGGATATTGAAGATCTTTAGTTTCAACCAAAAGAATTTGGGGCCAGATTAGGCACTAATTGAGCTCTAAATTACTTCAGCCCTTTGAGGTTTAGTATTAACGATCCCGAGTATATTTCTTTCCTTAGAGTCATAGGTGACATTTGATTCATCAAGTAGTTTACAAACTACAGTTAGGTCTATTGGTGTTCATTAGGGTTCTTTGTGAGTTTTTGAGTCTGAGATTGGGAATCTCAAGCTGGCCAAACTTATTTCTATGTTATATCCGTCCAAGCAGGACATTAGTGCATGGATATGTAGAGGACTAGCATTGTTAGTTCATTTAGCATTGGAGTACTTGATAGCAGTTGGGTATTTTTCTCTCAAGTTATGGATTATATGAGGGCTATAGAGAGAGAATGTATTGAGACTTAAGGAGGTAGGGGTAAGATACCATGCCATCAGGATAATTCTATTGGTATTTTATCCAAGAGCTTATTTCGATTGTGGAGAGAAGAAACTTGGGTCCAGAGAGTTCCTTAGATGTGAGTTAGTGATCGAATAAAGTTAGCTTGTATTCCTGACCATCCTAGAGTTCTTGAGATAGGCTATCATTATGGAAATAATGACCATAATAGTAGAGATTTCTCTCCTATCAGTTAGCCAGCCATTTGGGTATTAGTTTATCTTTCTCTCCAGGATTTGAGCTTCAGGAGTATATACTACTATAGAGAGATTAGTTATTGATCTGAAGAGTGTCCCCAACATGAGATTTCTAGTTATTCAGCCTATGTAGATCAGCCTCGTGATGTTATGGCACCTGATTATAGATAGTGTGCTTATTACCTAAGTTGATGACTTTGTTCGTCCTTTCGAGTTTGGACCCATTCAAATTTATTCTCCATATGCCTATTAGGCATGTGATTGTTGGTTTCACCATGATAAATATGCTTTTATTTCCCACTTTTGCCTTTTCATATGTCTATTAGGGTTTTCATACCCATTGACGATTGTATGCCTTGATGAGTTCGTATTGGTTATTGTGTGCCTCATTATTAAATTCATGATTATGTGACTAATTTATGGTTTATTTCCTTTAGTAGTGGATGGAGTAGATCTGTATTGATATTTTCTCACTATGGGTGTAGCATTTGGGTTTGAGCCCCATTTATTTTATCATATTGGCCTTATTGTGTCCCTTAAGTAGTACATGATATGGATGATTGATTTTGGTACCACCAATTTGTTATATTGATGTTAGTATTGCTCTTAATATTGCTATCACTGCTTGAGGTTATTAATATTGTTTGATATGATTACTTGATGTAATTGATCCTCACTGGGTAGTATTAGACTAGTGTTATCTAGTTAAAATGTCATTTTATTTATTTTTATTTGGTGGCGTGAGTAGATATGGCCCGATTTAATTATTTTGTTTCCGTAGCATGATGAGGTTGATTGTTTTCCCTCTTGTTTAGCTGTTTTAGATTGATTCAGGGATGTATTGTGGTGTCGAAGGAAAGTTTACCTTTCTTGCCTATTGGGTTGCAAAGGTTTTTGTGTTGGCTATGCCTTCCTATTTAGCCCATTTGTGAGATTGACCAATTTGAGGTTCATTCTTTATTTGTGGCTACTTCTTAGATCGATACATTTTGTTATATCTATCAAGATACCCTAGATTTATCTCATAGATTTGTTGGATTCATCTTCTTTTGATGCATTGCTCTTATAAGTATGGAGTTGTATGTTCCATTCTCATCATGATATGATTCTTTTCTTCCATGAAATTAAGTAGATAGCGGTAGATGACCCTTTCTGTGATCTCTTCTTAAGTTGGCATTTTCTTCTTTGATAATGTGATCCATGGATGGATTGAGTGATTTTTTCCCCGTGTGGGTGATTTAAGAAATCCCTATTTCAGAGTTTGTTTAGCCTAATGAGTCTTGGTGGAGTGTCTCTCCTCGATGATATGTGCCTATAGCTATTCTTTGCCGAGATAGAGTATTGGGTGGATTAGTTCCCTTTAAAGTTGCATTTCTCTGAGTTGCTAGAGTTCTTACCCTTACTGGATTGGACTTCTTATGTTTTTAGTTGATGATTTATCCTCTGTTGCAATTTTTTTCTTTCTCTATGTTTCAATTTTGGCTCGGCATGATATGACATAAATGTACCTAATTTAGATAGTATGGTCGATATGAGTATTGGAAATTAGTTTTGATTTGTTGGCTCAATTTGGATTGGACGCCTTGGGATGGTGATCTAGAGGTTATAATTGATTTGGAGTATTAATGCCTTCCCATCTTCAAGTTTGATTAAGGTAGTTGAGATCGAGCGGTTCAGCCTTAGTGTTGAGACTTCAGCTTAAAGTTGTGGATCTGAGTGCAACCTTCATTTTTAGATTTGTCTTTGTTCACATTTCATTAATAAGCTGGTTGAGCACACTCCACAATTACCTATTTGGTCTTCTCGACTTCTGATGGATTATAGTTGCTAAGTGTCATATGATAACCCATGAGCTCGGCATTTGTTCTTTCAGCTTTGACCTAGAGATTTTAGTATTATTTGAGAATTTTGGATGTTATACTCAGTGAGAGTAATATACTCGAGTTAGATTCAGCATGGTTCAAGTCTAAGTTAATGAGACATCTTCAAGCGGAATGTTCAGTGATGAGTAGTTATGCCTTGATTTTCTGGATTTCAGTTTGATTACCATCCGTACTGGTTATAGCATCAACATAGATTGCATCCCTTGATTATTTCCATTTGTGTGCCCGACAATGCCTTATGGGCTCATTCTTGTGTTTACTGAGTGGACTTTCAGCGGATCAGCTTTAGTTCTTTGAGTTCTATTTTGATGAGATTTTGCGAAAGAGACTCGGGTGATATTCCTCCTGGTATGGAGTATATAGAAGGTGTAAAATGGTAATGAAAGGTTAGATTTGGATTTGGAGCTAGTGGGATGACTTATGCTTGGGTTATCATTGGCCTGGATGAGCCTTTGTTCATTTGGGCAAGTATAGAGATGGTAATAGTGTGTTTTGGTTTAGATTTGCGTATATCATCCTTTTCGGTTCAGTTGGAGGCTAGTTAGTGGTCAAAGTGGAGTTTTAGCTATTTGGAAGTGAAGTGAGGGTGCTGGTTGAAAAAAGGATACCTGTGGAGATATCCCTTAGAAGTATTCTCTCTTTGTGGAGGTCATTTAAGAAGTTATGCTCAAAGAATGTGAGCCCAATACTTCATCCTTTCAAGCTTACAAGAATCCTCCTATCCATTGACTTTCGAGGACGAAAGTCCTTTTAGTAGTGGATACTGGAATGACCTTTTCAGTCATTTTTCATATTTCTGCTTATCTTCACTATTAGGGCTTCTCCATAGCTGCCCCAAGTCATTTATGACTTTTTGGGACTGACAGCTCGGTTACCAGGCAGTTCATTTGGTTTTTAGAACCAATTCCCTATTTAGATGTCTTCACTGGTACCAACTAGCAATCGGTAAAATTTTTTATTAAGACAATCTTGGATTCAAATTTTGAATACTCCAGCAGATCCAGCATATTGATTTTAGGCTAGGTAGAGCTTTGTTTTAGGTCCCAATGCACCCAAGCTCATTTCAACCTATTGGTCAAAAAGTGGGAAAATTAGAAGATATAGGTGTAAGGCCCACAATTAGTCTAAACGACCTTGTATGAAAAACCCAACTTCACTAATGCGTCCGGAACATTGAATTTCATGTGGTTACATAGTTCATTTGCAAAATCAGAGTCCGAATGAGTTTCGAGGGTCAAAAACAAGTTTAACTCTACTGGTACTAATTCCATAGCGATCACAGCAAGGCCTATGGCGATCGTGGCATGATGATTGCAGTCCATTTGATGGCGATTTCGACATCTCCATTCCTGAAGGTGCTATAAATATGCGCCCAAGTCGCAATTTGGCAATTTTCTCTTCATCTTTGAGACCTAAAAGCCCTAGAAGGGTGAGATGACTCAAATTGAGTATTGTTGGTGACTTGGGATATTGATTAACATCTTTTAATGTGAATATCTTTGGATTTAAGGTAAGAATCGTTTGACTACATGCTTGAATTTCATGAGTTTTTGACCAAAACCCCGAATAGCTCGAGGTCTTGATTTTAGTCCCAACTAAGCTTAAATTGCACCTATTTTTTAGGGTTATGATTCCTTTATAGTATATGAACTTTAGGTTGACCTCAAAATTGTACTTTCAGTAACTGTGAGCCACTTGGGGGTTTTGGTGACTCAAAGCACAATGGTGAAATATGGGTATTGTTATGCTCGTATTGATGAATACATTACGTTTTTGATAGCTTGGCATCTTGAAGAGGCTTCTCGAAAGGGGAAACAAAGGTTTAGCGGATAGATGAGCATTCTTCCGATTTGAGGTAGATTGGGTTTATCCCTTGTTTGAATGAGCTTTGTCATAGTATAATTGTGATATCTTGTTAAATTGGGAGGGGTTTTAGGTGTTGGTTGATGATTTTTCAAGATGTGGTTAGTTGGATCTTTTAGGTCATTTGGACTTATATAGTGAAATGCCTAGCTTTTTATCTTCAGCCTTAATGGATTAGACTTAATGTCTCATGCGTTACTTAAGAATGCTTAGGACTACTCGAGTTATATAGGAGTGACCTTATCATTCATTCTTAGGAAAAAATTGGCCTTAGATGCTTACTCTAATGAAGTTGCTTTAGTTATAATGGACTTAGTAATCGTATTTTAGTAGGATCCCTACCTTGGACTTAAAGGTGGCTTGCTATACATCTAAGAGTTGAATTAGATACCTTAGCCTAGTCCGGGTAGAAGTGAACTATCGCGACCCAATTTCTCAGGTCATGATGGCGCCTACCATAATCCACTAGTAGTCAAGCCAATCTGTAGTCCAGAACGGCTAGTAATGGACTACTTAATAATATAAGGAAAATAATACAGAATAAATGAAATAAAGATCACTAAATAATAAAATTTCAAAACTTGGTGGTATCAGTACAAGAGCTTCTAACATAATTAGAGTACAAAAGTGAAATATCAACAGAAATACACTGATCCAACTTATCTCTGAATACAATATAGAGACTGGTCTAATACATAAGAGAGAGATAAGTAATATACTGAACGTCAGGAGTTCATTCCAAGTCTCTAAAACATGGCTGCTCTGCACGATGCACACAACAACGGCGATAACCTGTACTATGATATGCAGGCTATAGAAGTGTAGTATTATTACCAAATAAATGGTACTTAATAGGCAACTGCCAACTGATCTCCAAAGATAAAGTAAATATATACAACATATAAACCGAATGGAAACTACACCCAAGAATCCATAAATCATATAAAAAGTCAATGAGAATAAAAAGGGACAACTATTCTGTTCAAGTCCAAGAGTCTAACATGAGAAGACTAAGGAAGTATCAGGGTGAACTATCCTATTCATGCCACATTCAATACACATCAATACTATACCGTGCATCCCGGGTCAATATATGAATGAAGAGAGAAAGAAAGATATAAATAAATATACAAGGTCAAGAACAAATATACAACCTGAACAAACGAAGAAAGGGATATACGGTAGTTCCATAGCTTCTTATAGCTATATATACATACATACATACATACATACATACATAAGAACATATAAACAAGAGGTCATCTCAAGGCATATCCTAGATCATCATATCTTTATTCTAAGACCTCATCATAATACTATTAGGATATATACTATTATACTCATGGTTTCTAATCCACATGTCTAGACATGAGATAATCCTACATTATAATGCAATCATAAGATAGAAAAGGTCATAGACATATCTCAAATCACGATACTGTATCAATTACCAATCTGCCATAAGCTAGCCACAATAATGATCATAATGATGATAATAACGATATCAACAACAACGTGAATAATCGGATACTACGGACAACCAAATACCTAGCCGAGCATATACGTTCCCCCACCGCCCCAGGCTCAGAAGGTTTAATAAACATATAATAATACAAGGCATATTCTTCACTAATATCTATGCAACTGTCCCATACCGGCTGATAGACATAGGTGCATTCTGGTGATAGGCAATGTGTATGAAGGAATAAACGCAAGGTACATAATCAATATCATAATCTCATCATCATAACAATCTCTATCATAACTATCATCATTAGCATAATTAACCTCCGACCTTGTCGGGTATTAATATATCATAACAGTATCCTTCGACCTTGATAGGTATCAATATATCATCACAGGATCCTCTGGACTTGGCCTTGTTGGGTATCAATATATCATCATTGTATCCTCTCGCCTTGTTGGGTATCGATATATCATTACAATATTCTTCGTACTTGTTTGGTATCAATATATCACAACGGTATTCTCCAGCCTTGTCGGGTATCAATATATCATCATAGTATTCTCCGTCTTTGCCAAGTATCGATACAAACATAAACATAAAAATTAATACACATATATTTATAGACATATAATAGGTGCACAGGCTCAAGATGCGGCAAAAGGAGGGTAAATCTACAAGCCAATTAGTATACTTATAATCATATTTGTATCATCATAAAACATCCTAACTTGTCAATACTTCCCAACAATCCGCTATTAGCTAACCAACTCTTATGATGATTGTTAAACCTCTAATTTGCTAGTCTTTACATGACCTCTAATTATTAGCCTAAATATTACCCTTCACATAATCATTATTCATGGGATTGCAACTAATCATTATATAATAAGTAGCCCATACCCAACATCTAGTCAAGATTCATCACTAGACCATAATAGTTATTTATCTACTAATAAAAATTTTCAAATAATCATCCTATATTCGTTACTCATTATTAGTCAACACACTACAATTTATCATCTAACCATATTTTATTCACTAATACCATTCACTAGCTAACCACCATTTATCAACTAATCCCCGTTTATCAACTATTTATCATGTTTAACTAGTCGTGTCTTATCAATAACATCTCTTACTATCTAGCCTCATTGATACAACTTCTCGTTTAAAAACCAATCGATACCATAAGCTTAATCATCAATATCAACTAATCTTCACCTATGCTAAAACCGACATCATCATTATCTGTGTATTAACCATCACTAACTACCATATTTCAACTAAGAAAGGTTCATTAACTAGTACATTAGATTCGTAGCCACCAAAAGCTATAGTACTTGATAGAAAACTATATACTGCATATCTTAACACTTAATTAGGAAGAACAATCATAAGATTGTATTTCAACTAGAATAATATCAATTACCGATTTAATAATCATGAATGTACCGAAGCTATGCATGGAATCACCAGTATGCAAATCAACAAAGTCGTAGGAAATATACCACATATTTCTCCATCCCATACCGGAGAGATGTATAAACATACATATGCAAATTCATAAACTATAATTGGATCCTTTACAATGATAAACACTTCTCGGATATCCAATCATTATCATAACATGGCCCTTGTCCCAATAATATATCTGGAATAATCACAAAATCATAATCACGGTCTTAGGTGCATATACATATTCAAAAATCATATCGATAATCATATTTAAAAGACGCAATATATTTCTAATCGGCTTACATATAGGAGGAATCTCGTATATAGGAGGTATAATATCAATAAGAATGTAATCATCTCTTATATAGGAGGCATCTCACATCTAGGAGGCATAATTCTCTATGTAGTTTTGATGATGAGCCGCTAAACTATGAGGGACTAGGTCCCTCTACGTGCAAAGTATAGTATAGCTGGCACACACCTTCTACAAATTTTATTCATCTTGTATAACAAACTTGCAGGATCTATTTTGTGCTATTTTGTACAGGCTTAGACAGCTGGTCTAATGATCTTTCAAGCCCTAATCATCACGTAGCCATAAAAGAAAAGAGATAACTCCTCAACAATCATTTTTTTGTAATCCAAAACAGAGAAAAGAGGTAGCAAAAATCCCATTTCAAGTCTGCTCAAGCATTGCTCATATTCTTAACTCTGTACTTTGCTTAATGAGTGAGTGAGTGTTTTTGAGTATTGATTTGTAAAAGAACTACTAATGTTATAAGAGTAGTGTTTTCTTGTTTAGAGTTTTGCTTAGGTAGAGTTGCCTAAGCTTGAGACTTATTAGAGTTAATTAGTGTAGGAAGAGTCCTTGGTAAAGTTACCAAGATGAGCAGGTAGTAGAGTTTCTACTAGCATAAGGAGCCTAGAGTTTGGCTAAAATCTAGACTAGAATCAGGAGGTTGATTATAGTGGATTTCATTGGTTCTTGTAAGAAAGAGATATTTTTTACCATACTTAGTTTCCACTTAAAAATCCTTGCATTTTTTCTCTTTCTACATTGTCTTTAGTTTTTTTGCACTCTATTGTTTGATTGCCTGTGATTGATTTTGAGGGACCTGGTCCCTTAATGTGCGGAGCAACCCCATAGGGTTTCAACAATTGGTATTAGAGCCTGGTCACTCTAAAATGTTCACACCTAGAGTGTCTTGGTTAGCATGACTACTCTACCTAATCTAGAAGAAGGGAAATCTACAACTAGACCACCAAGATTCAATGGGCAGTATTATGGGTGGTGGAAAGCTAGGATGTTTGAATTTATTATGCGTAAAGATAGTGAACTGATGGACATAATTATTGATGGTCCTTATTTTCCTCTAAGAGAAGTCAAAGAAGGAGATGTGACAAAAATGGTTCTCAAAAGTAGGTGGGAGTTCAATCATAAAGAAAGAAAGAAAATTGAAAAGAATTACAAATCCAAGAAATTGTTAGTATGTGGCATAGGTCCTAATGAATACAATGGGATCTTAACTTTGAAAATGCTAAAGAGGTCTAGGTTTATTTGAGGACTTCTCTTGAAGGAATAATGAATGTGAAGGACTCTAAAGTTGACATGCTAATAACTCAGTATGAAACCTTCTCTATGAAAGAAGGAGAGACAATACAAAAAATACATACAAGATTCGCCTCAATCACAAATGAGCTACACTACTTAGGAGAGGTAATTCCATTGTATAAATAAGTAGGGAAGATCCTTTCTATTCTTTCCAAGTCATGGGAAAGTAAGTAGATGCTAAAACTGAGTAAGAAATCTGAAAACCCTCACCATGGATGAGATGATTGGAAATATCATGAGCTCAAGAAGCAAAAAGAGCTAGAGAATAAACATTTCAAAAGGAAAAAATCTTTGGCATTCAAGGCTTCAAAGCATGGATCAAGTGAAGAAGAGACTGATGCGTATTTATAAAGAAAAACTATCAAAGCAATGAAAATGAGTGGTCATTTCTAAAGAAGAAGAAGAAGCAATAACAAGGGAAACAATGTTAAGGCGTGTCACAAATGTGAAAGTCCGTAGAATTATATCAAGGATTGTCTAATGCACAAGATGGTTCATCAAGATTACCTTAAGGATGAGGGTGGAAAATAAAAGATCAGGGACTAGGTCCCTAATAATTCACGAAGGAAGAAAGCAGCTAAATATGCTATATAACAAGATATGACAGTATGGGGAGACTCTTCCAGTGTTTCAAGTGAAGATGAATAGACTGGAGGTATTTCTATGCTATCAGTAGAGAATGAAAAAGCGAACTTTGACACATTGTTTGTGTTTATGGAAAACACTGAGGATGAAGAAGAAGATGAGGTAACACTCTCAGATAGTAAAGAAGACCTAGAAAATTACTTCACTAGAAAAGTAAAAAATCTTGCCAACATGTTTATTGATTCTTTGTGCGAAATGACTAATGAAAAAAATTTCTCTGGAAGAAATGGTGGAAAGTCAAGATCTTAAGTTAATTACTCTAACTCTTCAAATATCTGAAACTGAAGAATAGGTTACTAAGTTGAAATCTAAAAATTCAAGCTTAGTCAATCAACTAGAAAAAGCCAATAGTGCCTATGATAATGAAAAGGCTAATACTCTAGAAGAAAAGATTGAATATTAGGAGCTTGAGCTGATAGCTTTGAGTCTCCAGATATCAGAATTTGAGCAACAAGTTGCTAAGTTGAAACTTGAAAATCTGAGTTTGGTAAGTTAACTAGAGAAAGAAAATAGTCTAATTATAAAGGGAAGAAGGAAGTCTCAAAGATTCAAGTTGAGCTTGTAGAAAATTTAGAGGATTTTTAAGGCTTCTCATAACTGCACTTCAGTAGAATGAGGAGTTAGAAAGGGACCTGACCCATATAAAAGAAGAACTTAATAAATACCTATAATGGACTACATCTTCCAAGGTCCTTTCTAACTTGACTAATTAAGGTTCTAACATTGGAAAGGGGCTTAGTTATCAAGAAAGAATCCAAACTCATAGGTATCAAAGGAAAATTGCTCATAATTCTAAGATCAACGTTCATAAGTGTAACTCCCCGAGTCTGTACCCCGGACGCTACACGGTGCTCATAATCTCGAAGGACCATAAGCTAACCCATGACTGGTACCTATTGTAATCACTATATAATATGGAAATTAGGTGGAAATCGCCATAAGGTTAAAAACTGAATCATATACTGATATGTAAATATTGAATACTAATATCTGACAATCATATCTAAAAATTAAATAACTATTTCAAATAGTCTAGTCTGAAAAGCCTTTAACTGAAATATCTAAAAATGGAGTTGATGGGATAAGTCCCCAATCCACTCCGACTACTGATAATATACTAAAAATGCTGAAAATAGCAACTCTTTCCTCAAACTATGAGGACTTACCACGAAATCTGCTGCTGATAATCTGGGCTACTACGTACAGTCGGGAGCCCGTGCAACTGAACCTACGATATAAAACTTCATAATGCAAAAGAAAGGTATGCGTCAGTACTTTGAATGTAATGGTATGCTAAGTGAGGTAGGCTGATATGCATGGGTTCATGTGCATGAACAATAATTGACTGAATAACATGAATACAACTGAATGAGAGTACATGTATAACTGAAATTGAAGAAATATTGATTATGCAATATTGTGCACATATCTACATATACTATGTCTGAGATCATAGTAACACTGGATACTGCATTCTGATAACTAAATAACTGATATCTTAGTTTACTGATAACTGTATTACTGATAGCGGGGGGACTATTTTTGAAAGTCTTGATTCTATAGAACAGATCTGAGTTCTATACTGAACTAGGTGACTGTGTCTGATAGTCCTAATTCTGTAGAACTAAAATGAGTTCTATACTGAGACTAAAACTAAAACTGTGGGAGGTAATAATCTAACCGACATTCCCTGTCTCTAAACTGATTTGGGGTCCAACCTGTAACCCCAGCTCGAAGGGTGTCAGTACCAGGCTATAGGTAAAGATAAGTGTTGAGTCACCCTCATCTGGCAGGTGCTCTAAACGAGAATGGTGGTACCCTCAACTGGAAGGTTGATGTCTCAATCTATTCTGGATACATAGTTTTAGAATTGAAGGACTGCTTCTAAGGATGACATCCTCTATTGAAAGGTGACCCCCCATCCTTCAGTTCACTCGATGTTGAATCCTACTCCCAACTGAATAGACACTGAACTAATTTCTAAACTGTACTAGGTTGTACTAAACTATTACTGATCATGTTATTTATGTAAATTGAACTGAGTTTACTAGGTCCCACTGGTTGACGGAATACTACTGAGTTTTGAAGTGAATACTGAACTGAGACTGTGACTGATTATTGAGTACTACTGTTTGTGACGCTACCGAGACTGTTCTATAACTACTGTAACTCTAGGTAAGCATCTAGATTTTTAGGTATTGAATACCCCCGACTCAATAACATGAAAAGTAAAACAAAGCATGAACTTGAAAAGTATAACAATGTTCACTTGCTCACAACTCGTTATAGAGGAATTTTAACACTTGTAAGATATAAGCTTACACATATGCTAGCATGTCATGATCAAGAACTGGGGGTACATAATCTATGTACATGATACTAAACAACATATATGCATCATCATTTCAAATCCCAATTCAAAAATCAAGGGCTTATAACATCAATTCACATGATACTACACACATAATAAATAAATTCATATGAAACTTGAAATAAACCATGGATTAGAACACAATTAATAACATAATCATGAGTACACTCAAATCCCACATGAAATTCATGGAATCAATCAACTTGTAGTTTAAAAGAGTTTTATGAACTCCAAGGGTGGAAGGAAACCCTTGGATGAACACTTCACATACCTTGATGCTTAAATTCGTGAAGACTGATGGTTTGTTATTGAAGATTTTCTCTTGAAATTAAAAGCACTAGGGTTTGTTCTTGAGTAAATCTTAGAGAATTTTACAAAAAGTAAGCAATTTAGCCTCTTGGGTCATTTGATTTTATGTTTTGGGGCTAAAAGTGGGTGGGATAATAACCCAAATACCCCCTGGATATGGGCTTTTAAAGTCTGAAAATGTGTCCTGTGACATGTAAACCGACGCGCCGCATCGATGGCTTCAACACGATGACCAACGCTCCACATCAAGTTCACATTGGTTCACTGGAATTACATTGAAAGATAGGGGAAATGATTTATTGATACGATAGGTGATGCAATGCTTCGAGTCACGTCAACCAACTATTTTGGTCACCTGAACATGGTTCAAACAAGGTCTAAAAAAGTTAAAATTCACCTGAAGTGACATACTGACCTTCCTGATCATGAATAAACATAAAAATTGATACTTTAAGGTCATAAGGGTCTAGAAATAGGATCGCCAACTTACGAAGGCTAGAATATTTCTATGTATAAACACTTAGCGGAAACTTCTAAGTTTGTGACCACTTTTCAAGCTTTAACGGACTGAGTTAAACTTAAAATTTTATGGGGTCTTACAATATCTCCCCTTGGGAACATTCGTCCTTAAATGATACTGACTAAGCTGAGAGTACTGATAGACTAAATTTATATACTGAACATGCACAACTGAAGTGTGATTACATGACTGAAAGTACTGATATACTAAGATTTTATACTGAACATGCATAATTGAAGCATGACTGAGTTCTGAAATCATTACACGAGAATGAGCTATTTCGTGAAGGTATGTATTATATAAAAATGCTATGCAGCTGAATTGATACAGAGTTATAAGGATAATCAGAGCATGGAACTGAATAAATTCAAGGAAAACTGTTACCTTGAGCTGAGTGTGAGTTTGTGAAGAAGAGGTGAGGATACTTGGTCCGCATATCTGCTTCTGCTTACAAAGTAGCTACCTGAATGGACTAATTCTGCCAAAGAACTTTGACTAACGGAACTTTTTTGTTCCTCAGTCTACAAACCTAATGGTCAAGAATTTTGACTAGGACCTCCTCATAAGAGAGACTATTTTGAACATATATACCCTCTAAAGGGACTACAACTGCTTGGTCTCTTATGCACTTCTTTAGCAAGGAGACATAAAACACTAGATATACTGAAGCTAAGTCTGAAGGCAACTCAAGATCGTAAGCCACCTTTTGAAATGGCTGAGAATTCAGTAAGTATCGACATATTAGGGATTGAGCTTCCTATTTTTACCAAACCTATTCATCCTTTTCATAGGAGATATTTTTAAATAAACAAAGTCACCAATCTCAAACCTGATGTCTTTTCTTTGCACATCTATATACGATTTATGTTCGATCTGAGTTATCCTAAATCTTTCCCTGATTAACTGAACCTTTTTCAAGGTATCAAATACCAAGTCAGGCCCTATCACTGCAGCCTCACCCACTTAAAACCAACTAATGGGAGATCTATATCTCCTCCCATAAAGTACCTCAAACAAAGCCATCTGAATGATGGAATGGTAGCTGTTATTATATGCAAACTCAATCAAAGTAAAGTAGTCATCCCAACTACCCTTAAAGTCAATGGAAAACGCCCTTAACATATTTTTCAAGGTCTGAATGGTTCTCTTTGCTTGACTATCTGTCTGAGGGTGGAAGGTTGTACTAAGGTAAACTTGGGTAATAAGACCCTTGTGGAAGGCTTTCAAAAAGTGAGAGGTGAAATGTATACCTCTATCTATGATGATGGACAATGGAACTCCGTGCAATCTAACCAACTCTATAACATAGATCTTGGCATAATCCTCAACTGAATAAGAGGTATGAACTGGAAGGAAATGAGCTGATTTATGAACTGGAAGGAAATGAGCTGATTTACTCATTCTGTCTACAATGACCCAAATTGAATAATCTTGATGAACAGTACGGGGCAAACCCATCACAAAGTCCATGTTCACTTCCTTTCACTTCCATGTGGGACTACTAAACTCTTGTATGGAATTGCTAGGTTTTTGGTGCTCAATCTTAACTTGCTGACATGTAGAGCACTTAGCCATAAACTCTACAATATCAATCTTCATCCCACTCTACCAAAAGACCTCCCGTAAATCAAAGTACATCTTAGTATCCCCTGGATGAATAGAGCAACGCACAACATGCGCTTCTGCAAGAATTCGCTGCCTCAAGTCATTTATACCTGGCATGCATAACCGACCCTGGAAATGCAACACACCATCTCCCTCTTAGGAGAAATCCTCTACTTTCTGATCTATGAATGACTCTTTTAATTTGACTAAACTGGGATCTCTGTCCTTCTTTTCCTTTACTTTGGTAACCAGAGATGATTCTAAACTATTTTGCACCCACACACTTCTCTCTACTGAATCGACTAAGCGAACACCTAGTCGGGAAAGTGGATGAACTTCCAAAACTAACTTCTTCTTACTATCCTCTACGTGAGTAACACTACCCATAGACATCCTACTAAGAGCATCAACCACTATATTGGCCTTGCCTAGGTGATACAGGACGCTCATGTTGTAGTCTTTCAATAACTCTAACCATCTTCTCTAATGTAGGTTTAGATATTTTTGATAAAACACATACCACGGGATCTTGTGGTCTGTGAACACATCCACATGTACCCTATATAAATAATGCCTCCAAATCTTTAAGGAAAACATCACAGCTGCTAACTCAAGATCATAGTGGGATAATTCTTTTCATAGGCTATGACCTCACATCTCTGCATTAAAACATGCCCCAAACTAACTCTAGAAGCATCAAAATATACCATATAACCATCAAAACCCTCTAGTAGAGTCAAAACTAGGGTTGTAGTGAGTCAAGTCTTTAACTCCTAAAAACTCTTCTTACAAGAATCGGACCACTGGAATTTGACTTTCTTCTAAGTCAATATAGACATAGGGGATGCAATAGATGAGAATCCCTTGACAAACCGTCGGTAATAGCCAGCCAAACCCAAGAAACTCCTAATATCTGATGGAGAGATAAGTGTGGGCTAGTTTCTCACAGCTTTGGTCTTTTGAGGATCTACTCTAATGCCATCATCACAAACTATAAGGCCAAGGAAAGCTACTGACCTTAGCCAAAATTTGCATTTACTAAATTTGGCAAACAACTGATAGGCTCTGAGGGTCTGTAATACTATTTCAATATGGTCTACATGATTATGTTACTACGGGAGTATACATGACTATGAGGAACATGTCAAAGTACTGCTTGAACACGTGGTTTGTCAAGTCCATGAAGGTTGTTGGATCATTGGTAAGACCAAATAACATGACTAAGAATTCAAAGTGGCCATACCGAGTTCAAAGCTATTTTTGGAATATCACATTCTCTGACCCTGAGATGATGATAGCCTGATCAAAGGTCTATCTTAGAAAAGTGGCTGGCACCTTCAAGTTGGTCAAAAAAGTCATCGATTTAGGGAATTAGATACTTTTCTTGATTGTGACTTTATTTAACTGACGGTACTCTATACATATTCTAAGAGAACCATCTTTCTTACACACACATAGAACTGGTACACCCCATGGGGAAACATTAGGTCTGATGAATTCCTTATCTAGGAGATCCTTTAACTTTTCTTTTAACTCTTTCAGTTTTGCTGGAGCTATTTTGTATGGAAGAATAGAGATAGGTTGAGTATTTAGAAGAAGGGCTATTTCAAATTCAATATCTCACTCGGGAAGGACTCTAGGAAGATCTTCCCAAAATGCATTTGGGAATTCACATGCTATTGATACTGACTCAAGACTAGGGTTTTTGTACTAGAGTCTTCAAATCGAATGAGATGATAGACATATCCCTTAGATATCATTTTTCTCTCCCTAAAGTAAGAAGCAAACTGACCCCTAAGTGCTGAAGTACTACCTCTCCATTCAAGGACAGATTTATTCAAAAACTAAAAATGGATAATTTGGTTTCTGCAGTCTACTGAAGCATAGCATGAATGAAGCCAATCCGTGATGAGAGTGATATCAAAATCTATCATCTCTAATTCTAATAAGTCTGCTGAAGTGACTTTCTGAGATACCATAAACGGACAGTTCCTGTATACCCGTCGGGCAATGATAGATTTACCTACTGGGGTAGAGACTGAGAAAGGCTCTACTAGGATTTTAGGACTGACTCTAAAGTTAACAGCTATATAAGGATTTACAAAGTATAAAGAAGATCTTAGGTCTATCAAAGTATAAACATATAAATAATAAACTAGTAATGTACCAGTGACCACATCAGGAGAACTTTCCTGATCCTGTCAGGACTAAAGTGCATAGAGTCTGTTTGGGATCTTCCTACTGATGGTAGTAGAAGTGGCACCCGATTGATTCGGGTGATCGAACTGAGATAAAGGACGATTATACTGACCCTGAGAACCTAACTGAGGATAATCTCTGACTTTATGGACTGGCTTTCTACATCCGAAACATACATCATTGTCATCCCTGCAGATACCCTGGTGGTTTCTGCCATATTTTTGGCAAAGAGGGTTTGTTCAGGCACTGCTAACACTACCCTGAAGTTATGGCCTGGTGCCTTATATTTACTGTTATATCTAAATTTTGGCACTGGAGCACTAGCTGATGATTTCCACCTTCCGACTTAGGCTGAGCAAAGTTGAAGCTACCTGTTCTAGCTATTTTGTCCTCTCTCTCCTTCTCTCTATTCTTAGCCTCCTCTATCTATTGAGCATAGAACATGAGCCTAGATATGTCCATATCCTTAATTAGCATTGCGGTCCTACACTCCTTGACCACACTATTAGACATGCCAGATACAAACTTACACATCTTAGATCTGCTATCTGCTACTACATGAGGAGCGTATCTGGATAGCTGAGTAAACTTGAAAGAATGATATTTCACTGTCATATTACCTTGCTCTAGATTAATAAAATCCAACACCTTTGCTTGCCTTAACTCCAGTAGGAATGACCAATACAAAAAAGCAGTGGAAAACTCCTCCCATTTTATGGGCCCTGCATTATCAGCCCTCTCTGCCTTCCACTGCTTGAACCATAAGTGAGCCATATATTACAACTAATATGCAGCCAACTCGACACTCTTACTAGCTGTCACCCCTATAATATCTGTGACTTTCTGCACGTGGTCAAGAAATTAATATGGGTCCATATCTGACTTAGACCTAGTAAAAGCCAGAGAGTTCATTCGGGTAAAGTCTCAAATTTTAGCTACAACAGTATTGGCCACTGGTTTGGCCTGAACAACAGTTGGCCGTTTATTCTAAGCTACAACAAAATTGTATAAGGTAGTGAAAACAGCTCTGAATTCATCATGGGAGACATGCTCAACCAGGGGATCTGCTTGAACGGGATGAGGTGCTGGTTGATTTCCTGTTCTTTTTCTGTTGTTCTTTCTAGGAGGCATATTTTGTAAATATAAATAAGAAAAGGATTTAACTGAGATTGTAACTTGAGCTCATGCTCACTCATATGATATGAATACTAAAAGAAGGGAAACCTTTCCTAAAATGCCTCATAGCCTCTTGTCCATAAGTGTAGTACATTACACATCCATGCGCAAGACTCTACTAGATCTGGTTTCAGACTTCCTAGGACTCTATTGAACCTTAGGGTCTGATTCTAAGTTTGTAACACCCCAAGTCTATACCCCAAACGCTACACAGTGCTCATAATCCCAAAGAACCATAAGCTAACCCATGACTGGTATCAGCTGAAATCACTGAATAGTAATACTTATAATGTAAAATTAGGTGGAAATTGCCATAAGGTTCAAAACTAAATCATATACTAATACGTAAATATTGAATACTGAATATCTGACAATCATATCTGAAAATTAAATAACTGTCTAAAATAGTCTAGTCTGAAAAGCCTCTAACTGAACTGTCTTAAAATGGAGTTGATGGGACAAGTCCCCAACTAACTTCAGCCACTGATAATATTCTAAAAATGCTAAAAATAACAACTTTTTCCTCAAACTATGATGACTCACCACTAAATTTATTGTTGATAATTTGGGCTGCTAGGTTTGGTCAGAAGCCTGTGCGTCTGAACCTATGATATAAAAAATCATAGCTCAAAAGAAAGGTATGTGTCAGTACTTTGAATGTACTGGTACGCTATGTGAGGTAGGCTGATATGTTTGGGATCGTGTGCATGAATAATAAATGATGGAATAGTATGAATACAACTGAATGAGAGAATGAGAGTACATGTATAACTGCAATTGATAAAACAATGATTATGCAATATTGTGTAAATATTTACTTATATTGTGTCTGAGATCATAGTAACAATGGATACTGGGTTTTGATAACTGAATGACTGGTATCTGAGTTTATTATTAATAGTATTACTGATAGTGGTGGAGTTATTTCTAATAGTCCTGATTTTATAGAACTGATATGAGTTCTATATTGAATTAGGTGGCTGTGTCACATAGTCCTGATTTTGTAGAACTGAATTGAGTTCTATAATGCGACTGAAACTGAAACTGTGAAAGGTAATCATCTTACCAACATGCCCATTCTCTGAACTAATTTGGGGTCCAACTTGTAACCCCAGCTGGAAGGGTATCAGTACCATCCCACGGGTAAAGACAAGTGCTGAGTCACCCTCATCTGGTAGGTGCTTTGAACGAGAATGGTGGTGCCCTCAACTGGCTGGTAGAACACCTCATCAACCCTCTATAGGTAGGTTGATGTCTCAACCTACGCTGGTTATGTAGTTCTTGAATGCAAGGACTACTTCTAAGGATCACACCCTCTATTGGCAGGTGAGTCCCCATCCTTGGGTTCACTCGGTGCTGAATCCTACTCCCAAATAAATAGATACTGAACTAATTTCTAAACTGTACTAGGCTGGACAGAACGATTATTAATCGTGTCTATCTAAATTTAACTGGGTTTACTAGGTCTCACTGACTGATAGAATACTACTGAGTTCTGAATTAAATACTGAACTGAGACCGTGACTGATTACTGAGTACTACTTTGTGTGATGCTATTGAGACTATTTTGTAATTACTGGAACTCTAGGTAAGTAGCTAGATTTGTTAGTATATAATAACCCCAGGACTTGATAGCATGAAAAGTAAAGCAAATCACAAACTTGAAAAGCATAACAATGTTCACTTTCTCACAACTCGTTGGTAGAAGCATTTTATCAAACACTTGTAAGATATAAGCTTTCACATATGCTAGCATGTCATTATTTTCACATTTATCTCATATGAGAAATTTATCAAGCACTTAGGGGACATAATCTATTCACATTATACTAAACAACATTAGGGATCATCATTTCAAATCCCAATTCAAAAATCAAGGGCTTTTAACATGAACGCACCTGATACAACACACATCATAAATAATTTCATATGAAACTTGAAATAAACCATGGATTAGAATACAATTAACAACATAATCATGCGTACACTCAAATCCCACATGGAATTTATGAAATCAATTAACTTATAGTTTTAAAAAGTTTTTTGAACTCCAAAGATGGATGGAAACCCTTTGATGAACACTTCACATACCTTGATGCTTGAATTCGTGAAGACTGATGGTTTGTTCTTGAAGATTTGCTTTTGAAATTAAAAGCCCTAGGGTTTGTTCTTGAGTAAATTTGAGAGAATTTGAAAGAAAGTGAGAAATTTATCCTCTAGGGCCATTTGATTTTATGTTTAGGGGACGAAAACGTGTGGGATAGAGATCGAAATACCCCTCTGGATGCAGGCTTTTAATGACTGAAAACGTGTCCAGTGATGCGTAGATCGATGTGTCGCATCGATGGCATCAACGTGATGACCAATGCACCACATTGAGTTCGCATTGGTTCGCTGGAATTGCACTAATAGCTAGGGGAAATTATCTATTGATGCAATGGGTGAAGCGACATGTTGAGATCGTATCGACCCACTATTTTGGTCACCTGAACATGGTTTAAATAAGGTCCGATAAATCTGAAATTCACCCGAAGTGACCTACTGACCTTCGTGATCATGAATAAACCTAAAAATTGATACTTTAAGATCATAAGGGTCGTGAAATAGGATCGCCAACTTACGAAGGATAAAATACTTCTAAGTATAAACACTTAGTTAAGAAGGTAAGCACTTAGTTAAGAAGGCTAAAATACTTCTAAGTATAAACACTTAGCTAAAATTTCTATGTATGGAACCTTTTTTCAAGATTTAATGGACTGAATTAAGACTAGAAGTTTGTGGGTTCTTACAATAAGCCTCCATGCACTCATTGTGGAAGAGATGGGAACACAAGGGGGAATTTCCAGAACTAGATTAGACCTAGGATGAATGTTTCCAAATATATTCAACAAGGAAATGCTCATTCTAAGCGTCTCAAGCCTCATAGAATTATGAAAAGGAAATCCCTACCTAGATGGGCCTAAAGGGATTTAATCACACTATTGTCCCATTACTGGGAACTCAGACACAAGCGGGTTCCTAAATCTGGCAAGTGATCATGATTCTAGGCATGAGAAGGGGATTCCAGTTAGGAATAGCTCATTGATTGAAAGATTTCAAAGCTCAATGATTAAATGTCTGACTGTGTTCTCTCTCTCTCAAGACACTTTAGGTGAAGGTGTCTTATTGTGAAAAGCTAATCTTAAGTACCTAGTCATTGGCATATGAGAAATGTGTGTTCAAAAGAAAACACTAGAATAAGCCTCAGATTCAATGAATGAAAATTCTCTAGAGATAAACTGAAAAGGAACTTTGTAGATTGATGAAAGGAGTACATGCAGTTACTATTTAGTCAGGAAATGTATCGATCCTCGGTGATGCCAAAAATAATGAGCAACAGGATAAAAGATGCAGATAAGTCCTAATTCTTAGAGACTCGGTCCCTAGGAGATACATCCTATAAGGAGAAGCTTTAGAAGCCTGAATTAAGTCAAGTATGGGACTTGGTCCCCATACATTCTTAGGGAACAAGTTCTAAACAAAAAGATATTATGTAGAGATTAAAGCATGATATCGACCTAACCTAACATATGAATCAATGTTTCTCCACAAAATTGTCTATATTTAGGAGACAAGTATCCTTTATAAAGTGGGTGAATCATAGTCTAAATCAGTACTATACCCTTGTAGGTATACATCCATGGGAACAACATTGGAAGTGGACAAAATTGACAAGCACAAACTTGAAGATTCACTCAAAGGAGAGGGATCAGGTTTTATCTCTCAGGTTAATATCATTACAATATGCTTTAATAATCATAAAATATACTATTTGAGAAATTCATACATCTTTTACTCCCCTCATAAAAGTTGTCAATTGATTGAAAAATGAAGAATCACTATTATCAAAACCAAACATGTCATTCTCTACTGACAACGACCACCTCTTCAAATTCCTAAAACAGGCTACTTCCCAGTCAAAGTCTGAACTCATCATTAATTGCCTCCCCTAAATAAAATTGACTCTTATCATTCTCCTTTCTCCAAAAAAATCAAATTGAATATGCTCTCATCAAATATCCCGATCCTTCAGCAACCAAAGCCATAGAAAACTTTGTTTAAGTTCTTGATGTGGCGTGGAAACACGATATTTTCAATGCTTAAAATTGTGAATTCATGCATGAACTTAGGATATTTTGTTGGATATGATGCACTTAGGTGTGAATTTTAGGCAAAACAAGTCCACAATAGCATTTGAACAAAAAATGAAGAAAAAGACATAAAAAGCAAACTTTGGGCAGTATACGAGTCAACTCTTGAATCGTAACCATCCAATATGACTCATATGCTAAATCATACTCACCAGAGAACCAAAAGTCAACCTGTATAAAAAAGTATGAGGAATATAGAACTCAAGTATCCAAGTCGTCAGCTAGGATATGAGTCGTACTGAGAAGTCGTAAGCATAATAGAACCTAAGCTATTTCTCAAGAATTAAAGTGTCAAAAGTAAACAACTCAAAAATATGAGTACGACTCCTATAGGGATATTGTATAAAAACCAATGTTCAAATATTGGAAAGACAAAGTCCCAGGTGAATATGAGTGAATGACATAATTCGTACACTCAGGTACGACTCATAACAGAAAGTCGTATACTAAATAGAAAGTTGAAGCTTTGGAGACCATACACTACAATGGATATAAAAAGAAGGGGTACGACTCATATGATTCTGATTCCAATGAATACCGAGTCATATCGACTGCTGACTAACTTTACCTTTCTTATTTTTATTAGGATTTTAATGTTATTTTGAGATACTATAAATACCCTAGGGTTTATATTTTATTAGGTGACTCTCCTTTACATATTAACACAATAATTTTACAACTGTTCTTGATATTTTAAGGTTTATTCAATTAAAGACTTTGGAGTTTAATCATCTTATTCTTGTGCAATTGATTTTATGTGTTCTTCATTGATAATCATTATTTCTTGCAAAAACATGAGTGACTAATCTCCTTGACTAGGGTTGTGGGAACCCTGGTGGATTAGCTATGTAGAGAAAGTGTCAAACTCATATAGACATGTATCATAATCTTTTTCACGATAATTATTCTCAAGTATCTACAGTAACTCGAGATAGCCTGTATTTGCATCCATCCCCACAAGGGAGCTTGTATTTGGGAAAAAAGATTAGGACAGTGATTTGGGATTCACCTCCACCTTTAGTTCCTATGATCTTATCTAATCACTTAATCTTACCCCGTGATAGTGAACTGAGGCCATATCAAAGAGCAACAAGGCGATACCCTAAGACTTACCTGGTAAAGGGTAAAATTTATCCTCACGCTCACGAGGCAGTTGATAATACCTATCTCATAGATTTTGTAGGCAGGACAATAGAATAGTTGGGTTTATCATGAGAAATTTATGGAGTTGAGAAGCCAGGGGGAACACACACATAGTGTTCATCTCATATTATCTACAACTCAAAAGCACTCAAGATTTGTACTACTTTCGATTGATACTATAATCCCCATTTACTTTCTTGTATTACTTGAGGATTACATCAAGTCAAGCAACTTTTCATGTTTTCCATATGGGATCGACCCCAACCTAGTTGGGTTATTATATTTGTAATTGATCGTATTATACTTCTAATTAGAGTATAGTTTTGGGCGATATTAAATTTTGGCACCGTTGCTGGGGAAGACAATTTGAGTAGTGAATTAAATTGGTAAAGTTTGGGGGTTTTTATTTTTCTATTTTTGATTTGGCATATGCCGGTGTATTCCAAGTACTAGGAGTAGGGGCAATCCCTTACTCCCGTTTGATCCAGAGCCATAGAGAATCCTTCAAACACCAAGAAGGATGTTAGGAAAAGTCCGTGAAGGGGTTCAAGATCCCCCACCTATGGATCCAAATGTAGCACTCTTGCGTGATCCATTAGATCTACAGAATATTATAGATTTACAGACAGACCAACTATTAGATCGAGAGCGTAGAGAAGTTGAAGAGGATAGACTTTTTGCAGAGGTAGAGTTAGCTCAGCAATATGGACTAGTCAGGCCTAGATAAGTTGTTGATCATTAAGTTCAGAGAGGCAAAGCTCCATTTATTCTAGCATATCATCACTTAGACCCATATGAGGAGGATGACAAGGATCTGGTTATGTTGAGCCTATAGAGCCATTATTCTACCTACTTTAGTCCCTAATGTGAATGTTGATATCTCTAGTTCTATGATCCAATTGTTGAATCTAAAGGGTGTATTTTTGGGTCCAACTAAGGATGACACAAACATGCACCTTGTAAATTTTCTTGGAACCTGCACATCTTATACTATTATATGGGTTAATGAGGAAGTATTGAGATTAAGGTTGTTCCCATTCTCTTTGATAGACGAAGCATCACTATGGTTAGGGGAACTTTTGACAGGATCTATCATTACTTGTCACGAGTTGAAGACATAATTTTTTAGTAGATTTTTCCCTCCTGCATAGATATTACAGTTGAAGAATGAAATTTATAATTCCAGGTAGTTATCTACAGAGTCTATGTATGAGGCATGGTTTCAACTCAATAAGAAGATGATACTAGTACCAAATCACAGAATCAGAGAATCTAACTTGTCAAAAATCTTCTATAGATCATTGAATGATAGTTTGAGATTTCAGCAGGAGCATTTATGCATCTTCATTGGGATGTTGCATAGGAAATGCTAGATGATATTGCTATGACCGATAAAGGATGTCATACTCGAGATTTAGAATGTGGCAGTGGTACATATTCTATTATAGAAATAAATACTTATAGAGCATCTAATAAAATGGTAGCACAAGAGGTTGCATAGCTTCGCACAGATATTGGGGTGCTTATGAAACAATTTGTGTCAATGAGTGCTGAGAAAGTAAATGCAGTTGCGATAGAGGGTTCTACTTCTAAACTATTCGAGAATGAATCTGAAGAAGAAGTAAAGTATCTTGATCGTAGGTTGGTGGATTTCAAAGCCCAAAGGAAAGGGATCAAGGTTAGAACTATTATAGTGATAGATACAGAGATAGAAGAAGGATAGAGATGGAGATTGGCAGCATAAAGATGACTATAGGGAGAAGGGTGACAAGTATATTCCACTAGGTAGTTGAGATATAGAGTCCATAATGGAGGCCTTTTTTTTTAAGTTGGTCAAATGGCAAGAAAGTCAAGAGAACTACCTGAAGGATATCAAAGCTATTCTATCAAGATTGAACTAGAAAGTTGGGTCATAAGCTACAACAATCAAACAATTGGAATAGCAATTTGGTCAAATGTCATCCATAGTGAATCAGAGACAACATGGCACTCTCTCAAGCAATACAGTGGTAAATCCCAAAAGTGATAGCCAACGCCATGCCATTACCACTCCAAGTAGTAAGGTTACTATAGATCCACCTGTACCTATTATTTATGATCAGAATATAATGATGAACCATTTGATAAAGAGAGCAACAATAAGTAGAATAAAGCAGAAGAGAAGGCTACAAAGCCTATACTGAGGTCCCTTCCAAAACCTTTTTCTCCTTATCAACAAAGAATGAAAAAGAAATAAGAATATGGTAAGTATCAAAAGTTCTTGTCTATGCTAAAAGAGTTGTCAGTCAACATACCATTAGTAGAGGCATTAGAGTAGATGCCTGGATATGCAAAATTTCTGAAAGATCCAATTACCAAGAAAAGAGGTGTCAGTTATGAGCCGGTTTATAATGTTCATCATTGTACTACTGTAGCCACTAGATTATTGGTGGAGAAGAAGGAGGATCCTGGTGCTTTCACCATACCTTGCACCATAGGATCTTTCAACTTTGTGCATTCTTTATGTTACTTGGATGCTAACATCAACCTCATGATGTTTGCAGTATTCAAGTAGTTGGGGTTTGAAGCTCCAAAACCCACCACCCTAGTCATGGTAGACAAGAGTTTGAAAACACTTATTGGTATTTATGTGATGTTTTGGTAAAGGTGGATTCTTGTATTTTTCTTACTAATTTTGTTGTATTAAATTGTAAAGTGGACTTCCAAGTACCAATTATTCTCAGAAGACCATTTTTGGCTACAGGATGGACATTGATTGATTTGGAGCTAGGACATCTGATGCTGAGATTGATGATGAATAGGTGATATTCAATGTGTGCAAGTCTATGAGGTATCCTGATAAATTTAGAGTAATATAGGCTATTGATATTGATGATAAAGAGATAGATTCATTCTATGATGTTAATATAGCGACCCTATAGGATGATGGTTCTGATGTAGTTGCTCCTATTAAAGAGAGACTAGGTGTCGAAGCATTGGCAGCTATAATCATGAATTTTGACTCTGATTGTATTAAGGACTATTCGGAGTTAGTAAGTACACTATATGGGAGTGTATATAATTTAGCAACTTATACTCACTTTCAAAAACTATCAAGAACAAGCCCTAGGGTTTTCATAGAAGGTTCAATTCCAAGGGAATTCATCATCAAATTTCAAGAATCTCTCCATCAATCATCATGAAATAACGAACTAAAGTATGCGTAGCGTTCATCCATGGATCCCTTTCATTCGTGGAGTCAAAAATCATGTTTTAAATAACCTATTGTGATTTGCTTGTTATGATTTGATCATGTTCATGTTGATAGTTGTTATTTATGTTTCAAGATGGTGTCTTGATTACTTTCCATGAAGTATGTGAGTTTGTTAATTGAAAACCTATGAGTTTGGGTAGTTTTAGATTCTTAAATTGATCATTTAACCTATGCTATGAAGTGTGCATGTAAGGGATTTGATAAAATTCCTAGAATGATAAAATCATGTTCCTTATGACTCAATAGTATCTAAATGACAAGTCTATGCTAACCCTTATGATGCAACCCAATTTTCATACTCTTGTTATGTATTGACTGTTGTGTTATACAACATTCATGATATTGAAATCATGCAAGTATGTACATGTTATATGCAATCCCTTCCATGATCAAGACTATGATAACCATGTGAAGCATGAAATCCCATATTTATGGCAATATGAATTATGAACTCTATTCCTATGATCAAGAAGTATTATGGATTGTTGGTGTTGGTCATGTATTCAGGAATGTCATGCCTTGTCAGTTTCCTACTATTGAGTCCTAGGAATACTTGTACCCAAGAAATTATAACGCCTCTAGAACCTATCCTGAGATGTCATACAGTGCTTAAGGCCACACGTGGCCCCAAGGTAACCCTCCCAACCTATCATCACTTTTAGAACTCACTATGACAATAATCAAGCTAAAACAAGGAAGAACAATCCTATCATGCACATACTGGAATATGACAAAGTACTAGCCTGTAAAATCAAAATACTAAAATTTCTGTAAATATTGGTACTCTAGTCTAACAAAAGCCTTTACTATATAAGACGGAGGAACCATTGGGGCAGATCCCCAACTGACTCATACTGAACTAAAAAGAAATAACCATCTACTAACAAGGCAAAATTAGGGACATAGGTCCTTGAACCATGAGGACTCACCAACTGTAGAAATGTAGATAAAGGTACTCAAAGATCACTGTCGCTACTAAGACTGAGCACCCGAACATACATCACGAGGAAATATAGAACACAGAAGAGTATGGGAATCAGTACTTGGGAATGTACTAAGAATGTAGGGATGTATGCAATATTTTTAAATAATATCATAAACGTAAAATAAAATCATGCATGCTGAAAATAATGACTATTTTCTGCTGAATTTCCTGAAACATAATTTCCATAAATTATCAATAATAACACATTCTTCATAAATCTCATAAATCATTGGACTCAACTCAAACTCTTTGACTCACGACTTAGAGTGACTCGGTAACTCAAGAAACTTAGACTATTATGGACTTGGGAGTTTTTTATAACCTACATAAACCATGTGAGCCGCATGGAGTCCAACATTTTTCCCTCCTAAGAAAGGAACCCCACATTGGCGGGAGCATTATACTCTAGCCAAGTAGTATAACCTCAAACTCATCTCTGTGATCACAACTCGCTACTTTGACCCTCAAATCTCAATCCTACGGTGGAACGTAGTTCTGGAGAAGTAGGTCGCGCTGAACCTGTACTTCCCGCTCGGTGCTAAATACTCCTCCCAGACTCAGCTTAGAAAACATTAGGAAATCCACCTTAATAAACTCAAGGGTCTATCATGAAGACCAAAATATAAATACATCTCATCTGTAAATCATAAACAACTTATAGATTCCTAACTTGACTCAAACTCAAACTATTTTTTCTCAATATCAAGTACACTTTCTTATCAAATCATACCAAGTATCAAAAGCTTCAAGAAAACGTCATAGGACTCATTCTTGATTCTCAAGCTCAATATTATAATATATATATATATATATATATATTCAATAATAAACTTCTGATGGAAAAGCTTAAAATCATGACTCTTATCATTTATCACTTACAAATCATCAATTCATAGTAGCAATGTACAATTCATAGCATAAATTCCCAATTTAAGAAATAAAACAATGAAATAGTCATGTATATCAATCTTGAAATAGCTAAATTCTCATAAATCAATGATAAAGTACTTTAGGTATAAACCCAATTGCAAAACCATGAAATTTCGATAATAAAATTAATTCTTTGGGCACAAGAATGAAAGGATATTCTTGTTCAAGCCTCACATACCTTGATTATAATTTGGAATGAATAAACCTGCTATAGACTTATTTTCCGACTTCTTGAGTTAGGGTTCTTGATGTTCTTGACTTGCAAGTTTTGAATCTTAAATTATTTTGCAAAAACTATGGCTCGATTTTGACATGTTTAGACAAGAATTGGATTGGATTTTGGAGAGAGACCCTAGCTTTTGGATAGAATAGAAGAGGAAAATAAGGATTTTCTCCACTATTTGTATATATATAGTGGGTAAGGATGGTTGGAAATACCAAAATACCCTTCATCAAATTCTATACATGGAGCTCGATTTTTGGTCCAAGTACGTCCACCATGATTGCGGACCTTCATTGGATTTTGACAATTGGAAAATTGCTCAGTGGCGCGATGCGATGAAGTCGATTTGCCACCTTGGTCGTGACCTGGTAGGGCACCGCGATGCAGTGGAATCGAGTTCGTGCACTGGAATTTGACAAACCTGATATTGAGGCTTGGAGCGACGTGGTGAATATCATGGAGAATCACTAGAAAATGACAATTTCCATTTTGGCTGGCTTCGCGATGCGCTAAAGTACCAGGTGGCACATTGTCTCACTAAAATGGCTCTAATTCTTCACCCGAGTATCGGATTTGGGCAAATTTGGTATCGATGGAAAGCTTATTCGATGATCTACATGACAAAAGGTAGAAATTAGAGAAATACAACATGGTATACACATCAATCACTTTGGAAGTCAACCATATTCACTTAAAATATGAATTTAGGCTTAAGAAACAATCAAAGTATTACAATATCTCCCCCTTGGAAAATTCATCCTCGAATGTTGCTAGTTAGGCTCAAGATTAAAGAGGAAAATGGAAATACTTTATAGGAACAATATAGCTCAGCCAACTTACTGCACTCTATATTTTTGAGTACTTCATAGGATGCGCGAGTCATAGAATTGATATCTATACAGCTGAATACGCTGGATTAGTAACGAACTAAATTAAATAAAATAGTACCTTTGACTTGTTTGGAACTTGCGAAGAAGAGATGGGGGTACTTAACTCACATATCTTCTTTTGCTTCCCAAGTAGCACCCTCAACTGATTGATTTCGCCGCAGAACTTTAACCAAGGGAACTTCCTTGTTCCTTAGTCTACGGACTTGATGATCTAGAATCTCGGCCGAAACCTCATCATAAGAAAGACTGTCCCAAACATCAAAGCTTTCTGATAGTTCAACCAGAACAGAATCACCAACGTGGTTCTTGAGCATAGAAACATGGAAGACAGGGTGGACAGATGACAATTCTGCAGGTGACTCAATCTCATAAATTTATTTCCCAACACGATTCAAAACTCTATCAGGGCTAAAATATCGGGAACTAAGCTTCCCTTTATTTCCAAACCTTTTCACCTCTTTCATGGTACAATCTTCAAGTACACTAAATCATCAACCTCAAACTCAAGAGCACTTCTTCCCACATCTGCATACGACTTCTGACGACTCTAGGCTGTCTTTAACCTTTCCAGAATCAACTTAATTTTCTTCATAGCCTCGAACATAGAATCAAGTCCAATCAAAGTAGCCTCACCCATTTTGAACAAACCTACGGGTGATCTACAGCTCCTTCCATACAAAGCCTCAAATGGATCCATTCCAATGCTAGCATGAAAACTATTGTTATAAGAGAATTCAATTAATGGCAAATGTTCATCCCAACTTCCTTTGAATTCAAGAACATATGCCCTCAACATATCCTCCAAGGTCTGGATGGTCCTCTCAGCCTGACTGTCCGTCTGCAAATGAAAAGTGAAGCTAAGATGAACTTGGGTGCCAAGACCCTTCTGAAAGGCTCTTCAAAACTAAGAAGTAAATTGAGTACCTCTATCGAAGATGATATCCAATGAAACTCCATGCAACCTGACTAACTCTCGAACGTACAACTTAGTATAGTCCTCAGTGGTAAAAGATGTATGTACTGGCAGGAAATATGCTGACTTAGTCAACCTGTCTATAATGACCCAAATAAAATCATGATAATGACGGAAGATAGGTGAACTGGTCATGAAATCTATGTTCACCACCTCCCACTTCCAAGTAGGAATGCTAAATTCTTGCATTATACCACGAGGTCTATGGTGCTCTATCTTCACCTGTTGGCAAGTTACACACTTCTCGACAAACTTTGCTATATCTCTCTTCATACCATTCCACCAATTAATTTCCCGCAAATTGCGGTATATCTTTGTAGCATCGGGATGAATAGAATATCGTGCGCTATATGCCTCAGCCATAATCCTCTGCCTCAAATCATCAACATTAGGAGCACACAATCTATTTTGAAATCTTGATACACCATTTCCCCCTTGGGAGAAAACCTCTACCTTTTGGTCTTTGACTGACCGTTTTAGTTCTACAAAACGAGAATCCATATCCTGCTTCTCCTTTACTTCCAAAACTAGGGAGGATTCAGAACTACTATGAACCCAAACATTACCCTCAGCTGAATCAAGTAATCTAACATCCAACCTAGCCAACCAATGCACTTCGCTGGCTAACTTTTTTTATCGTTCTCTACATGCATCACACTTCCCATAGAAGCCCTGCTAAGGGCATCCGCCACTATATTGGCCTTGCCTGTGTGATACAACATGCTCATATCATAGTCCTTCAAAAATTCTAACCATCGCCTCTGCCGAAGATTTAACTCCCTCTGAGTGAACACATACTGCAAACTCTTGTGATCCCTAAAGACATGAACATGAACATCGTACAAGTAGTGTCTCCAGATTTTTAAGGCAAAAACCACTCCAGCTAACTCAAGGTCATGGGTTAGGTAATTCATCTCATGCGGTTTCAACTGCCTGGAGGCATAGGCTATAACCTTACCTTTTTGCATCAACACGCAATATAAACCAACTATAGAGGCATCACAATACACCACAAACTAATCTACACCATTAGGAAAGGTCAACATAAGGGTTGAAATGAGTCGAGTCTTCAACTCCTAAAAACTCTTCTCGCAAGAATCTGATAACTGGAATTTAACTTTATTTTGGGTTAACCGGGTCAAAGAAGACATAATAGAGGAGAAACCTTCAACAAAATAATGATAGTAACCAGCTAAACCTAAGAAACTCATAATGTCGGATAAAGAGATAGGTCTAGATCAATTTTTCATAGCTTCTACCTTTTGAGGATCAACTCGAATACCTTCAGAAGAAACAATATGACCCAGAAAGGTAACTGACCTTAGCTAAAATTCACACTTGCTAAATTTGGCAAACAACTGATGATCTCTAAGGGTTTTCAAGACAATTCAGAGATGATCTACATGATCAGTCTTATTTTGGAAGTATACAAAAATATCATTTATGAACACTATAACAATCATATCTAGGTACTGTCTAAACACCCGATTCATGAGGTCCATAAAAGCTACTGGGGCATTAGTTAGCCCGAAAGATATGACCAGGAATTCAAAATGACCATAACGGGTGTGAAAAACTATCTTTGGAATATCACACTCTTTGACTTTAAGTTGGTTATAATCGGATCTCAAATCTTTTTTCAAGAAACAACTGGCACCTTGTAACTGATCAAATAGGTCATTAATCCTAGGAAGAGGGTACTTATTCTTGACTGTGACCTTGTTGAGCTAATGATAGTCAATGCACATACAGGTGCACCCTACGGAGACATATTGGGCCTTATGAAACCCTTATTAAGAAGATCTTTGAGTTGCTCTTTCAACTCCTTAAGTTCCGTAGGGGTCATGTGATATGGAGGAATAGAAATAGGCTGCGTACCAGGAAAAAGATCAATCCTAAATTCTATCTCTCTATCGGGAGGTACCCCTAGGAGATCTTCAGGGAAAACATCGAGAAACTCATTGACAACACTAATGGACTACATAGTCGGAGTCTCGGACGTAGTGTCTTTAACTCAAACCAAATGATAGATACAACCCTTGGATATCAATTTCGTAGCCTTAAGGTAGGATATAAAATGACTTTTGGGAGCTACAAAATTACTGGACCACTCATAAATTGGCTCGTTGGGAAACTGAAACTTGACTACATGGGTACGACAGTCTATAGACGCATAACAAAAGTGAAGCCAATCCATACCCAAAATAATATCAAAATCAACCATGTCTAGCTCAATCAAGTCTACAAACATGATTTTGTTAAGGACGGTGATAGGACACTTCTTATACACTTGCTTAGCAATAACAGATTCACCTACTAGAGTAGAAACTAGAAAAGGCTCAAGTATCTTTTCAGCACTGATTTTAAAATTAACAGCCACCAACAGAGTCATATAAGAAAGACTTAACCCAGGGACCATTAACACATACATATCAAAGTAAAATCCAGAGAGCATACCAGTAAAAACATCAGGTGAATCCTTCTACCCCTAGCAGGGTGGTATAGCATAAAAGTGACTCTGGCATTGACCACTTAGAGTACTAGATGAGACACCCTGAGGAGGAGTATGACGTGCTAAAGAGGATGGAGCACTAATAGCCTGACTCTGGGCACGAATATCATAACTCATCTATCTAGCATATGGGCAATCCCTGAATCTGTGGTCCAACTTACCACAACCAAAACAACCCCTCCGATCGACTAAGCACTCACCAAGATGGTCCATACCGTACTTCAGACATGGGGGAGGACGAGGTTTGTTACCCACACTGTCTTAGGACCTGGACATAGTAGGCCTATTACCCTGCTTCTGCTTAATTCTGAATATGGGAGCACTGGCTGATGAAGGTGCTGGCACAAGTGAGCGGTTCTGGGACTGAGGGAGATTCCCTCAAGAAAATCTAGTCTGACCATACCCCTGCTTCTCTAATCTAACTCTATTATTTTCCCTTACTCTATCTCTCTCCTTCACCTTATTTACTTAAATCTGCTGAGCATGAATCATTATTCTTGAAAGGTTTGTGTCCCTATTAAGCATAGCGGATCTAGACTCTTTCACAACGTAACCAGATACTCCAGCCAAAAACTTACTCATACTAGTTCTATAATTAGCCATCATACCGGGAGCATACTTAGATAATTGGTTAAACTTATGACAATACTCCTTAACTGTCAGGAGGCCCTATCACAAGATCATAAATTCTTTTAGTTTTGCTTCCCTCAGCTATGGGGGAAAGAATCTGTCTAAGAACGCATCCTAGAACAAGTACCAAGTCATGGGACCAGCATCCTCCCCTCTACTCTTCCTCTATATCTCCACCCAATCATAAGTAACATATTTCAACTGATAGGATGCTAGCTCCACACTTTCTTTCTCCATTACATGCATAATTTAATTGATCTTTTTCACCTCAGCAAGATACATTTATGGGTCCTCACCTGTCTTTGACCCATAAAACTTTGGCGGATTCATCTGCATAAATTTAAGAACTCAAGCAGCCTTTGAATTACCTTTTTGTGGAGGTGGCACTATAACCTGTGCACGGATCTGAGCATTGGCGGTAACCGCCTGGGCTAATGCTTAAAAAGCTGCCTAGAATTCTACGTGGGATACTATCTCACCTAAAGGATCAACAGGTTGAGGTCATTCATTTTTTCTATGAGCTTTATAAAGAGGAATTTTTTATCATAATAGAGTACGAATTAGTAGCAGAGAGAAATAGTCATTGGCACGATAGGCTTTTGAAAGAAAGAAACAACTTTTCCTAAAACATCCTATAGCTTCTTACTCATAGATGTGGTGCGCTACACACCGATGATTAAGACTCTACGTAACGTGGCTTGTCAGACTCCCTAGGACTCTTTGAACCTTAGGCTCTGATACCAAGATTGTAACTCCCCAAGAACCTATCCCAAGATGTCACACGGTGCTTAAGGACACACGTGGCCCCAAGATAACCCTCCCAACCTATCATCAGTTTTAGAACTCACTATGATAATAATCAAGCTAAAACAAGGAAGAACAATCCTGTCATAAACATACTAGAATATGATGAAGTACTGGACTATACAATCAACATATCAAAATTTCTGTACATATTGGTACTCTAGTCTGACAAAAGCCTCTACTACATAAGACTGAGGAGTCATTGGGACAGATCCCCAACAAACTCGTACTGAACTAAAAAGAAACAACTATCTACTAACAAGGAAAAATTAGGGATATAGGTCCTCAAAACCTGAAGACTCACCAACTATAAAAATGTAGATGAAGGTACTCAAAGATCACTATTGCTGCTGAGACTGAGCACCCAAACCTACATCATGAGGAAATATAGAACACAGAAGAGTATGGGAATCAGTACTTGGGAATATACTGAGTATGTGGGGGTGTATGCAACATTATTAAATAATATCATAAATGTAAAATAAAATCATGCATACTAACAATAATGACTCTCTTCACTTGAATTTCCTGAAATATAATTTCCATAAATCATTAATAATAACACATGCTTCATAAATCTCATAAATCATTGGACTCAACTCAAAATCTTTGACTCATGACTTAGAGTGACTCGGTAACTCAAGAAACTTAGACTATTATGGACTTGGGAGTTTCTTATAACCGACATAAACTATGTGAGCCACATGCAGTCCAATATTTTGCCCTCCTAAGGAAAGAACCCCACATTTCTGGGAGCGTTATACTCCTGCCAGGGAGTATTACATCAAACTCATCTCTGTGATCACAACTCAGCACTTTGGCCCTCAAATCTTAATCCTATGGTGGCACGTAGTTCTGGGGAAGTAGGATGCGCTGAACCTATACTTCCCACTCTGAGCTAAATACTTCTCCCAGACTCAGCTCAGAATACATTAGGCAATCCATCTCAATTAACTCAAGGGTCTAACATGAAGACCAAAATATAAATACATCTCATCTATAAATCATAAATAGCTTGTGGATTCCTAACTCGACTCAAACTCAAACAATTTTTATCAACATCAAGTAGACTTGCTCATCAAATTATACCAGGTATCAAAAGCTTCAAAAAAATATCATAGGACTCATTCTTGATTCTCAAGCTCAATATCAATATATATATATATATATATATATATATATATATTCAATAATTAAATTCTCATGAAAAATCTTAAAATCATGACTCTTATCATTTATCACTTAGAATTCATCAATTCATAGTAGAAATGTACAATTCATTGCATAAATTTCCAATTTAAGTAATTAAACAATGAAATAGTCATGTATATCAATCTTGAAATAGCTTAATTCTCATAAATCAATGATAAAGTACTTTGGGTATAAACCCAATTGCAAAATCATGAAATTCCAATAGTAAAATCAATTCTTTGGTCACAAGAATGAAAGGATATTCTTGTTCAAGCCCCACATACCTTGATTATAATTCGGAATGAATAAACTTGCTATAGACTTCTTTTCCCACTTCTTGAGTTAGGGTTCTTGATGTTCTTAACTTGGAAGTTTTGAATTTTGAACTAATTTGTGAAAACTATGGCTCAAGTTTGAGATGTTTAGACAAGAATTGGATTGGATTTTGGAGAGAAACCCTAGCTTTTGGATGGAATGGAAGAGGAAAATGAGGATTTTCTCTTCTATTTGTATATATATAGTGGGTAAGGATAGGTGGAAAGACCAAAATACCCTTAAGTAAATTCTAGAACTGGAGCTTAGTTTTTGGTCCTGCCATGATGCGCCATGATCGTGTACCTTCACTGGATTTTGAAAATTAGAAAACTGCTCTATGGCATTATGCTGTGAAGTCACATTTGCCACCTTGGTCATGACCTGGAATGGCACCACAACGCGGTGAGATCACGTTGGTGCATTAGAATTTGACAATCCTAATATTGAGCCTTGGCGCAATGTGGTAAATATCATGGAGACTCATTGGAAAATGACAATAGTCATTTTGGCTGGCTTCACGATGGGCTAAAGTGCCAGGTGGCACACTGTCTCACTAAAATGGCTCTAATTCTTCACCCGCGTATCGGATTCAGGAAAATTTAGTATCGATGGAAAGCTTATTCAATGCTCTACATGAAAAAAAGTAGAAATTAAAGAAATACAACATGATATAAAAATCAATCAATTTGGAAGTCAACCATATTCACTTAAAAGGAAAATTTAGGCTTAAGGAATGATTGGGGTATTATAAAAATATAGCTGTGTGCCTAGAGCCATATTATGTTTCACAATACTCACAGTCAAGTAATGTTACATAGAATTCAGTAAGTCATGTAACTCAGGAATTCTCAGAAATATCATGAACTCAATACTCAGTAAGATCAGTAATCTCATGAACTCAGTCAGTTATCAGATATCAATAGTATTCCATCGGTCGATGGAATTTAGTAAACTCGGTCCATGTATAATCAGTCAATCATGTTCAGTCTCTTTAGATGGTAGTAGAAATTAGCATAGAATGAACCCAAGGATGGGAACACACACTGTCAGATAAGGGCGTGATTCTTAGCAGTCATCCTTGTGTTCCAGAACTATGTAGCCAGCATTGGTTGAGACATGAACACTTTCAGATGAGGGTTAATGAGGTGGATAAACACTGTCAGATGAGGCCCCCACTATTCTCTTTTAGGGACACTGTCAAATGCGGGTACCCACAGTTGTCCTTACCAGTGGTGCGGTATTGATACCCTTCTAATTCGGGCAACGATTAGACCCTAGCTCAGCTATTCTAGCACATTTGGGGCATGTCAGTTACATAACTATTTCCACAGTTTCAGTATCAGTCTTAGGAAAAGAACTTAGATAGTTCTTTATATTTTAGGGCTGCCAGATATAGTCAACTCAGTCACAGTACGGAACTCAGATAATTCCATCAGATTTAGGATTATCAGACACAGTCACTCATGTTATCAGTTATTTCAGTTATCAGAACTCCAATATCAGTCATGCTAGATATCAGTAAATTCATGTCATCAGTATATAGATTCAATTATCATGTTCTCACAATCTCAGTTCTATGTATTCATATGTGCACTCTTACGTCCATATTAGTCAGTCAATTGTTATCATTCATGCATATAAGCCTTATGTATTTAGCCTACCTCAAATGTATACTCAGTACATTCTTTTGTACTGACGCATTTGTGCTACGGTGTTTTATTTTTATGTTACACCATAGGTTCAGAGACACGACTCCCAGATCAGCAACAACAGTAGCATTCTAGGGTTCAGATTTTTAGCCATGAGTCCTCATTCTCTGAGGACGTGATCATATTCTATCATATCAGTTTAGTTTTCAGTTGACGAAGTTAGTTGGGGATATGTCCCATCAACACCTTAGTCAGACAGTTAGAGGCTTTCAGATGACTACAGTATTTTTCATATTTTTCAAACTTTAGTATTTCAGTTTTGTTTTGATATCGAGATACCACCCTTTGTTAGACGTTATTGTTATCATTCAGTTATGTTTAGTATTGGACCTTTCAGCCTCTTAGTGCATGTTTCCATATTTTTTTGTCATATTATACAGTTTACAGGTACAGATATTAGTGAGCACCGTATAGCGTTCCGGTTCAGATAATCGGCATGTTACAGAAGCCCTCATGGAGAAGCCCAAACAAATCACAAACTTCTGCAATGCGTCCACTATTGGCCTACCATATACAAAGATACTCATGATTTCACTTCTGCTTGTGATCATTGTCAGTGACAAGGTACTATTTCTAGAAGACATAAACTACCTATGACTCCTATTTTGGAATTAGAAGTCTTTGATGTATGGGGCATAGATTTCATGGGACCTTTTGTGTGTTCATTTGGCATAAAATAAATACTTATGGTTGTAGCCTATGTTTCTAAGTGGGTGAATCAATTGTGCTTCCTAATAATGAAGTACGTAGTGTCATTGTATCTTTTAGAAAGAATATCTTTTCTTGATTTGGTATGCCACATGCTATTATTAGTGATGGAGGGTCATATTTCTGTATTTACCTATTTAAAAGTCTGCTTGAAAAATATAGAGTGAGCCATAGGGTGGAAACACCCTATCATCCGCAGACTAGTAGATAGGTTGAAGTATCTAATAGATAAATCAAGTCCATATTAGCAAAGACTGTGAATACCTACAGGACTAGTTGGGCAAGAAAGTTAGATGGTGCATTATGGGCTTACCGCATAGCTCACAAAATCCCCATAGGTGCTTCACCTTATCAGCTTGTGTATGAAAAAGCTTGCCATTTACCAATTGAACTTTAGCATAAAGCACTATGGGTGTTAAAGAAGCTGAATCTAGAGTGGAAGGATGCAGCAAAGTCAAGACTGAATAGAATCAATGTGTTAGATAAATTTCAGCTTTGGGAAAATGAAAGTTCAGCACTTTATAAAGAAAAGATGAAGTTGTATCATGAATGCTAGATTTAGTAGAGGGCATTTGAAAAAGGTGACCAGGTGCTACTATATAATTCCAAGCTTCATTTGTTTCTAGATAAGCAAAGGTCGAGGTGGCATGGACCATTCATAGTTATAAGACTTTATCCCTATGGTTATTTAGAGCTAAAGAGGGATGGTGATCTCCTGTTCAAGGTAAACAGACAATGAGTGAAGCACTATACGGGAAATATAGAAGACATAAATGAATTAGCTGAGATTAACCTTAATAAAGGCTGAGTAATCAAGGCAATTGCATTATGTCGCAGTGGTAAATCAAGCACTACTCTGGAGATAACCTATGTTTTTGTACTTATTTCATTTATAGGGTAATATGTTTGTTCAATGTACAGGACTACGGAATGCAAACAAAATTAAGAGAATGTTAAAAGTAGTCATACAGACTCTTTACGAGTTTTATTTATACGGTACGACTCATAAGTAGGAGTCATATTGACCCGGGAATAAAATCAAAATTAGAAAAAGTTTCTGGAATAGATACGATTCTCAGAATGAGTTGTACCCTCAAGGTATGGTTCATCACCTTGAGTCGTACTCATTCCAGAAACCTAAGTAAGTTCTAGGGCTATACGAGTCAAGGAAATGACCCGTAAGCCTGGGTATGAGTCGTATACACAAATTGCACCCATTCTTACTAGGTCAAATCTTGGGTTGACTTGGCCTAACTATTCAATTAAAAGAAGAAAAGAGACACCCGATCAGGCACCCGATTAACCCAACTCTCACCCATATTATTTTTTACCCTAATTGCAAGCATCAATCTGCAAAATCAATGAGTTTTCAGCTAGATTTAGCTATGAACAACTTCAAATCTTTCATGTTTTAGGATTCAAACTTGAATTTGGGAAGAAATACACATTGAACTCGAGTACTCAAATTCTTCAAGCATCACATAAGTTCCTAACCTCATTTTCTCTACTTTGCTAGCTGAAATTAAGTTAGGTTCATTAGTAGGGACTTGGGTTGAGTAAGATTTATACAATCATTGAATTATTGGTACCCTATCTTAGCTCTTCTTGTTGAAAATTTAAAATTAGGGAAGAACTAGGGATTGGAAAATGAATTTGATATATTTGTGTTGAATTAGGTGATGGATATAGCTGAAATTTGTAGTGGGCATTTTAGGAAATTGCTAATGAGTGAAAATTTAAAGTTGGACTTCTATGTTGCAGTGGATGCGAGACCTCTTATGACTCGTACTTACCGGTACGGGAGGCATAATGGGACTCATACCCACTGACAACATAGCACTTTAACAAATTTAAGGTTCTAGAATGGATACAACTCGACCTTACAAGTCTTACCCAAACCATACTATTGAAACCTAATTTTGTCCCGTCGTTCTTTCAAGTCATCTCTCTGTGTTTCTAAATAATTTTTATAACTTAAGAACACATGTTATTTCTATAATTAGGAATTTCGCTGCCATGTTATATTTTAAACTAAGAATCATTGATAACATTATTATTAATATTATCTATTAGTATTTTTGTTATATTTTAAATTATCTTTGCATTTCCTATAAACTTTCACAAAAGACATTTATTTCAATTTAATAAGTATATTAGTGGCTTTCTTCTTTATAAATATTATTGTTCAAATCCAAATTTATCATGCAACTTTGTTTGAATATTTTAATATCAATAAATTTTTAGCATTTATTCTGATATTTATAATATGTTTTTGTTAAAAATTTTATTTAAATTAATTTAGAAAGTCTAAAAAACATAAGAAAGAAGGTATTTTAATTTAGTCTATTTACAATTTTCTTGCAATTTGGCCCAATTTCAAGATATGGCCCATAAAGACCATCTTTTCTCTTCCCTTTTCCATTTCAATATTACATGGATGCTACATTTGTGCCACATAAGGCGCCAAAAGATCACCGCACACACCTATCACACACTTGTAACACTTCTTCCATAATCAGCACATGCCTCACCACTTGTCTTGATCCTATTAGCAGGTCAAACCCAATAAATTTCCAAGAACTCTAAACTACCTCTTACCCTCACTTACCTAATTAAAATACCCATAATACCCTTAAAACCATAGAATTAGGCCTAAATCTCCTCTCTCTCCCTTTTATTGAATACATGATTTCTCTTTCCATATAGACATCAACGTCTTCTTTTCCCCCTCAAGCAAAAATATAGACTCCTTTCATCATGGATGAAGTTTTCTTCTCCATTCTTGTGTCATGGCTATGACAATCACGTGAAGAGTTGAATAGATCTAAGATCCAACGTTTGTATTTTCAACGTTCAAATTGAATGACCAATTCACGCTCAAGAAAGAGAAGCCTAGTTTCCTCTATAATTACTTGCGTTTGAAGTCCATTCTAGGGAGACTTTTTGGTAGTCTCTACTCCCACAACTCTTGAAATATTATTTCTCCTTCTTTTCTAAAAAAGCACTTCTGGTCTTACTCTATTCCGTTTCTCAGCTTTTGTTTCCCACGTTTGGTTCCTTCTTAGTTGAGACTTTAGCTTTTGAGTATTCTCTGAGTTTGTTTTTATTTAATTTCAAGTCTATATCGATGATGCAGCACCTCGATTCACTGCCTCATAATCGGTAAATTCGCCTCTTATTCCCTTATTTCACCGTTGTGAATAAAATATTGTGTGTGTTCTATTTGTGCAAAGAAAAATATATATATATATAGTTTACTTGGTTTAATCATAATATTTAGTGATCTTAAAGTATTTAGTTCTATTTTTTCCGAAGTCTGTAGAGATTCAATGTCATGCACCTTTCACGTCTTAGCCATCACGATTTAAGAAATGGTTTTGTTTTTGTGATTAAACAACCAATTAAAAACAATTTTGATTTGTGTTTATGTTGCCTGATTTCTCTGTATGGTAAAAGATTTTATATAGTTCATGCTTTTTAATGGTATGTCTATTTGTGGCACATTCCACTTAGTTTGAAATAGTATATAGACTAGTTGCTCCCTTTCTTCTGGTTAAAATACATATTGAAATTTTCTTTTTTTTTTTGTTTAACTTATAACATGTATAAGGGACTATGTTTAAATTTCATATGCACTTTAAACTAGTAGTCTCATTGTAGCTTAAACAGATCTGACTTAGTTACATTAGGTTGATCGAAAGTTATCTAATTCGGCATTTGTTCATCTCATCTTTTGAATACTACGTTGGTTGTGATATTTTACTTGGTTCTATGAATTTAACTGCTTTACTAATTTCATTACTCCTTTATGCGTTTAATGTTCCTTCTCGAATAAGAAATTTCGAACTCATGTCTTTCTATGTAGACACGTGTTAGATGTTTGCTATTCCACTTACTTAGAAATGTTGTGCAGACCATATCTATTTATTTCTTTTCATAGAAAATAAACCCACATGTATTTCTCTTCATGTTCTTGGCATATATGGATTTTTGGTCACTGTACCCATTACATTTTCTAGAGTATGCTTGCGAACTATTCTTTTAAATACATAGATAACATGTCATCCTATATATTTTTTGAGTGAACTCATTGTAGCTTAAATCTGATGGACCTTTAAGCTTAGCTTGTGCGTAAAATACATGTGTTAGGATTTAGATAATTTGAGTTTAGTCCAAAAGGTTATCTCATTCGGCATTTGTGCACATCTCGTTTTTCGCATAATGTATTCGTTATCCAACATTATTTGATTCTGTGTAAGTTGAATTGTCTTACTAATTCAATTACTTTCTGTTTATCTGCATGTACACTTTAGGAGCAAACAAATTTAGGGTCTTAAGGCTAGACCCTCGTACCCGCATGGAGTATCAGAATGAGACTGACACTATCTCTCATCTGACTGAGGAGTTATATTTCATACTCTTAAGTCAAAACCGCTAGCTGTCTAGTGCCTCTTCCTTCCCACTAAGTTTTATTTTCTATACATATGATTATCATCTTTTATTTACACCTTGAACATTATTGTTTGAAATTTGTGCTTTGTTGGCTCGTATTTGAATTGGTATAAGTTATTTAAATATGATTAACACATTTAACTATTTCTCTCCCTAACCTTTTTATTGAATTAAATTGTAAAGTTGAAGGTTAAAATTTGACAGGTAAGAAATACATCTTTTAGCGTTAAGTGACTTAGTTATTAGAAAAAATCATTTTCTTTTTGATTAAAGTTAGCTTTGTATTAATTAGTAATATGGGGTTGATAAATATAAATTTTGCGGTAGAAAAATTTATCGCCGCAAGACTTGAAAACCGACTTTAATAATTTTAGATATGGTAAATCAACCTTACTTTCTATCAATTTAAAATATAAGAGGGCAGCTTTGCCAAACCAACCTCTCAAGGCCCTCTTTTGGGGAATTTCAACTGACTAGAGAATATTTCATTTATTTATTTATTTTAGCCATGTCGTGATAAATAGTAAATTATCAAATTATTGTAGATTTAAACAACTATATTTTTATAGCTATTCATTTAGTGTAGGACAATTAACCTATATTTATAAAATTTGATTTAAAAGGGCAAAAGAGTTATTTTTTTAGAATAAAGAAAGCATGTGATGGTTTTTTAACATAATTAAATTTTTTATATTTTCAAAGAACCAATTTTAAAATAACTATCTTTTTTACAACAATAAGGTTGCACTATTTTTAAGAGGACCTATAAGAGTTATCTTCGATAATTTTGAAAAGTAGAGCGATGAAGAGGCCCCTCTAAAGTTTTTTAACCTTTTCTTATAAAAAATTAGCATGTTAATGTATTTTCAATACCTTACTTATATTTCTCTTAATATAAATTTAATTTCTTAATCAACCTATGTTTGGTCGGTTAATCATAGTTAGCGGATTCTTTAGGGTGTCTAATTCATTTCCTTTAGGATAATTAGAATCCTTACCTAGAGTCTTAGGTTAAGTGGACCTTAAAATGAGGTCTTTATTTTGCTTTAATCGCATAGTTTATAATAGGTGTCATAATTCACCATAGAATTAATTAGGTGGCAACTTCCTTAATTTGATGAGAAGTTTTTACAATATGTTGTACGCTATTTTGATGTCGTGTTAAAATGGGGCATAATAGCTTGGCGACTTTACTGAGGAGTTAGGTTCTTAACCATAAAAAACTTAGATTAATAAGTAAGTTTTTTCTAATATTTGTTTATTTTACCTTATTTGCTTTATGTGTTTTTCTTGGTTATGTGATATAAGCTATTTATTTATTATTTCCTTGTATGAATTATTTGTCATTGCATTATGTAAAATGTCATTCCTTCATATTTCTTCCATTCAAGAAAATTGACACAATCACACGTACACATGAGGTGCATTTCACACACTCACAAATTTCTTTCAAATTCTAAATTTTAAGAGAGTTGGCGTATGTGTGGTGACTCCAGATCTTTTTCTGTATGACCGTGTAGCCTTCTCACTCGAGTTGTCCACTCGGGAACATTGTATCTATATCACCAAATCTTAGAAGAACTTAAGATACAGCTTCCTTGGTGTCATTCTATGAATTTAGTAAAACACCATTATGTCAAATGGGTTTACGACCCGACACAACCTCTAATAATATGTGCATGTGATAATGATAAATGGATCCAAGCCTACTTATGACAACATGAGTTTGGAAAATGTGTTCTTATTTTATTGTATTTACATTGTAGGATGGATTTAGTTCTCCAAGTCCTCAAAATTAGAATGGTTGAAGGTGTTCCATACAAGTTGAGGCTATGGTGGGAAAATTTTGACGCGACCAAGAAATTAGTGATCACTAGGAAATTGGGGTTCCTCCCTACACTATTCAAGATCTCCACCAAAAAGCATATGGTTAGAGTGTTGATTCTATTTTGGGACCCAGATCAAGTTGTCTTTACATTCAAAGACTTTGAACTCACCCCCATATTAGAGGAGATCTATTATGTCACTATTTTGAAATATTAAGGGAGAGGTCAGATCATCCCACACAGTCAGTCAGGGAAGAAATTTCTTCTCTACTTTGGATAAAAGAACATTGATAAACTCCATTACCTCAAAAGAAATTGGGTTTCTTTAGATTATTTGTACGAGAGATATAGTCGGCAAGATAGTTATAAGCTATTCAAGAAGGAATTCACTTGCATTTCTACCCATTGGAGGGTTAGATGTTCGATTGCATTTTCTATTGCTTTGCTAGGGACTTTGGTATTCCCACAAGAATATGGAATGATCGGTACTTGCATATGTTCTGTGGCTCGAGAAATTTTTAAAGGAGTTGATGGCACAGAAATCACTTTGGTTCCTATGATCTTGGCAGAAATATTTCGCGCACTTGGAAAGTATACAAGAAATGAAACAAAGTTCTTTGAAGGTTTCAATATACTTCTGCAGATGTGGGAAAAAGAGCATTTCTACAAGCGTGACAATATCACTGACATAATGTTTAGTGCTTCACATAAGATTGACACTTATGATGACCGAATGAGGAGGTTCATGTCCTCGGTCGGTACTGATGATTGATTTGAGTTCTTAGCGTGTCATACCAGTGTCCAAATCTAGTGGAGATACCCATTACATTTATATTTTATGCAATACATATGATGGAAATGGATTTATTATATTGATCTTATCAAATTAAGAGGTCTACAACCATATGCCCTAGTGCATGTGCTCTGACAGTTTGGTCATACACAGATCATCTCTCTTTGAGAAGATATATGAGTTTTGGAAGTCCTTTTTAGACTATACATCAGAGTTCCCAGGGCCAGTAAAATTCTACATGAATGGAGTAACATTATCATAATAGAAGTGAGATGTGGACCAGTAGATTGTATGATAGAATATCAGGTATGGGTTAGAGAATATCATGGAGATATAAAACCCAGTACCGAATGGGAACAAGGTTTTAAGGATATTGTGATGACTATTTGGATAAGACATTTTCATCATAGAACCACAGTGGTCACGCCTGAGATGTCATCTCAAATGTCCAACGTAATGCAGTATTTGGATCATGCAGGAGAAGTTCTTAGCAATGTTCGAGCATTTCTTCCCTTCCTCCACTAACGTGATCAAAAGCAGGGTCTAGGCCAAACTTTAGGGTTGTCTTTTTAACTTTTCATATATTTTAATTTTATTTCTTACCATTGTACTCGCTCAGTATTTCAATGGAACTTGGCCTTTTTATTTCCAAACTCAAAATTTTTCTCAAATTAATGACTTGAATCAATTTATCATAATCTCAATTATTTAGTGCTATGGCCCACCTCTTGGCACAAAAGAGGTCCCTTGTATAATAGGATGCTTCTTGATTATTGAATTTTTGTTTTATTTATGTGCTTTGTTTACAACATGAAACATGTTTTTCTTTTTCAACATTGTTTGCTTAATTGTGGGTTATTTATTCAAAATTATTCTCTCATACTGATATATTTATATCTTTTAAAGGTTTTTCTTTCTTTTAATTTACTTCCCCAAGGGTTGATTTGTGTTAAATACGAACTGATTGATCACCCATACTTTACGAGATCAAAAGCACAAGCAAACACCAACATGACTGATTTAGGTACACTTGATAGCTTAGGACTTATCACTGTCCCCAAAGGTGAACCCAAGACTTCGAGCGATAGGGGTGAAACCCTTTATGATGAACATATAGCTTATATGATACAACAAATGGCCGACATACAAAGTGAAATCGATCGACTTCGAAAACATATCAAACTATCTATTAGCAAATATACTCCACTTCCTAAACATGGAATGTACCACTGTACCATCTTCTTTTCCACCTGATTATTCTTCCACTTCCCACCAAATACCTCACTCCACCAAAACAACCCAATTTATTTCAAATCTCCCATTAGCCTATAAGAAAACAACCCATAATAAGTTGACTCGCAACAAATAAAGCCATTGCCCTTCACTACTTCTTATGTTTCTCAAGCTCCACATACCCAAACTATCCTAATTGCCAAAACTACCCCAGTCATCCAAAACCACCAAACAACCTCATATATATTAGGGTCAAATATTGTAATTCCTAATATGCAATATGTGAGACAAGTATATGTAGTGGGAGCTTAACCTGTCATTATCCCAATACTAACCACACAACAAGTCAATCCTTATAAGGAGATGGAAAAGGAAGTAAGATCAAAGGTAGATGAGAATGTAGCAAAGGAGATTCATAGTTTAATGGAAGCATTCAAAACCATCCAACAATAAAAAGATGTGAAGGTCTTAAGTATGAAGATTTATGTGTTCATCCAGATGTTGAGCTGCTGGTAGGGTATATGGTGCCAAAATTTTATATGTTTGATAGGAAAGGGAATCCTCATGCCCATTTGAGGTCATATTGTGACAAACTAGTGGGAGTAGGGAAGGATGAGGCCATTACAATGAAGCTATTTATATGGATTTTGGAAGGAAAAGCTCTAGATTGGTACATGAGCAAAAATCCATTAAAATGACGTGGTTGGAATGCCTTGGACAAAGAATTTATGGATAGGTTAAGGTTTAACACTGAAGTTGTACCGGACAGGTTCCATCTGATGAATATGGAAAGAAAATTAAAATATTCCTTAAAAAAATATGCCATGTGGTGGTGAGCATATGCCATCAAAGTTCAATCTCCGATGGAAGAAAGATAGATGAATTCTATTTTTGTGAAGTCTCAAAAAGGTGCAACATACTATGACAAGTTGATAAGTGTGGTTGCACAAAAGTTCTCTGAGGTTGTTAGAATAGAAGAATTCATTAAAGAAGATATTAAAACTGGGAGAACTGATAATCTGGCAGTTTTACAAGTTATAAGTAAGGCAATGCAGTCTGATCTAACGGGGGGAGTGAATAAAAAGAAAAATGATAGAGTTTCTGTTGTCATGACTATTAAGGAAAAAAGACCAAACCAAATGTTGACATAACAAAATCCACCACCTCAGCCTTTTTACTATTACCAATATGCCCAAACTCCTCATCAGTATTACTAACCTTTACCTTTCCTTTATCCAGTTTATGCCACCCAGCCAGCATATTGCCCACCTCGATCACTAAACCAACCACAATATCAACCTATCTATCATCCTTAAATATACTATCAACCACAAAATCGTCCTTTAAATTCACCCAAACCTCATTTGAATTATGAAAAAAGGACAACCAAAACCTATACACCTCTAGTTGAACCCTTATCCTACATATATGAAATATTAAGAATTGCAAAAGTACTCCTGCCGATCTAAGGTAGAATTCCCAATCCCCTTCCTGGATGGGATGATAGGACAAAGCATTGTGCTTACCACTCTAGGGTTGCTGGGTATGACACTGAGAATTGCCTTACTCTCAAGGATAAGATTGAGGCACTAATCAAAGAAGGAGTTATTCAACTCAAAGGAGATCCCTCTAATTTAAAAAACAATACCTTGCCAAATCATGGGAGTGCCCACATGAATATGATCACCATCGATGAAGAATGTAATTCAGAAAGAACTATTGTATCAGTCGGTGATGAAGAAAAAGTGGAAACATCAGCTTTTGTTACACCTATAATTATAGTCTAGATGCGAGTGCCAATTGAAGTAGAAGTTTCTGTTCCCAGGCCCACTATCACAGCCTTAGTTTCTTAAACACCTTTAAATACTAAGGAAGTTCCTTGGAATTACTCGAATGATGTAATGGACAAAGGAAAAGAAAAGTTAGTTGTAGAAGTTATTGCTACGGGAATGACAAGATTTGGGCATTGTTATGCCCCTAAAGGAGTTGTGAAAGGTTCTTCTAATAAAAAGAATATACAAAGAAGGTTTGTGACAGAGGCTTAGTTAGAGGATTTTTGGAGAAAGATACAAACTAAGGAGTATTCTGTTGTGGAATAACTGAAGAAAACTCATGCCCAAATCACTTTGTTGTTATTATTGATGAATTCTATAACTCATAGGAGTGATCTGGTGAAGGTGCTAAATGAAGCTTATGTGCCAACTGAGATGACTAGAGAAAACCTTTCAATTTTGGTGGGATAAGTTTTGGAAGCTAATTCAATCTATTTTCATGAAGATGAGTTGCCGCTTAAGGGCTTGGGGCCTAATAGATCATTGAACATCACTGTCAGGTGTAGGGACAAGTTTGTTTATAAAGTTCTCATTGAAAATGGCTCAGCTGTTAATATTTACACTTTTACTACCCTCCGATCTTTAGGAATTGGCATTGGGAAATTTCGTATATAGATGAAAAGAATGGATTGATCTATTTATTCAATATATAGATGTGTTTGCATGGTCCTATGATAATATGCCGGGTCTAAGCACATACATTGTTTCGCATAGGTTTCCAACTGATCCACCTTGTTCTCATTTAAACCAAAAGTCAAGAAAGATGAAGACTAATTTGCGTTTGAAAATAAAGGAGGAAGTGTACAAGAAATTTGATGCCAACATCATTTGAGTCACGAAGTATCCCACTTGGTTAGCCAACATTGTACCCGTGCCAAAGAAAGACGGAAAATCAGAGTATGCGTGGATTATCAGGATCTCAATAAGGCTATCCCAAGAGATGATTTCCCTCTCCCAAATATTCACATACTCATAGATAATTGTGCAAAGGATGAGTTGCAGTGATTTGTTAATTTCTTAGTAGGGTACCACTAAATCCTGATGAATGAAGAAGATGCCAAGAAAACTGCTTTCATCACACCTATGGAGTGTATTGTTATTGGGTAATGCCTTTTGGACTCAAGAATATGGGAACAACTTATATGAGGGCCATGGATACCATTTTTCACCACATGATACATAAGGAGATTAAAGTATATGTTGATGATGTCATTATCAAGTTGCAAAATAGCTCAGATCACTTGATAAATTTGAAGAAGTTCTTCGATAGGTTGAAGAGGTACGATTTGAAATTAAATCCTACAAAATATGCATCTGGTGCCCCTAATGGGAAGCTATTGGGTTTTATGATGAGTAGAAAATACATATAATTGGATACTTAAAAAAATAAAGGTTATCCAAGACTTGCCTCCCCCAAAAAAATTGAAAGGACGTGATGAGTTTCCTAGATCGACTCAATTACATCAATCGATTTATTGCATAATCCATGGAGATTTATGAACCAATATTCAATTTGTTGAGAAAGAATGCTGCTACAGAGTGGACAGAAGATTTCTAGCAAGCTTTTGACAAAATCAAGGAGTATTTGTCTAATCCACCCATTTTGGTGCCCCAAAACTTGAAAAGCCTTTATTTTTATATTTTTCTGTGTAATACAATACATTCGAGTGTCTTTTAGGACAACATGCTAAAACCAAAAAGAAGGAGCAAGCCATATATTACTTGAGCAAGAAGTTTATGCCCTATGAAGCCTGATGTACGTTATTAGGGCGTACATGTTGTGTCTTAAATTGGACTCTACAAATTTAAGGCATTTCATATGTGTATACCACTTTTCTCATCTCTAGGATGGATCCGCTCAAGTATATCTTTCTAAAGAACATGAATACTGGGAAGCTAGCAAGTAGCAAATTTTGCTGAGTGAATTTGACATTGTTTATGTTACTCAAAAGGTGGTGAAAGAACAAGGTTTAGAGGACCATCTTGCAGAAAACCCTATAGATGAAGAGTTCAAGCCTCTTACAACTTATTTCCCGGACGAAGAAGTTCCATTTATTGTAGAAGGCTTTTCAGAAAAATCTCCAGGTTGGAGAATGTTCTTTGATGGGACTGCAAACTTCAATGGAGTTGGTATTGGGGTAGTAATAATTTTAGAGTCAGGACAAAATTATCTGATCTCCGCAAAGCTCAAATTTCCATGCACTAACAATATGGCAGAGTACGAGGCTTGCATTCTTAGTCTTCGAATGGCTGTTGATATGAATATATAGGAACTCTTTGTTATAAAGGATTCAAATTTAGTAGTTCATCAAGTAAAAGGAAAATAGAGTGTCAAGAATGTGAAGATACTTCAATATCCAGAGTGCGTGAAAGAGTTGCATAAGAAATTCGTCAAGGTTGAATTTAAACATGTCCCGAGAACTCAAAATGAGTTAGCAGATGCATTGGTGACCTTGTCCTCTATGATTCAACATCCAGACAAGAATTCCATAGATCCTATCAAGGTGAATATACAAGATCAATCGAACAACTATTTTCACATAGATGAGGAGATGGATGTAAAACCTTAGTACCACGACATTATGAGGTATCTCAGAGAGGGAGACTATCCGGAAGGCATAACCAATATTCAAAAAACAATACTTTGGAGATTAGCAAATCATTTTTCCTAAATGGAGAAATCCTTTATAAAAGGTCTCCAGATTTAGGATTGTTAAGGTGTGTCGACGCTCAGGAGACAACCAAGTTAGTCGAAGAAATACACGGAGGCATGTGTGGGGCACATATGAATGGTTTTGTTTTGGCAAAGAAGATTCTTCGAGCAGGTTATTTATGGATGAAAATGAAAATATATTGCATTTTCTTTGTGCGAAAGTGTCATCAGTGTCAGATTCATGGTGACTTGATTCATGTTACACCAAATGAACTAAATATGACAAGTTCTCCCAGGTCGTTTGCATCTTAGGGCATGGATAGAATTAGTCATATTGAGCCAGCTGCTTCAAATGGATAGAGGTTTATTTTGGTAGCTATTGATTATTTCACTAAATAGGTAGAAGCCTCTTCATACAAGTTTGTAACAAAGAAAGGGGTGACTAGTTTTGTTTGTAGTAACATTATTTGTCTATTTGGAGTTCCTAAGTCGATTATAAAAGATAATGGAGCTAATCTCAAAAGTGGATTAATGCATGAGATATGTGAGATTTTTAAGATTACTCATCATAATTCCACCCCTTACCATCCTCAGATGAATGGAGAGATTGAGGTCGCCAACAAGAACATCAAACGAATACTATAGAAGATGATTGATAACTATAACCATTAGCACAAGAATTTTCTATTTGACCTCTTTGGCTATCACACCACTATTAGGACTTATACTGGAGCAATAACTTATCTAATTGTTTATGGAACAGAAGCAGTGTTACCCGCAGAAGTAGAGATACCATCTTTGAGAATCATTCAGGAAGATGAGTTGAGTGATGTCAAATAGATTCAAAACCTGTATAAACAATTGTTACTGATTGATGAAAAAAGGATGAATACGGTTTGTCATGGGCATTTTTATCAAAATAGAATAGCCAGAGCTTTCAACAAAAAGGTGAGACCAAAACAATTCAAACTGAGAAAATTGGTGTTGAAATGCATATTTTAACACCAGAGTAAAACTAAGGGAAAATTCGCACCCAACTGGCAAGGTCCTTACATCGTTCACCAAGTACAAACAAACGAAGCATTGATCCTAGAAGAAATGGATAGTGAAGTGTGGCTGAAATCTATCAATCCAGATGTTGTTAAGAGATACTATGTTAAGAAATATTTACTAGTTTTTTTGTAATATTTCTTTTTCTATGTAATAAAACTACGAATGACCTAGTTCCCTTGGAGGAATGCATAGAAAACCCACGTCAGGTTTGGTCTATTAAGTAGAAATTTCCCAAAAATACCTTTTCCTTATAATAAGAACTATGGTTGACAAAACTTCCTAGGCGGATACATAGGCCGCCACATCGGTCTCGGTCACATTAGAAGAAAAATCAAATTTTCCCCCTTTTCTATTTCATATGTAATGAACTACGTTCGGCCTGATTCCCATGGGATACGTAGGAAACCGATGGAGGGTTTGGCCCCTTAGCTTTTGAATTTTCTTAAGAATATTTTACGAACTGCGCTCACCCTGATTCCCTTGTGAGGATACGTAGGCATCCTATAAAAGGATCGGTCTCATGATCATGAGACGTCAATGTTTCCCTCAAGTCAAAATTGGGACAACTTTTGAGGGCATCATTTCAAGAAAATGTTTGAGAAGACATCAAAGGATATTAAAGAAAATGAGTTCAACCAAGTAATTGAAGTAAAAGGGATATTCTCTTGTGAAATGATGTTCGTATTGTTTAACAATATATCACAATTCAAAGGTTAGCAGTATTTCATTTTACTAGTATGCATATTTGCATATTTATTTATCAGGTTATTTACCACCTTTGTTTATATTTATTTTTATTAATTTTTATTATACATTTTTTATAGTCTATCGGCCAAGATTGGAAGCGGATGGGGTTATGAGTGTAAGTAAAACTAGAAGTATGAAGTATCAAGAGATAGACCTTCAAAGTCAACACAAATCAACCATACCCCAAACTTGCAAATTTTTCTTTAGATACATCTTTTACAGATTAGTAGAGGATGAAAATTTAATGGAATTCATAATGTTCAAATGATTGCACCTTGAACAGTTTTATTTGTTGTAACGCTCTGCTAAATTATCTCCTATTTTGAGCCTTGGAGAGTGTTCAGTAAAGCAAAAATCTGGTCCCAAAAGTTTGAGAGGTCTCTTCCCAAGTATGAAATACTTGTCATGTAGAGCATTGAATAAGCTTTCTATCGATACCAAATTCAGCAAAATTTGATACTCGAACAAAGAGTTAGAGCTATTTTAGAGAGATAGTGTGCCACCTAGCACTTTAGCGAATCGTAGAGCCAGCCAAAATGGCATTTGTCAAAACCCTTATTTCTTCATCAAACAAAATCAACAGAGATCAATAGAAATCAAGGAATCAAGAATAATATACGTGCAAAGTATTTGATGCAAGACCTTATTGAATAGAGTATGATCCTATAGGATGTTCCCCCTATGCTATTACATGTTTATGATTACTAAATGCTTGAAGTGATGCCTTAGTGATTGTGATAGTTAATACATGTTATGATTCCTTAATGCTTGAAGAAATTCTTTAGTCATTGTGATGATGAATGAATGACCGTGGTTAAGACTAGTCAAAAATAGTTATGTTTTACTAGTACGCTATCGAGTCCTGGGGGTATTTATACTCGACAACTTAGCTGTTGTCTAGAGCCCATATCAATTTTCACGATAATCCCAGTCGAGCTATGATTCTCAAAACTCAGTGAGTTATAGAATTTTATTTCCTCAGACAGATACATAACTTAAGAAATCTCTGTAATCTTCAAAATCTCAGGATCGCTAGTAATCTAGACTCAGTTTTATACTCAGCTCAGATCTTGTAGTATCTAAGTGTTTAGTTCTCGCCTCGATAGTGATTGAGTAATCTATTCAAACTTTGAATCATCAGTCAGATACCGTGATTTAGTAGTTTTCCTTTAGATACGGAACCAAGTAAATTCATCTTAACTCAGTTAGATCATTTAAGAAATCTAATCATTATCAGATTTAGTTCAGTTTGTGTTCAGCTAAGAATTTAGTTCAGAGTCTTTCATTTATAAGTAGGAGCTAGTACCGAGAGAGGAAAGACATGGCGGCTCCCCATCAGAGAGAGGCTTAGTCGTTAGGAGCAATCCCTGAACTCCAGAACTGCGTAGCTAGCACAGGATGAAAGAGTCCCCATCAGTAGAGGATATCACCGTTAGAGAGGTTTGACTATTATATTACCTTAGGCTGACTTCCTACGATGGTCATCTGTTAGAGAGGCTTGATCAAAGAGGTCTTTACTCTTGGCATAGTATTGACACCCTTCCAGTTGGGGTTACAGGTTGGACCCCCACCTATGGGAGGCTGGGGTATGTCTGCTAAGTAACTACTTCCAACAGTTGCAGTTTCAGTATCAATCTTTTGAAATTAGGACTGTGAGGTACAGTCGTCTATCTCAGTGAGGAGTTTAGATAGTTTCATTAATTCATGACCATCCATCAGATAGGCTTGGTATCATATAGAGTTATTTATTATTATATCCAGAGATTTCCCGATAGATAGGCTTGATCTCAGTCTCAAATTCTGTTGAGTATTCTTGTTATCAGATTCGTACATCTCCCGATAGATAGGATTGATGTCAATCTCAGATTCTATTGAGTATTCTTGTTATTAGATGCAGAGATCTCCCGATGGATAGGTTTGATCTCAGTCTCAGATCCCGATAAGTATTCTTGTTACTAGATCTAGAGATCTCCCGATAAATAGGCTTGATCTCAGTCTCAAATGCAGATCCAAAGATCTCCCAATAGATAGGCTTGATCTCAGTGTCAGATCCTGTTGAGTATTCTTGTTATCAAATCCAGAGATCTCTTGATAGATAGGCTTGATCCCAGTCTTAAATTCTATTTATTCTTGTTGTCAGATTCGAACATAATCATTTTTTTATCATTGATAATAGATTTCGGAGTCATCCATTAGAGAGAGGTTAATCTCCAATTCCATTAGTCTAGAGCAGTGAGCTCAGAATTCATTCATTTATGTGAGTATATTTAGTTAAGTAGTTATCAGTATCATATGATTAAGTGATTCAGTATCTCAGTGTTAGTAGTCAGTTCAGATTACCTTAAAGCGGTATCCAAGTTTCAGTATCTAGGGTTGTGATGATTGTGATTATGGTTTATGCATTCCTGTATGTGTTCTCGTTTGATACTCTCATGATTATTCAATTATGTAACTATTCATGCATGAGCACTTGTATTTAGCCTTACCTCATCTGCATACTCGGTACATTCCCGTAATGACGTATTTGCGATATGGTGTTCTATTTGACACCATAGGTCCTAAGGCACGTGATCCAGATTTCCCTCAATGGTTCAATTCTAGTCAGCGACGTAGAAGTGAGTCCTCTTCAATCGAGGATGATCCCTGTATTATTATTACATCACACTTTGTTTATTTTTTGTTGACGAAGTTAGTTGGGGACATGTCCCATCAACTCCACAGTTCAGACAGTTAGAGGCTTTTTGGACGGATGTATTAGTATTCAGTTTTCAGTTTTGAGTACTTATAGATGTGTTGAACCTTATGGCTTGTTTCTGCGTATTTTTCTGCATTTATTTTCAGATATTATGCAGTGTTCATGGTACAGATATCACGAAAGGGTTAGCTTCTGGTCCTTCAGGGTCATGAGCTCCGTGTAATGACTAGGGGGTAGTCTCGGGTCGTTATATTTCCCTTAAAAATATCTAGAAGAAATTATGCCTTTATACTAATATTGATTAAATAATTTTGAAGATTTTACAAAAAAAAATAATTTAATGTACTGCCCATAGCTTCTATCTGGTCTATTTAATGCCTTCAAAATCATTATACAAATATTTCAAATGCTTAAAATGCACAATACATGGTTTCATCTGCTTTGCGTATATGCTCTAACTGCACCACACATGCACTGTACACGTTCTTTAAAATATGTTAAAATGCAATGCATATGGCTATAATGGCTCTGCATAAGCACAGATGCATTGCACAATCACTTCAAGTTACTTCAAAATTCACTACACATGTCTTTTAATTACTTTAAATATATGCTCTAAAATGCACTGCACATGCACTACACAAATTCTTTAATATATGTTGAATTGCATTACACATGGATTTAATGGCCGCGCATAATCACAAAAGCATTGAACATAACTTTATTGGATCAACATAAGCACAAATGCACTACAAAATTGCTTTAAGTTATTCTACACTACGTATGACTTTCATTTTCTTCTAAAGGAACTGCACAATTACTTTAAGATATATCTCACTCTTCATGGATTTCATTTCTTTTATAGCGTTGCATAATTGCTTTCAAATGCACCGCCATAATCTCTTTCTGGTAACTGCTCAAAACTTGTGGATGCATCAGATAAATGCTTTATAGAAATCCATTGCTTGCAAAAGTAGTTTTTCATAAATCATTGGCTTAGAGGAAAGACTCCATCCATCAATCATTTGGATAAAAAATTACCATCATCATAATTTACTTAGTTTAAGGCCCCATTCTCATGAATTATCAGCCTAAAACTTCATAAGCTTTTTTTCAGCTTGCAAAACCGGATCTGCATGAACTAACGCTCGAGAGGCGTTATTTTCATTAATCCACTGAATACATTTATTATTTGTGTACTAATTACTTTATCTAGTTCATGTTTCACAAGAACTTTAGCACAAACATGGAACCATTTCTTAGAAGTAAACTGAGGCAATTTGTTGGGAATGAGGATCAGACTCTCAACAAAGATCAAGAGTCTACCTCGAACTTCAAATTACCTAACTCTCAAATATCTTACTTACATTGACACCTCAATGATCAATATTCCTAAATCAATATACTCAGTGTCATCATAATTTGACACTAAGACTATATTCATAAGCTCGTGTTTATCCTCTTTTCCCAACATCCCAGTATTACATGTCTTGAACTACATATGGAATGATTCTCATGAAACCCGAGATATGTAGGAAACTCAGAGACTAGAGTTCGGCCACAATCCTTCCCAATATTCTTGACACGTATCTCCTAGATCCTGTTAGCTGGGACAAAATTAGGTTATTAGTCAACTTCTTTGTTCGAAAACTCTTTCATCATTTTCAACCAAAGAGGGACAGTTGTTGACACCCAATTTTATCTCGTCATTCTTTGAAGTCATCTCTTTGCGCTTCTAAATAATTTTGATAACTTAAGAACATATTTATGTTATTTCTATAATTAGGAATTTCTCTGCCGTGTTATAATTTAAACTAAGAATCATCGACGATATTATTATTATTATTATTATTATCTATTACTATTTTTTGATATTTTAAATAATCATCGCATTTCCTATATACTTTCACAAAATATATTTATTTCAATTGAATAAGTATATTAGTGGCTTTCTTCTTTATAAATACTATTGTTCAAATCCAAATTTATCATGCTACTTTGTTTAAATATTTTAATATCAAATGATTTTTAACATTTATTCAGATATTTATAATATGTTTTTTTGTTAAAAGTGTTATTTAAATTAATTTAGAAAGCCCAAAGAACATAAGAAAAAAGGCATTTTAAATTAGCCCATTTTATAATTACTTGCAATATGACCCAATTTCAAGATATGCCCATAAAGCCCATATTTTCTTTTCCCTTTTCCACCTCAGTACCATGTAGATGCCACATTTGCGCCATATTAAGCGCCAAACGGTCACCACACATGCTTGTAACACTTATTCCACAATCAACACATGCCTCACCACTTGTCTTACTCTTATTAGCAAGTTAAACCTAGTCAATTTTCAATCGCTCTAAACTATCTCTTATACCCTCACATACCTAATTAAAATACCCTTAATACTCTCAAAACCATAGAATTAGGCCTGAATCTTCTCTTTCTCTTATTGAATACATGGTTTCTCTTCCCAAATAGACATCAACGTCTTCTTTTCCTATTCAAGAAAAAATATAGACCCCTTTCACCATGGGTAAAGTTTGCTTCTCCATTCTTGTGTCATGGCAATAAAAATCACGTGAAAATTTGAATAGATCCAAGATCCAATGTTGTGTTCAAATTGAATGACCAAGCCTGCTCAAGAAAGAGAAGCCTAGTTTTTCTATATAAATACTTTTGTTTGGAGTCTATTCTGGGGGGGTGGGGTGGGGGGGTTGGGAGCCACTGCTCCCACACCTCTTGAAATTATTATTTCTCCTTCTTTGCTAAAAAACTATTTTATTTCTCAGCTTTTGTTTCACATGTTTGGTTCCCTCTCAATAGAGACTTTAGGTTTTGAGTATTCTCTGAGTTCGTTGTTATTTAATATCAAGTCTAGACCGGTGACAAAGCACCCATGTTCACTTCGACGCAATAGGTATGTTCGCCTCCTATTCCCTTATTTCATCATTGTGAATAAAATGTCATGGGTGTTCTGTTTTTGCAAAATATATATATATATTTTACTTGGTTTAATCATAATATTTTGTGATCTTAAAACATGTAGTTCTATTTTGTCCAAAGTTCATAGAGATTTGAAGTCATGCACCTTTCACATCTTAGCCATCACGATTTAAGGAATGGTTCTGTTTTCATTATTAAACACCCATTTGAAATCAATTTTGTTTTGTGTTTATGTTGCTTGATATCTCTGGATGGTAAAAGCTTTTATATAGTTCATGTTTTTTAAGGGTAAGTCTATTTGTGGAAAATTAGACTTAGTTTGAAATAGGATATAAACTAGTTGTTCCCTTTCTTCTGGTTAAAATGCGTATTGAAATTTTCTTTTTTTGTTTAACTTATAAAATGTATAAGGGGATAAGGTTAAATTACATACATACTTTAAACAAGTAGTCTTGTTGTAGCTTAAACATGAATGACTTAGCTACTTTAGGTTGACCAAAAGTTATCTAATTTGGCATTTGTTCATATCATCTTTTGAATACTATGTTGGTTTTGTGATTTTACTTGGTTCTATGAATTGAATTGCTTTACTAATTTCATTACTCCCTTTACGCGTTTATTGTTCCTTCTCGGATAAGAAATTTTGAACTCATGCCTTTCTATGTAGGAACGTTTTAGATGTTTGCTATTCCACTTACTTAGAAATGTAATGCAGACCATCTATATTTATTTTCTTTCATAGGAAATGAACCCAAGTGTATTTCACTTCATGTTCTTGGCTTATATGGATTTTTGGTCACTGTACCCATTTCATTTGCTAGAGTATGTGTGCGAATTATTCTTTTTAAATGCATAGATCACATGCAATCTAGTATATTTTTGGAGTGAACTCATTGTAGCTTAAGTATGATGGACCTGAAGCTTAGCTTGTGCATAAAATACATGTGTTAGGATTTAGCTAATATATTCGTTATGCAACTTTATTTGATTCTATGTAAGTTGAATTGTCTTACTAATTCGATTACCTTCTCTTTATCCGCACTTACACATTGGGAGAAAACAAACTTGGGGTCTTAAGGCTAGACCCTTGTACCCACATGGAGTCTTAGAATGAGAATGACACTATCTCTTATCCGAGGGAGGAGTTATGTTCCATACTTTAAGTCAATACCGCTAGCAGTCTAGTGCCTCTTTCTTCCCTCCAAGTTTTACTCTTATACATACGGTTATTATCTTTCTTTACACCTTGCACATTGTTGTTTTAAATTTGTGCTTTGTTGGCTCGTATTTGAATTAGTATAAGTTATTTAAATATGATTCACAAATTTAATTGTTTCTCTCCCTACCCTTTTTATTGAATTGATCACTAGGCTTCAATATATAATTTGTAAAGTTGAAGGTTAAAATTTGATAGTTAAGAAATACATCTTTTAGTGTTTAGTGACTTAGCTATTAGAAAAAAAAAATTCCTTTAGTTTCAAGTTAGTTCGGTATCAATTAGTAATATGGCATTGATAAATATAAATTTTGCGGTAGACAAGTTTATTGTCGCTAGACTTGAAAACCGGCTTTAATAATTTTAGATATGGCAAATCAACCTTACTTTTCATTAATTTAAAATAAAATAGGGCAACTTTGCCAAACCAACCTCCCAAGACCCTTTTTTGGGGAATTTCAAATGACAAGAGAATATTTTATTTATTTATTTATTTTAGCCGTATCATGATAAATAGTAAATTCTCAAATTATTGTAGATTTAAACAACTATATTTTTATAGCAATTCATTTAGTGTAGAAAAATTAACCTATTTTTACAAAATTTGATTAAAAAGGATGAAAGAGTCATATTTTTAGAATAAAGAAAGAATGTGAAATTTTTTTTTAACATAATTAAATTTTTCATCTTTTAAAAGAAATGATTTTAAAATAACTATCTTTTTTACATCAATAAGGTTGCATTATTTTTAAGAGGACCTATAAGAGTTATCTTCGATAATTTTGAAAAGTAGAGTGATGAAGAGGTCCCTTTAAAGTTTTCTAAACTTTTCTTATAAACAATTATCATGTTAATGTATTTTGAATACCTTACTTATATTTCTCTTAATATAAATTTAATTTCTTAATCAACCTAAGTTTGGTCAGTTAATCGTAATTAGCGGATTCTTTAGGGTGCCTAATCCCTTCCCTTTAGGATAATTAGCATCCTTACCTAGAGTCTTAGGTTAAGTGGACCTTAAAATGAAGTCTTTCTTTCACTTTAATCGCATAGTTATAATAGGTGTCCTAATTCACTATAGAATTAATTATGTGGAAACTTACTTAATTTAATGAGAGGTTTTTACAATATGTTATATGCTATTTTGACGTCGTGTTAAAATGGGGCATAACACATATGACTCGTACACACTTAGTCGTACCCACCTGGGAAGATATAGGTTAGAATAAATGATTCTGATCAACTTACAACTATTGGTAACAGGTTGTAGCCTTTTAGTACAACTAGTTTGGAGGAGTCATAAGCCGACCAATGAACAAAGGTCATGTACTGAACACAATACAACTCGACTATACGAGTTGTACCTAGTTGGTACAACTCGTACCCACCATTTGTACCCAAATCAAACCAAGCACATTGAACTTTCGTTATAAATTTTTCTTTTTTTTCTTTACTTAGTTACTAATAATGGTGTATTTTTAGGAACGATGCCTCCAAAGAATGCTTCCTCATCCAAGAAAATTCTAAGAAGGTAAACAAATAAATATCTGTTGCAAGTATAGAATCTAGTGATTTAGAGTATGAGACTTTATTAAAAGAAGCGGGGAAGTTTATGATGGAACCTCTAAAAAAGCAAGCTGCATATAAGGGGAAGGCAGCTGCAAAAGCCAAGGGGAAGAAGGTAGCTCCACAAAACTCAGAATCAACCCAAAGGGGCCGAGAAGGAAAAATCCTACTATATCGCCTCCCCGCTCACCACAACCTACTAATGAAGATGATGATGAGGTTCAATCTAGATTAGCAGAGGCTAGTTCTGAAGAGGCCCAAGTTCTGAAGAGTTAGATTCTAACCCCATTGCTAGACAAGACCCCCACTTGCACTGACCACTGCACCGGTGCCCATCATTAAACGATAGGGGTACCCTAACATATAGGAGAAATTCAACAATGGGTTATTTAGACTTCTGGACAGCAAAATAAAAAGGGTACTTTATCTATAGCAGAGATTGACTACTACCGGGATGTTTGAGTTACCAAGTTTTAAAGATCACTTCCATCAGTATGGGTTTGAATGGATGACTCAAGAACCCGAAATATGCACTGAAGTTCTTGTTCGTGAGTTTTATGTAGTATACAAAGGTGAGATACAGAGGCAATATCTACAGGGTCAGTTGTATAAGAGAGGCAATTCTATTACTCCCTTATGATTCGTGGAGTTCGGGTTGATATTTCTTCCTGAACCATTGGGAGATTCTTGTATGGGCCAAAATATCAGGCTCTGTCCAACACAGCAGAAATGGATTATAGGATGGTATATATAAGAAAGATACCTCGGTGAATGCTGGGTTTTGAGGAGTAGATGGTGATATTATGATGGATTGCAGAGCGAATAACTTACAATGGTGTGAACATAGTATAGGTTGTAGGAGGCCTTGGCGTATTCTCATAGCAGATAAATAAGAGTAACCTCAACTTTGAGGGTAAGGATTAGTGGACAATAGCCCGATATCGACTGTATCCCACGATAGGTGATGATGTTCTAACCCCGGTCCAGATAATATGATAACCGACTTCACAGTCGGTTAGGAGTTTAATATTGGTGAGTTCTTATCCCGAGATTTGAGGGATAGGGCAGTTGGGGGTCAAAAGTCATTATTGGCCTACCCCTGCATGATTACACAGATTTGTATGGCTGCGGGAGTGTTAGAGCTCACTAGAGTAAATAAGATGATTGAGGCCAGGAGGACATCTGACATTAGCCTGATTAGAGTGCAGCTAACCCTTTGGCCTGACCAATGAGATATGCAACAGATATTATGGTGGGATTTTTCCCTCAAGAGGATCAGACTGACATCCCTGCTATAGTTTTAACTACTGAGGTAGAGTCACAGACAGAGGGTACATATATAGATGCAACATGTACTTTTAGTGTCCCATCATAAATCCAGTTTGTGCCACCTAGGCCATAGGGTATACCTCTAGGTATTATGATGATTTCCCAAGATGCATGGATTAGGGTGGTGACTAAATTAGCTGCACTTGATGCAAAGGTATGTCACATAGAAGAGGAGTGAAAAAATGAAAAGTATTCCAAGGGCGCCTGGGTTCTTTTGAGTTGAGGATCACTCGACAGTTGAGTGAAGGGCATATGATATCAGATAAGAAATTGCAGAAATCAAGAAAATGGTCTCGGAGCTTTATGAGAGACCAATGGTTGCTGAGCCCATTGTAGAGATAATGACTCCTACTGCCATGTGCCAAATATTCGGATAGACTTAGATAATACACTGGTTGAGAAGATTGAAGAACAAATATGAGAGAGGACGAAAAAAAAGAACAAAATCGAGCAATCAGGAAAAAAGCCTGATAGGAGAGTATTCAGGATGAGTTGGATCGGTAGATGCGGGTTCATAAGATGGCCGCTGGAGTTGGTGGTTTGAAACCAGCTGTTGTTGATGATGGGGGGAAAGTACTATGACCCTGACTATTGATGTTTTAGTTTTGGTTGATGGGACAATAGCTAATGAGAGTGGGACCCTATTTATGGGCCTATGTGCTGATATTGTTGAGCCGATGCCTTGAGCACCTAGGTATGACCTTTATCCTTACTCTATTTTAATTTTGGTAGCATTGGGGATAGTTCAACAATGTTTATTTGGGGTGGGGGTTATTTCAAAAAATTTAGGATTATCTAAAAAGAAAGATGTAGCTAAAACTAATAGTTTGTTATAACTTGCAGTTTCGATACAAGCAGTTGAGATAGGGAGTAGATTAGTACGCCTATGGAAACATTTTAGTTTTTATTATGATTTTGGATTATTTTTAAAAATTTCAGTTGTACTGAAAGAATCTATTTTGATTTTTAATTTTTTATCGTTGAACCACTGCTGATTTGAAATGCTATTGTGAAAAGTTGTGTTTAAATTGAAAAAGTTGAGCCCCCTTCGAAAAATTTTATTTAAATAATTGTGTGATTGGTATACTTGTGTGAAACTATTGTGAATATGAAAATGGCATTAGTATTAGGGATAAAATAGTGAAGGACAAAATAGTTGCATAGTTGGATAACTAGTACTGAGTAATATGGCCCTGTGCAAGTGTGTATGAGATATACTGAGTTCCCACTGTGTTAGAATCTAGAACTTGTTCGGTTGCATTTACCTAGGTCTAGGATATTTAAGTAGAACATAATTATAGGCCATTTTGGTATGAGTGCAGTTGAGCCTAAAATTCCCTAACCAAATGAATAAATCCCTTTGATCCATAAAGCTGAGCCTTCATAGACAAATTTTTCTTGTTACACCTATCACCTTCCTGTATAACATACAATGAACCTGTTTTGGCCCTGATTCTCCTGTGGACACTGTACACTTTAACTCAAGCAAATCGCTTAATTAGAGGGTGGATATTATAGAAGTGCATAAAAGGAAACCGAGTATGAAGAAAATGGGTAGAATAAAAATAGTTGAAATCTAGAAAGGTATGGTAAAAAGAAAAGAAAGAAAAGTTGTAATAAAAATCAAAAGAAAAAGTATAAGAAAAATAAGTTCTAGAAAACTACACCTGACCAATTAGAATCTTCTTAAAAGAATAAAGGGAAACATAGGGGCAGAAATAAACAAAGTGAAAAGTGAGTGGACCCGAAGAAAGGCATAACGTCCAGGAGACGTAGTCACAAAATGAATCCCAAAAGATATCATACCAACCCAAAACCTACGTTACAAGATAAATAAAGTCCTATAGTGATCTTACCATGACATTTTGAAAATGTTGGAAAAAAGCATAAGGGAAAGCCTATGGTATTCTATATATATAGGTGATACTTTGATTTGAGTAACAGAGTCATTTGTATATCCCTTAATAGATTAATTTATCAAAGTGAAGAGTGAATGGGATTTCTTTGACCGTGAGCACACATGGGCCATGTTTCTAGGTTGATAGATTGTTTAATAAATACAATCTATATCGATGTCCAACTGTCTATTATAAATATAATGTCATCATCAGATTCCTTCATGTTTGTATGTGTTCTAAATTGTTACATAAAACTGAGTTTTGAAAGTTAGAAGTAAAGGGCGGAACAACAAGATTGAAATTAAGTTCAAAATTACTACAATGGCTTTCTAAAGAACTTCTTATTTAAGCATCGTCTCTGTGCTAGAAAATAGTTATTTGGTTTTATTTACCTGTGGACATGTAAAAGTCTATGTTGAGGGTGTTGGTGTGACATTGAAACACAACACTTTCAATGTTTAAAACCATGAATTTATGTATGAACTCAGGATATTTTGTTGGATATGATGAAATTTCGTGTGAATTATAGGTAAAACAGGTCCACAATAGTGTTTGAATGAAAAGAGAATAAAAAGACCAACTTTGGGCAGTATATGAGTCAGCTCTTGAATCATAACCATCCGATACAACTCGTATGTTGAATCGTACTGACAACAAAACCAAAAGTCAACCTGTAGATCCAAGTATGGGGAAGATACGACTCAAGTATCCAAGTCATAAGATTGGATACAAGTCATACGAAGAATTCATAAGAATAACAGAACCTAAGCTACTCAAGAATTAAAGTGTCAAAAGTATACGAGTTGGAAGTTTGAGTATGACTCGTATAGGGATGTCGTATGCAAACTAGTGTTCAAACCTTGGAAAGACAAAGTCCCAAGTGGATGCAAGTGAACGACACGAGTTGTAAACTTAGGTACAACTCATAAGAGAAAGTCGTATACTGAATAAAAAGTTGAAGCTTCGGGAGACCAGACAGTGGAATGGATACGAGAAGGCAAGGTACGACTCATATCATTCTTATACGAGTGAAGACCAAGTCGTACTGACTGTCTACTTAACTTTACCTTTCCCATTTTTATTAGGATTTTAATGTTATTTGAGATACTACAAATACCCTAGGGTTTATATTTTATTAGTTTACACTCTTTTACATATTAATACAATACTTTTACAATTGTTCTTGAGATTTTAGGTTTTATTCAATTAAGGACTTTGGAGTTTAATCATCTTATTCTTTAGCAATTGATTTTATGTATTCTTCATTGATAATATGGTTTCCTGCACAAACATGAGCGACTAATCTCCTTGTCTAGGGTTGTGGGAACCCTGCAGATTAGCTACGTAGAGGAAGTGTGAACTCATTTTTTCTAGGGTTTCTACATGTATCTTAATCTTCTTCACAATAATTAATCTCAAGTATCTTGAGTAACTTGAGATAGCCTGTATTCACATCCATCCCTACAAGAGATCTTATGATTAGAAAAGTGATGTTGGATTCACCTCTACATATTCATTCCCGCCACAGCATCTAATCACTTAATCCTACCCCATGATAGTGAACTGAGGTCATAGCAAGAAGCAACAAGGAGACACTCTGTGACTTACCCAGTAAAGGGTGAAAATTATCCTCATGCTCACCAGGCAGCTAATAATACCTTTCTTGTATACTTTGTATGCAGAACAACAGAACAGTTGGGTTGATCACGAGAAATTTTTGGAGTTGAAAATCCATAGGGAACATAAACCTATTGTTTATCTCATACTGTCTACAACTCAAAAGCACTCAAGATTTGGTTGCTACTTGCGATTGATACTACAATCCCCCATTTCCTTTCCTATATTACTCAAGGATTACATCAAGTCAAGAAACTATTCATGTTTTCCCTATGGGATCGACCCCAACCTTGTTGGGTTATTATATTTGCAATTGACCATATTATACTTCTAATTGGAGTATAGTTTTGGGCGAAATCAATTTCTCTATGTCAAAGTCTGGTAACCCTGCTGGAATGAGGTAGAATTACATAAGATAAGAGAAGGAAGAAAACTTCGAAGGGACCTGGTCCCAGGAAGAAAAAGTTTCTATTAAAAGAACAAAAGGAAAGAATAAGACTAAAGGATAAGATGAAGAATATGGGTGGTTAAAAGGGGATTAAAATGCTGATGACCCAGAAAGTTCTCCCAAGAAAGAACCCTTGATCCCAAAATAAGTGAGAAGAAAGAGAGATATGAAATGCCATACGGGTACATCCTAAATAAAGTATTTGATCACTTTGGGGTACATGGGAAAGGAGATCACATAGAATAGCTAAGCTGATATTTATTTTAACAAAACTTGTGGAGAATGTATAATAGGTATTTGAATTGGTAGCTTTTTAGGAGAAGTTGGGAATAGAAATGGAGGAGTTAAGAATCAAGTCAGCTGTCAACGATGTTAGACTAAATGTATTTTACATTGTTGAATCAAAGGTTATCATTTGAAGGACTAGGTGGCACTGATGAACATGCATCTAGAAATGCAAAACTCCAGCCAAGAATGGTCAAACTGAATGTTGAACTAAGGATCCTTACCAAACAGTTTGTAGAGACACATGTTACTATAGATGTAAGAATGGAGTATTGCTTAAGTCTTTTACTCAATACTCCTCCCACCCAAGCTCTGTAATCCTTGTTTACTTATCAACTTTGTGTCAGTTCCACATCCCGGTTCTCATAATGGCTTTTAAAGATAGTTATCTTAGCCTACTATACTGGTACTGACTATTATGAGTGAATGAATCTTTAGTTTGTGTATCTCATTTGTCTCCTTACTTTAAAGTTATTCTATATATTAGTGTTTCCTCATTGGCTATGAGTTAACTAATCTATGCTTATCTTTACTCTTGACTTACTATTAATACTTTTCAATAATGCTAAAAGGGGGAAATATTGAATTCATGTAGTAGGGACCAGGCACCAGGAAAATTGAGATGAAGACCTTAAGAGAGTCATACTGACAGAGGGACATATCTAAATGCAAAGGAACCAAATAAAATAAAGGTGTATAATCATAGGGGAGAATTACTACAAAGTGACATCATAGGACCAGGTCCCTGTGTTGCATGATAGAGGAAGAATGATGATGGGGGGAACATTTATCTTCAGGTGGTAATCACTCTGATTAAATGTGATGAATATGCACTAATGCTCAAATTCTAAGGTTTCATTTTTATCATCAAAAAGGGGAAAATTTATATATATAGTTTTGATGATCAGCAACTAAACTACGAGGGAGCAGTTCCCTGGACATGCAAAGTACAGTAGCTGGCACACACCTTCTGCATAATTTATCATCTTGTGTAAAAAACTTACCAGTTCTATGTTGTACCTACTTGGACAGCTGGTCCAATGATCTTTCAAGCCCTAATCATCACCCAACTATAAAAGGAAAGATATGCCACTTCAACAATCAGTTTTTTGCAATCGTAAAGAGTGTAGAGAGGTAACAAAAACTCTATTTCAAAACTGCTCAAGCGTTGCTCATGTTCTTAACTGCGTACTTTACTTAAAAAGTGATTGAATATTTTTTAGTGTTGATTGTTAAATGACTACTCTTGTTATAATAGTAATGTTTCTTGTTGAGAGTGTTGCTTAGTTATAGTTTCCTAAGCTTGAGATTGATTAGAGCTAATTAGTGTAGGGAGAGTCCTTGGTAGAGTTACCAAGAGGAGCTGGTAGTAGAGTTGCTGCTAGCACAAGGAGCCTAGAGTTAGGCTGAAATCTAGAATGTAATCAGGAGGTTGATTATAGTGGATTTTGTTGGTGCATATGAGGGAAAGTCTTGGTTTTTCCCATATTGGGTTTACACATAAAAATCCTTGTGTGTTTTACTCTATCTATACTGTCTTTAGTTTTCTTCTACTCTATTGTTTGATTTTCTGTGATTGATTCTAAAGGACCTGGTCCTTCACTATGTGGAGTAAACCCACACGATTTCAACACATAATATCAATAGGCATTTAATCATCTCTCACATCGGGGCATAATATCAATAAACATGTAATCATCTATAAGATATCTCATATCAATGGGTCATATATCATGACTTATAAGAATATCACCTCTCTCAGCCATTTGTAATATCTAAGAGGAATATCATCTATACAAGTCCAATAATCATAACTAAAAGGAGATAGCATCTCTACAAGCCCGGCATCACATCTAATAGGGAATAACATCTCTATAGGGTCAACATCGTATCTAAGAGGAATATCTTCTCTATAGGCCCAATAATCATAACAAAAAGAAAACTCATCTCTAAGGATCCAATGTTTGTCTAAGAGGAAATATTATCTCTATGAGCCAAATATCAAGTCTACAAGGAAGTAGCATCTCTATAGGTCCAACATCATATCAAAAAGGAAGTAGCATCTCTATAGGCTCAAATATCATTATCCGAGGAAAATACATCATCATTCAAGAAGCCACGAAGTAACCTTATACTAAGGTTTACTAGTCTCAACTATGCCTAACATCCAAAACTAACTCCACAAGGCTAACACAAGTCTTGGCCTAAGTGGGTTTGACAATCCCACTTCTAATCCTTAAAGCCCATATTTTGGCAAACCATGCCCCAAACTAAGCTAAGGTGTCTAGTTGAACTTCTAGATGTTAAGTAAGCCATAATCAATTCTAAGATAGGAGCTTTTTCTAGAAACATGGGCATTTATATCAATTCTATCCAAATTACGATTCTAAGGTCACCACACTAGCCCAATAAGATATATGTATACTAATAATGCTTCAAATGCAAAAACCATATCCCAAACATAGCATTTCATCAATTCCATACTACAAATTAGTCTAAACTAGGGAGAAGGCAATTGGGTTCTAAAAGGTTTTAAACATACCGCCTTACGGGTCCAAAACCCTCATCTAATCACCAAACATCAACAATCAAGTCTAAATTATCCTACTCATATATCAAGCCTAACATTCACATTCACACGCAATACATATCACACAACATCTACGAAGAAAAGTTGATAGGAACCTACCTCAAAGGCGAACCGTAAAACCTCACTACATTCACTAACATCCATCTTCACTTCACAATCCCAAAATGCCATCACACTATCAAAACTATAATCTTCTCATCAATACAAGTCTAACGATATCCATATTGCACTATTGTGCTTCGAGTCCAAAAATGACACCAAAACCTAAAGTAAGTTCCACTTACAAAAAATGCATTTCTAAGACCAACCCAATGTTCACACGTGAATAAAGAATCATAAACCTCAAGAAATCGTGAAAACTAAGCATACTTTGGGCTAAACAAAAGCCTTGAGCTAAGTTATGGTTTAAGGTCCAAACTAAGAAATTCAGGCATGAATTCAAAGGATTATTACCTTAAATTTGGAGATAATTGCGATAAAAGATGATAAACAAGCTCCCAAATTACCCACCATGATAAGTTTGTGGTTAGCACACCATATTAGGGTTTCTAGGTCTTAATGGAATAAGAAGATGGCCAATTCTCATCCAAAATGGCTATTTAAAGACCCTTCCCAGGTCTTCGATCCTTGCAATCATGAACACACAATCCACGAACGCGACATTGCGTCTCCAGTTTCCCTTCGTAATCATGGTATCCTATGTTGCACCAAATAATAGCTGAAACATTAAAAATATTGCAAGTTTCATCCAATGCCTCGGGATGCATCCAAAATCAAAAATGAGCACATAAAATATATAACCATACTAAATTCAATGTTCTAAATGCATTGGCAGATTCGGATTTTCAATCCAAGGTCGTTTCAACCAAATATGAGTCGCACACCCATATTCTAATTTTTCCAACTTTACGACAAAAAGGTAGAAATGAGCTCGGATGCATTGATACCCAAACCAAAGTTCTACCTAGCCTAAAATTGATGTTTCGGAGCTGTTGGCACAGTTAAAATTTGCATTCAAAATTATTTTATTGAAGTTTTTTCTCGATGGCCATTGGGAACCAAGGAAGAATTCAAAATAAGGAATTGGCTCTAAAAATCAAATAGATTGCCCAGTAACCAAACCGTCGATTCCAGTAAGTCATAAATGACTTAGGGAGCTAATGGAAAGCTCAAACGATGGATATAAGAATAAATATAGAAAATGACCTGAAGGGTTATTACATTATCCAATATGTCAATGGATAGAAAGAAACTCAAAAGCTCGGAAGGATGAGCTACTGGGCCGGCATGCTCCCAATATGGCTTCCCAAGTAACCTCAACGAAAAGAGAACACTTGCAAGGGATTTCACCACATATATCCCGTTTTCAACCAGCACTCTCGCTCTACTTGTAATCAGCCAAAACTCAACTTAACCGCTACCTGGCCACAAACTAAACCAAGAAGGCTGATTCACGTACATTTGAATCTTAACACATTGATACCATCTCTATATCCACATAAATCAATAATAGCTCATCCAAACCAATGACAACCCAAGTTAGAAGTCATGCCAGTAAATCCAAATCCAAATATACACTCCTTTTACCATTTTACACCAATTAGCCACCCCAATTTAGGAGGAAAATCACCTGAGTCATGCCCTCCCAGTCTCAACACGGACCCTAAAAGAATTGAAGCTGACCTGCTGAAAGCCCATATGGAAAACATGAGAATAAACTCATAAGCTGTTGTCTGGGCACACAAATGGGAATAATAAAGGAATGAAATCTATGCCAGTGCTGCAACTAGTCTGGATGAAAATCAAACTGAAATCTCAAAATCTAAGGTATAACTACTCATCACTGAATATTCCACTCCAGGATAACTTATCCACCCAGAATGAAGTCATACTGAATCCAAATCAAGTATATTACTCCTATTGAGTAAGTCATCCAAAATTCCAAAAGAAAAATAGAGACTTAAGGTCAAAACTGAAGGTCAAAATTGAAATAACTAATACAACATCCATGGGCTATCATTTGAATACTTATCAACCATATTCCAACTGAAGTCGTGGAGACCGAATAGGCAATCCTCTAAGTAGGCTCAACTAGTCTAATAATGAAACCTGAGAGAAGACAAGTCTAAAACAAAAGCTGCATACAACCTCTACAACACCAAACTAAAATCTCAATACCAAGGCTAAATCACTCGGTCTTAAATATCTAAACCAAACCTAAAAATGGATAGGCATTAATGCTCCAAATTCATCATATTTCCAAACTATCATTCCAAGGCGTTAAGTCTAAACTGAACCAATAAGCCTAATCATTACCAACCATTCAAATTGACTTTAGTATCTAAATCTGACATATCTGAGATAAATCATACCAAGCCATAGTCGAGACATATCTAAAGAAAAAAAACCACCATAGGGAGAATCATCGACTGAAATTCAAGCAACCAACTCTATATTAGTTGGAGGGTATGAAATATAGCCACAAAAAAGGAATCACACCAAAGGACAAATCACTAGCTGAAAATGCATAAAACCCACTCCATATTCACTGGAGGGCATAAACTATTCAAACATACTCAAAAACATCCCAAGGCTGAAAACCACACCAGTATTGACAAAAACTCTAGCAAATCAGAGAAATAAAACTTTACTAGAAAACTAATCAATCTAACACTTTATTTCAGCAAAAAATAGTTCAGCAAAGAATAGCCACAGGCACATATCATCAAGCAGATTCACTCAACCAAGCCTCACTAGGCAAAACAAATACTGAAATGGGGATTTCCTGAATCCACCTAAGAATCACATCATCAAAGAAGAATACCAATCTCATAACCAAGGAAAATGTCGAGACCACTACCATAGAATCAAACAACTCAGGATAAAGAATTTTTAATTTGCCAACTTAAGAAGCAATCACAAGAAAGACCACCTACCTCTAGCATTCCAACTCTACTAGAAAAAACCATGTCAAATCTAGAAAGAAGCATCTAGTCTCCACAATAATAACAAGGGTAAGAAATCATAAGGGAACAAACCCAACAAATTAAAGAAATAAATCCATGATATCTCAATCTTAAAACCACTATCGGGCGATAAAATAATCGCAAACAAAGAACGAACTTTGAATTGGTCAATCTTACAAATGGGATATATAGGAAGGGATAGCCAAAGCAAAAACCTTCACAACACAGGAGGCAAGTTTAAGAGTCTCAAAATCAAGAACAGGCGATACAACCATATGTTCGACCTTAGAATCATATGTCCACCACAGAAGGACAACTTTTCTTTGATATCACAATACATCCCCAAATCAATCTAATACAACTAACCAAGAGGGAACACAGTCAACCTCACTGATCTAGGGGAAAGAAATCATCAAATTGGGCTATATATACTCAAGCCACCGAATAATATCACAAGAAAATAAAAGTCTAACTACATATCACTAGTCAATACAACTACCCAATGAGGATCAAATTCAATAGGTAATAACATCAAGTAATAATATCAAGCAATATCAATAACCACATATAGTGGTAGCAATAGCAATAACAATATCAAAATCAATATATTGAACAGGCGGTACCAAAATAAATATCAATATTAGGTACCACTCAATGGCTACAATAAGGATAATATTCCTAAATAAATGGGACTTGAACCCAAAAACCACACCTATAAAGGAAAATACCAATACAGATCCACTCCATTCACTAGTAAAAGAAATAAACCATGGAGTAGTAACATAATCATGAATTCAATAATAAGGCACATAATAACCGTTATCAATTCATCAAGGTATCTAATCAATAATAGGTATGATAACCCCAATACACATAATAAGAGATAAATGTAGGAAATAAAAGCAAACTAATCATGGTGGCATCCGCACTCATATGCTTGACAGGCATAGGGAAAAATAAATCTGAATGGGTCCAACTCAGTTTCGACCAACTGAATCATCAATTAGGGTACCACACATACTATCTCTAACTAAAGATGCCACAACATCACGAGTTGATCTAAATGAGTTGAATGACTAGAAATACCATGTCAGAGATACTCTCTAGACTAGTAGTCGGTCTCTCTGCATTTGAAGTAAACTTCTGATGTACCAACATGGCGAGTAACAAATTGATCCTAAATGGCTGGCCAGCTGACACTGAGAGAAATCCAAAAAATTATATCTATACTTCTAAAATCACAGCCCATCTCAGGAACTTTATGCTAGAAGAGAATACATACTAACTCTAGCTGATCATCTATCTCATACCTGGGTATTCTTTAAAGAAGTATTTTATCATGAGACAACCCAACAAAGATCCTAAAATACTTTGAGATACTGCCCCTCATAATCCATAATGGTCTATATGTCTCAAAGAACCATACTTGACTCCACAAGTCTGATGGGGACTCCACCCATTATGTTTACTACGATTTATTTGATAACTACTTATAGTATGGAATATTGTCTGAGTAAAGTTGATGGGCTACAGGTGAAGCTGAACTCTACCGAATGAATCCTCACTTTTGAATAAAATACCAATAACACTATACTAATAGCATACCTATTGCCGCTATTTCTATAAGTCTCTATACTTTTGCTCTCTATGGTACTCTCATAATTAATATCCTAATGAAAGGATGATATAGCTTCTATCCAGTGCATCGACACCAAATGGGGTGAGAATACTAAATCTCTAATATATCCATGCACCAATATTTGACTTAGAAGGATGTAGCATAGGAAAATGCCATGACCACATGAGAAATCCAATCTCAAACTCAAAACTAGTAAAGAACCGTAATGAACACCAATAGACCCAACTATGGTCTAAGACTGCTCGATGAATCAAACATCATCTATGAATGAGAGAGATCTACAACATAACTTAAATTCCTAATGTTGAATCTCTAAGGTTGAAGGAGTCATAAGCTTTGCTAAAGCCTAATATGCCCAAATTCTTTTTGGCTGCCATTGAAGATCTTTGAAATCCATCCCTGACTCTCTAGTTCGATGCTAGATTACAACTTTAGAAACGTGTGCTGAAGTCTCATCTGTATCTATTAACAATTTTCCATCATTATTATAGGATAGAATAGAGTAAAATAATGTGTTTAAGGTTCATAGGAATATGAACACATGATAAAGAGTCAAGAAGTAAATTTTATAAAATGTCACTATAGCCTCTCAAAGATAGGTTATGGATGTCTCTGCACCTATTCGTAGGACTCTACTAACATTTATCTCTTGTACTAACACAAAAACCTAGGCTCTGATACCAATTTTTCACGGCCCAATTTCTCAGGTCATGATGACGCCTACCAATATCCATCATTAGAAAACCAATACATGGTCCGGAATGACTAGTAACGGACTCCTCAATAATATAAGAAAAAGAATGTGAAATAAATAAAATAAAGATCACTACATAATAAATTCCAAAACTTATTGGAATTAGTACAACAACTTATAACATAATAAGAGTACAAAAGTGAAATATCAAGAGAAATACTCTGATAACCTTACCTCTAAATACAATATAGAGACCGATCTAATACATAAGAGAGATGAGTATTACTCTGAAGGTCAGGAGTTCACTTTAAATCTCTAAAGCATGGCTGCTCTACATGATTCATACAACAATGGTCATAACCTATACAATAATCTGCAGGTTGTAGAAGTGTAGTATGACTACCAAATGAATGGTACTCAATAGGCAACTAAGAACTAAGCTCCAAAGATAAAGCATATATATACAACATATAAATAGAATGGAAACTATACCCAAGAGTCCAGATTTTAGATAACAAATCAATGAGAATAATAAGGGACAACTATTATGTTCAATTCTAAGAGTCTAACATGAGAAGACTAAGGAAGTATCAGGGTTAACTATCCTATTCATGCTACATTCAATAGACGCCACTACTATACTATGTGTCGCAAGTCAATATACAAATAAAGAGAGCAAGAAAGATATATAGCAATATACAAGGTCAAGAATGAATATGCAACCTGAACAAATGATGGAAGGGATATATTATAGTCCCATAGCTTTATATATATATATACATATACATATAGATAAGAGGTAATCTCAAGGCATAGCCTAGATCCTCATATCCTTATTCTAAGACCTTATCATAATACTATCAGTATCTAATATTATTGTACTCATAATTTCTAATCCAAATGGCTAGACATGACATAATCCTGCATCATAATGCAATCATAAGATAGAAGAGGCCGTATACATAACTTAAATCACAATACCATATTAATGACCAATCTATGATAAGCTAGACACAATAATGATCATAATAATAATAATAACAATATTAATAATAGCATGAATAATCGGATACTTCAGACAACCAAATACCTAGACAAGCCTATAAGTTCTTCCACCGCCCCAAGCTTAGAAGGTTCAATCAACATACAATAATACAAGGCATATTACTCACCGGTATCAATGCAATTATCCCATACCAGATGATAGACATAGGTGCATACTGGTGATAGGCAATGTGCAAGCTAAAATAAATGCAAGGTACATAATCAATATCATAATCTCATCAGTATACCCATATATATCATAACTGTCATCATCAGCATAACAAACCTTTGTCCTTATCGGGTATCAATATATCATATAAAATACCCTGTATTTTTGGGCTAGTCTTTAATCTATCCTTCCAATGTGTACAAGATAAAATCCAAATGATTCCCTAGTGAATATAAGTTTCATAATCTTTATCCCTTTTTATGTGCTTTTGAGGTGAAAAATGTTCATAAGAATCACTTAGAACAAAGTTGAGCTCAGAGCCTTTGATTCGTCCAAAGTTTGGTATTTGATTCTACAAGGGTCTAATTTGAATGTGTATAACTTTTTATATATGTACAATTTTGCAATTTAAGGCCAAAAAAATTATAGATAGTTGAATTATCTTTCCAACGATATTAATTTTGCCTTAATCCGATACCCGAGCAAAAAGTTATGGCATTTTTTGTGTGAGGCAGTAAGCCAAAGCAATTGGGATGCATGCATCAACAACATGATTAGCGATGCGACGCATTGTCAATTGAGTTACGGAACTTTTTCACACACTATTTCAGTTCTTAAAGGGTCTAGGGGTACTTTGGTCACTTCCCCTCACCCAAATCCATCCATAACACTTAATGTCAGTCCTAAAAGCATTAGATACAGCATAATTCATCTCTTTATCTCCAAGAAAACCCTATCACGTTCAAGAACACCAAGAAATCCACCAAATTTTCTTCAATAAAGTTAATAATCCAAGCTTTTGGGTTCAAGAACTTCAAGAATAAGCTTCAAGAACACCATTAGAGATTCAAACTTCAAGATTTCACATTCAATTTATCAAATAAGGTATGTGGAGTTATGAACATGGATACTTCTTTCATACTTGTGCCCAAAATAAGTTTTAAAGTTGAATTTACATGAATTTCAAATTAGGGTTCATACCCTACTTATCTTGTTTTGAGTTTATGCAATTGTAAAGTGATTTAAATGTTAAAGTACATTCTTGTTCTCCTCTATTTATGCTTGATTTAAAGATTTTTGATTGAGATTTAAGCGTGATATTATGTTGCAAGTTATATGAAAGAAAGCATGAGATTCAAAGGCTTTAGTGCATCAAGATTTTGCATGCTCTTGTTTTGATCCATAAGATTCATATTGTTATTTTGATTTCATTATCTTGATAGAAATTATTGAAGTATTTCAAGAAGAATATTGAGCATGAAGTATTATTTTGATTTGACATGAATTTAAAGCATGGGTTATTAAGCCTTATTTTGAATATTGATATTTCAAGAAGATTATGCTTTTAGGCATCCTATGATTAGTTTATGCTCATATTTTGAACAAGATTTGATCTTTTAATCCTCGGTTTAGATATGGAATCCACTTTATAGTTTTGATTATAGTTTAAAGTAAACAGATGTATAACTAGTTTTTATAGTAAACCCTCATGCTAGTTTTAAATTAGATTTTATATAGATTGAGCATATGGATTAAAGGGAGTAGTATTTAGCACCAAGCGAGAAGTGTAAGTTTAGCATATCCTACTTCCCCAGAACTACGAGCCAACGTAGGTACAGATTCAGATTATATTCTATTTATATATGGATACAGATACAGATTGTGATCACTTAGCTAAAGTTATACTCCTTGGCAAGAGTATGTCACCTCTCTCCAATATGAGGTTTTCCACTAAAGGGAACTGGATATTGGACACTATAATAGCTCACATAATGTATGTCAGTTAGAAGAACTTCCCTAAAGTCCTAAAATAAAATAAAAGAACAACTTTTAGAAACTAAGTGTAAAGGCTTACGATTTTATAAAGATATTGTTTTACATAAGTCATTAGCTATGAGATTTAACTTTTAGCTTACAAATACAAAAGTGAGTCCTTTTTCGCTTAGCCTACATGATTTGAAAATAGACTTAACTTCAACTCTACTTAGTTTACTAGAAGAAAGAGTAAAAGTAAAACTTTTAGAACTAAGTCTTTTGACTCACAAAATTTATGCAGTATATTTTATCATTCATGATTCATGTTTTTTAGCTTTCAACTATTCCAGGCAGTGTGAGTCATTTATACTTAGCAGGCATTATTTTACATGTTCATATGAACATTGAGATATTGTTTTACTTATACATTTATCTCCATATGCTTAGTACATTCCAAAAGTATTGTTCTACATATACATCTATGTTCTACATTGTTTAATAATGTAGGTACCAGTTCAGTTGTAGTCCATATATCATGATCAAATAGTTGCAGATTCCAACCAATAAATGATGAGTCCTCCTACTTCAGGCACTTCAGTTAGATGTTATTTACGTACTTTAATTTCTTACTCCTATGTATTGATTAGTGGTAGTTGGAGTAACATCCCAGCTATCTATAGTTAGTATAGTAGAGGCTTCACAAATGTCAGTCAGAGTTAGTTATGTAATTTTAGTTCTGTTTATTAGTTTTATCAGAATATAAAATTGTATCTGTGTAGTATTTTTTCTAGATTCCATCATAATTATATTTCCACACAGTAAGTTCAGTCATTTTATACATATGTAAATCAGTTACTTAGCAGTATGCCAGTGCAAGGGTTAGATTGGGATAACTTGTGGTCCAAAGCACCGTGTGACATCTCGGAAACCATTTTTGGGGCATTACAAACTTGGTATTAGAGAACAAGGTTTAAGTGTCATTGGGTGTTTATGAAGTCGTGTCTAGTAGAGTCTTGTGGAATGGTACGGAGATGTCTGTACTTTTTTTTTGAGAGTCTATAGGGTATTTAAGAAAAGTTTTCTTTCTTTCGTACGCTAGATCGTGCTGCAATGTTCTTCTCTCAGAAATTTCTATTTATTCATGTGTCACTCTATAATCCTCCATCTATGTTATATTCGTCAGATTATATGATTAGTAAGTTCTAATTCATTCTAAGATGATGCTCTCAGATTTACAATCAGTAACTTTAGAAGTCATACAAGGGGCTTGAGAGGAGCACACTAGTGTGTTATAATTTCCTCAAATTAAAATTTATGTCCTCATCTATATGAGTTGTTTAGTTAAGACAATATAAGATATGCATTCAGATTTCTCATTATTCATTCAATACAGATAATGCTCATAAGAGAAGATAGTATGAGCCTAGATTATTGAATAGAGTTTGCATTTGAGAGATATTGCAACCTGGAGTGTTATGATTCATAAGTAGTGGAACCTTCTTATAGTTGGAAGTATGGGTATAGAAGTGTAGTGACAAGAAAAGTGAGAATGACAATTGATAGAAAGTATAGAGATAAACTTATGCATGCTATATATTTTACGTTATGGTAATATGTCCTGGTGTTAGTTTAGTGGAAGGTAGATAAGGAGTTATTAGTTAAGGTGAATTATTGTTTGTTTGAAGTATGAAAGGAGTTATTGATGGTGATTATTGTGTTAGAAAAGTACAGATTATTAATAAAGTATTTGGTGGTTTAGTATTGTTAATTTAGGTTTTCCTTAAGGTTGCAAAAAGGAGTTTAGTTGAAACTTATAGAGCTATGAAGGAAATTTAGGTGTATAGATGGGTGAATAGTAGTGATGTATAGAGGGATGATGTGCTAACGGATTATAATAAGATAGGCCATACGCTCGTGATCAATTATTATTATTATAGATTTCTAGTAGACTAGTGTTTCTTGATATCTTGTTTTATAGCTTCCAAGTGAGAATAGTATGTGAGGTTGGGTTGTTAATCATGCCTAGCCCTAAACAATAAGTTTGAACAGTGGATGATCATCAAGGTGGATGTAATGGTTGCTTGGTTAGTGATGCTAGTTATATGGAGGTGAACAAATAGGCTTGAAATAGTTATTGCAAGAATTTAAGTTTATTGATTTAAGATTAAGTATGATGTTGTAGGTATGTTGTAGAGGTGTGCCCAAGGTGATATAGGGTTGCATTATTTTCTAAGGTTATTAAGTGTCGTGTGTGGTTAGTAGTACCCTTGAGTTTATAAGTGGAAGAAGTTTAGTTATATAGTACATGGTGTTCTTAATATCTAAGTTAAGGTGTTATGATTGATGATATTGAGCCTTTTGATATGATCTTGATTCTCATGGTTGAGAAATATAAGTTTAGAGGCATGATATTGGTAGGCTATGATGAAAGTAGTATGGTTCAATAATGTTTTAGTGATATCCATATCAAGTGTTAGAATCTAAATTTGAGTCTTTGAAGATTGAGCAAATGGAAATAAGAGTTGAAGCACTAGATGGCGTGCACTCCGGCTATATGGATAGTCATGAAGATTTGAAATTATCAAGTGTTCAAGTTTTATATGATTATTATTAGGGCTATATAAAGATAGAGTTATATCTTATAAGGAAGTATTAGTAATAGGTTTAACACTTTCAGGTGTAGTCTTTCGAGTTAACTTCTATTATTTACGTGTATTGTTATACCCCAGGAACTAGAGTAAAGTTGTTGAGGTTCAGTTAGATTTTAGTAAAGAGGGTTCCACAGACTTAGAATGATGGCTTAAATCTGAGGGGGAGATAAAGATAAGTAACCAAGTCAGATTCTTAGATTCTAGTAGTGCTGCCAGTGTGGGAGGAAGATGTCCAGCTCATTCTTATTTCGGTATTAGTATTTCAGTAATCATGATATGTACTCATTCCTTACATGTCAGCTCGATAATCATAGTTTTGTTTATGCATATTATAGAAAATCATGTATTCACCTAGTCCTTAGTATAAGGAGTTCCAGTTCATTCGGTAGTACGAATCATGTTCCAGGAATTTATGAACTCCAAACTCAGGTCATATAGCACATGACTCTTGTACTCATGCTTTATAGTATGATCAGTTCCAATAACTCATGATACACTCCTAATGATCAGTGAGATTTATCTTATAGCCATGTATGCCCTTAATTCAAATTTCATTGGTGAATCTATGATGTTGATCCTCTATTTCTCAGACCTCAGTTAAGTGTCAAGTTATGTACAGTCTCGTTCCATGATTCAAGGTCTCATGTTCTAACCTTTCAGTGAACCCACTTTATGTAATGATAGTGGTGATGAGTAAATGTTTCTTATTGGTGAAAGATAATTGTATGCTTGTTTTAGCTAAGGCCATAAGTGTGAAGTAAGATTGAGGCCAAGTCTTTGATCCTTGTTGTGGTTAGTTGAAATTTTTGTGTGTATGTTCTTGGGGTAGTGTGTGGAATTTATTGTAATAGAGGTTTAGCGAATATGAGAAGTATGCTATTATGGGTGTTTTTTTAGATGTTCATATGTGGTTATAACAATAGGCTTGAATCTCATATTGGTGTATACATGGATGAATGTAGTGCACATTAGTTTCTGACCTTCTTGACTTTGGAATATAAATCTTTAAGTGAATTCATGATCAGAGTTGTCAATAGAACATTTCGTGTAAGTTTCATATTTTTTGGGTGAGGTTTGAGACCTATTTGGATAGTCAAAATAGTGACGCAACGTGATATGGTTGTGGTGCATCACATATCACATTGGGAGGGAGCAACATGATGCATCATATATTACGTTAGTTGAGTGACGCAGAACATCACTTTTCTCATCGGTAGTTCAGTTCAGTTATGGTGTTATATATTGAATCTTGTGATTTTGAGCTAGGCTTGATCATGGTGAGAGGACTTAGTTCAGTTTAGACATTAGTAGATGGATTTATGAATGACCATGTAAGAATTAGAAGTTGAATCAATGAATATGGTATTTAAGGGAAATAGTATGGTTAAGGAAGTATTTGAGAAGTATTGCTAAGCTTGAAAGTAAGAAGTTCTATTGCCTAAGGCCTAGTAATTCTATCCAAGGTTATGATTTATGTGCCTATGTTCCAAGCTATAGAGTTGTATCAATGTTGTGATTCCTTAATCAAATGTCTTGTTCAGATCATGCCCAAGATTCTTCACTCCTTTATATTATTAGAATTTCATATAAGAGTTTTGAAGAAATAGTCCATTTGAGTATGGACAGTCAGTATGATCAAGTCCATATAGCCTGCAATCCCGTTGAACAATCAATCAGATAAGCTCCTATAGATTTCGAACTTTCCATCTAGTCGTACTATCTGAAGTTCCATGAATATGGCCATTTCAACAGGTAGTTTTATAACATCTATGTAATTTGTGAATTCATCTTAGTTCATGCATCGTGCATTAGTTTCAAATTCCAGATATTCAGTCATGATTCAGTCTGTAAGTGTCCCATGCATCATCTCTATCTTTCCTTAGTATTTCAGCTAAGTCATTATCATTTAGGAGACGAAATATCCCAAGGGGTGATGTATTGTAATACCTTGAGCATTCATGTCCTAAACCTTTTATCTTTTCTTCATGAACTAGATCCGACCTAAGGTAATGGTTACTCACAAGTCAACTCTCTCTTTCCTATCACAGCCTTATAACAATTCTCATGTCATTGCATGTAGTCAAGAAATCAGTTCATTGCATGATATGTAGTTTATGTATCATATTTCAGCATTATTATGCAATCATGTTTTTAGTCATGCATGCTCAGAATATAATCACAGTTTCCTTAGTACCCTCGGTCAAATCGGCCTCAATCAAGGACAAATGTTCCCAATGAGGAGATAATGTAATACCCCAGATTTTCGGGCTAGTCTGAACCATAGTTCCGACGTGTATAAGTTAAAATCCAAATGATTCCCATGTAAATGTAAGTTTCATGATTTTTATCCTCATGTTTTATTTGCTTTCGAGGTAAAAAATATTCATAAGAATCACTTAGAACAAAGTTGATCTTAGAGCCTTTGATTAATCAAAAGTTTGGTATTCAATTCTACAAGGGTCTATTTTGAACGTGTATAACTTTTTATATACATAAAATTTGGCATCTCAAGACTCTCCAAATTGTAGATAATTGAATTAGCTTTCAAATGATACCAATTTCACCTTAATCCGATACCTGAGTGAAAAGTTATGGCATTTTTTGTGTGAGACAGTAAGCCGACGCGATTGGGATGCAATGCGACGCGATGGAAATCACGCTATGGAACTATTTCACATGCTATTTCAGTTCATAAGGTGTCTAGGGGTATTTTGGTCATTTCCCCTCACCCAAATCCATCCATAACACTTAATTTCATCCCCAAAAGCATTAGATACATAATAATTCATCTCTTTCTCTCCAAGCAAATCCTAGACCCTTCAAGAACTCCGACAATGTTTACTCTAAGAAAGTAAATAATCCAAGCTTCTGGGTTCAAGAACTTTAAGAATAATCTTCAATAACACCATTAGAGATTCAAAGTTCAAGATTTAACATTCAATTTAGCAAATAAGGTATGTGGGGTTATGAAGAAGGATACTTCTTTCATCCTTGTGCCCAAAACTAGTCTTTAAAGTTGAATTTACATTAATTTACATGAATTTCAATTTAGGGTTCATACCCAACTTATCTAGTTTTGAGTTTATGGAATTGTAAAGTTATTTAAGTGTTAAAGTTCATGTTTGTTCTCCTATATTTATGCTTGATTTAATGATTTTCAATTGAGATTTAAGCATGATATTATGTTGCAAGTTATATGAAAGAAAGCATGAGATTCAAAGGCTTTAGTGCATCAAGATTTTGCATGCTCATATTTTTATCTACAAGATTCATATTGTGATTTTGATTTCACTATCTTGATTGAAATTATTGAAGTATTTCCATAAGATTATTCAGCATGAAGTATTATTTTGATTTGATATTAATTTAAAGCATAGGTTATTAAGTCGTCGTTTGAATCTTGATATTTCAAGAAGATTATGCTTTCAGGCATCCTATGATTAGTTTATACTCAGATTTTGAACAAGATTTGATCTTTTGACCCTCAGTTTAGATATTGAATCCACTTTACAGTTTTGATTACAATTTAAAGTAAATAGATGCATAACTGGTTTTCATAGTAAACCCTCATACTAGTTTTAAAGTGGATTTCCTACAGATTGAACATGCAGATTAAAGGGAGTAGTATTTAGCACCGAGCAAAAAGTGTGGGCCTAGCGCATCCTACTTCCCTAGAACTATTAGCCAAAGTAGGTGCTGATTCAGAATATATTACATTCATAGATGGATATAGATATAGATTGTGATCACTTAGCTCAGTTATACTCCTTGGCAAGAGCATGACACATCTACCCAACTAGAGGTTTTCCCTTTAGGGGATCAGGATGTTGGACACTATGATAGCTCACATAGTGTATGTCGGTTTGAAGAACCTCCCTAAATCCTAAGTCCTAAAACAAAATAACAGAAAAAATTTTAGAAACTAAGTGTAAAGGCTCATGATTTTATGCAGATATTGATTTACATAAGTCATTAGCTATGAGATTTGAACTTTTAGTTTACAGATACAAAGGTGAGTCTTTTATCACTTAGCCTGCTTGATTTGAAAACAGACTTAACTTCAATTCTACTTAGTCCACTAGCAGAAAGACTAAAAGTAGAACTTTTAGAACTAAGTGTTATGACTCACAAGATTTATACAGTATGTTTTATCATTCATGATTCATGATTTTCACCTTTTAGTAATTCCAGCCAATATGAGTCATTTATACTTAGCATGCATTATTTTATAAGTTTATACGAACATTGAGATATTGTTTTACTTATGCATTCACCCCCATATGCTCAGTACATTCCTAAAGTACTGATCCACATATACGTCTATGTGCTACATTATTTAATAATATAGTTGCCAGTTCAGTTGTAGTCCATATATCATGATCAGATAGTTTCAGATTCCGTTGTACAGATGATGAGCCCTCCTACTTCGGGGACTTCAGTTAGATGCTATTTATCTAATTTACTTTCTTACTCATATGTATTGACTAGTGGTAGTTGGAGTCACGTCCCAGATATATATAGTTAGTATAGTAGAGGCTTCACGAATGTCAGTCAGAGTAAGTTATGTAATTTCAGGTCGGTTCATTAGTTTCATCAGAATGTAAAATTGTATTAGTATTTTATATTTTTCTATATTCCATCATGATTATAATTTCGAACAGTAGCTTTAGTCATTTTATACATATGTAAATCAGTTGCTTTGTAGTATGCTAGTACAAGGGTTAACTTGGGATCACTTGTGGTCCTAAGCATCGTGTGACGTCTTGGGACCCATTTTTGGGGCGTTACAGTATAACAGTATCCTCTAGCTTTTTCGGGTATCAATATATCATTACTGTATCCTACGGCTTTGACGGGTATAAATATATCATCACAGTATCTTTCGGCCTTGCAGGGTATCAATATACCATCATAATATTCTTCGTCCTTGTCGTGTATAAATATATCATAACAGTATCCTCCTACCTTGCCGTGTATCAATAATTCATTACAGATTCCTTCAGCCTTGTCAGGTATCAATATAAACTTAAAAATTAATACACATATATTTATAGACATATAATAGTTACATGGGCTCAAGACGTGGAAAAATGGTGGTAAATCTACATGCCTGTTAGTATACTCATAATCATTATTGTATCATCATAAAACATCTAACTTGTTAATACTTCCCAACTATCCGCTATTATCTAACCAACACTTATGATCATTAAATCACTAATTTTCTTGTCTTCACATGACCTCTAATTATTATCCTAAACATTATCCTTCACATAATCCTTATTCATGGGATAACAACTAATAATATATAATAAGTAGCCAATGCCCAACATCTTGTCAAGATTCATTACTAGACCCTAACCGCTATTTATCCAATAATCAACATTATCAACTAATCATCCTATATCCATTAATTATTATTAGTCAACACACTACCATTTATCATCTAACCATCTTTTATTCACTAACACCATTCACTAGCAAACAATCGTATACCAGCTAATCCTCATTTATCAACTATTCATCATTATTAACTAGCCATCTCTTATCACTAACATCTCTTACTATCTAGCATCGTTAATACACAACTCCTCGTTTAACAACTAATCGATGCCATAAACACAGTTATCAATATCAACTAATCATCACCTACGCAAAACTCAACATCATCATTAGCTATGTATCAACCATCGCTAACTACCATATTTCAACTAAGCAAGACTCATTAACTAGTACATTAGATTCCTAGCCACCAAGTGCTATAGTCACTTAATATACAACTAGCTACCACATATGTTAACCCTTAATTAAGAAGAACAATCATAAGATCTTATTTTAGCTAGAATCACATCAATTATCGATATAATAATCATGAATGTACCAAAGCTATGCATGGCATCACCACTATACAAATTAATACAGTTGTAGGCAACATACTGTATCTTCCTCTATCCTATATCTGAGAGATATGTATATTAGCACATATATGCATATTCATAAACTGTAATCATATCCTTTACAATGATAAAGACTTCTCAAATATCCAATCATTATCATAACATGGCCCTTGGCCCAATAATATTTCTGGAATAATCACAACATCATAATCATGGTGTCACGCCCATATACATATCCAGAACTCATATCAATATTTATATTTATAAGCCACAACATATCTCTAATTATCTCACATATAGAAGGCATCTCACATATAGGAGGCATAATATTAATAAGTATGTAATTATTTCTAACATAGGAGGCATCTCACATTTAGGAGGCATAATATCAATAGACACATAATCATCTCTCACATAGGGGCATAATATCAATAAATATGTAATCATTTATAAGATATCCTATATTAATGGGTCATACATTATGACTTATGGGGAATATCACCTCTCTCGAATAATTATTGTATCTAAGAGAAATATTGTCTCTATAAGACCAATAATCATAACTAAAAGGAGATAGCATCTCTATTGACCCAATATCTCATCTAAGAGGGAATAGAATCTCTATAGACCCAATATAATATCTATAAGGAATATCATCTTTATAGGCCCAACAATCATAACTAAGAGAAAAATCATCTCTAAGAACCCAATGTTATGTCTAAGAGGAAATATCATCTCTATGATCCAAATATCAAGTTTAAGAGGAAATAGCATCTCTATAGGGCCAAGATCATATCAAAAAGGAAGTAGCGTCTCTATAGCCCCAAATATCATTATCTATGAAAAAATAAATCATCATTCAATCAGTCATGAAGTAACCTTATACTAAAGTTTACTATTATCAACTATGCCTAACATCCACAACTAAGTCCATAAGGCTACTACAAGTCTTGGCCTAAGTGGTTCGGACAATTCCACCTCCAATCCTCAAAGCAAATATTTAGGCAAACTATGCCCTAAACTAGGCTAAGGAATCTAGTTCATCTTCTAGATGTTAAGTAATCCATAATCAATTCTAAGATAGGAACCTTATCTAGAAACATGGGCATTTATGTCAATTCTACCCAAATTATAGTTCTAAGTTCACTACACTAGACCAATAAGATTTAAATATACTAATCATGCTTCAAATGCTAAAACCAAATTCAAAACATAGCATTTCATCAAGTCCATGCTACAAATTAGTCTAAACTAGAAAGAAGGCAATCAAATTCTAAAAGGTTATTAGCATACCACCTTAAGAATCTAAAACCCTCATCTAATCACCAAACATCAACAATCAAGACTAAGCTAGCCTACTCATATATCAAGCCTAATATTCACATTCATATGCAATGCATATCACACATCATCTATGAAGAAAATTGGATAGGACGCTAACTCAAAAGTGAACCACAAAACCTCACTTCATTCACCAATATCCATCTTAACTTCACAATCCCAAAATTCCATCAATGTATCAAAACCATAATCTACTTATCAATACGAGTCTAATGATACTCATATTGCACTATTGTGCTTTGGGTCCAACAATGACACCAAAACCCCAAGAGAGTCCCACTGATGGAAAACAGATTTTCAAGGCCAACCCAATATTCACACATGAACAAAAAATCATAACCCTTAATAAATGGTTAAAAACTATGCATACTTTGGGTTAAAATTAAGCCTTCAGCTAAATTGGGATTTTGGGTCCAAATTAAGATATTCAAGAATGAATTCAAAGGATTCTTACCTTAAATTTGGAGATAATCACAATAAAAGATGATAACTAAGCTCCCAAGTTACCAACCATGATAAAAATATAGTTATCCCACAATATTAGATTTTTAGGTTTTAATGGAAGAAGAAGATGGCCAATTCTCATCCAAAATGGCCCTTTAAAGACCATTCCAAAGTCCTCAATCTCTGCGATCATGAATATACGGTCCACAATTGCAGAATTGTAAGTCTCACTCCCTGATCACAGTATCCTTAGTTGCACTATATGATAGCTAAAACTTGGAAAATATTTCAAGTTTCGGCCAATACCTCTGGATGCATCCAAAATCCAATGAGCAAATGAAATATGCCTAGAAAATGACCCTTGAGGAACCTTGATAGTATGTTTATTGATGATGTCATATGAGCTATTGTATATGTTATTAAAGAAGCCCATGATTGTGTTATTCATTAAGATATGGATGCGGCTATTACTCGGGCTATTGATTAGGTTATTGCTTGGCTATTGATTAGGCCAATGAATACCTTATTTAATGAGCCCTTGGCTATAACATGTCTTAAGCCATAAAGTACAATATCCACTATGCTATGAATAAGCTATAGAATATTCTATGGATTTGATATTGCTCAAGTTAGTGATAAACTTTCTTTACGCTAATGGTGGGCCAATGAATAGGTTACTTGTGGGCCATTGCTAATGATAATTCTTATGGTTATGCTCATGGTCTAATAGACTATATTATTTACTTATCACTTATAACATTCATATTACATATATGTACACTTATTGATAATATTACATTGATGATCAATGGGGAAATATGGAGGTATGCTCTTCTTACTTCTCCTATTATGTTTATTTACTTTAACCTTCATGGGGCCTGTTCTTTATTTTAGCCCTCGTGGGGCTTGTTTCTTACTTTATCACTCATGGGACTTGCCATTTACTTTATTATTTATGGGGCTTGATCTTTATTATTGATATTAATATGGATTTTATGATGATACCTGGTAAGGCTGGATGATAGTATGATGATATGATGATGCCTGGCAAGGCCAGGGGATATTATGATGATATGATGATACCCGATATGGATGAAGGATATTATGATAATATGATGATACCAATAAGTCTATAGGCTATTATGATGATATGATGATACCTGATATGGCCAGAGGATATTATAATGATTCAATGATACCCAGTAAGTCTGGAGGATACTATGATAATACTTGGCAAGGCCAAAAGATGATTATTGATATGCCTATGATTACATTTACCGGTTTGAGTCCAGCTATCCCTATGTATGCCAACTATATGATATGTATGCTTATGTATAGTTGGGTATAATGTTGATATTAGAGTTGCCAACCATAGTTTTCAAGTGATCAAGGTATAAAGTGGTATAGTTGTTGATTTAAGGTTGATAAGATGATTAGTGGTGAATATTAATTAATAGGTTAATAATGACTTATGGATAGTTGAACCTTAGAAATAACAAGGACTAGCGGTATTGGCAACTAGTAATTATGATGATTAAGCTATAATGATGTTTAGCGTAAATGAAGACTTATAGCAATGATGATTAGTTGATTATAATGATTTAGTTAATGATGATGACTAGTTGCCAAATGAGGATTTGTGGATTAGTGATGCTAATTATTAAATGGCATTTAGTCAATAAATTAAAAAGTAAATAATTAGTGATTAGGGTTATTGGATCAATGGTGATTAGTGAGTTTGTGATGGATAGAAACAAATATCAGTTAGTTGATAAATATGGCTTAGTAATGAATATTTGTTATGTGCTAGTTATTGATTAGTTGGTAAATAATGACTAGTTGCTGACTCATGAATAGTGATTATGTGGTGAACAGTATATAAATAACAATTAGAAGGTATATGATGACTAGTGAGTAATTGGATTAGTATATAAGCACTGGCTAGCTAATAAAGAGCTATTAGTGCTTATCAAGGATATAGTTGTCTAAATAATGGTATTGTTATGGTTATATTATGTTGTTATTTGTTGTTCAATTATGAATGTTGATGATAATTGATAAAGGTTGGTAAACTTTTGATTGATGATAATTGTGGAATATTGGTAAATTGACAAGTTATAGGTAAGCGTGGAATGATGGTTGATCAATGATGGAGTCAGATATATTGTTTAATTGATTTCTTTATGTTTCTCTTGGTTATACTCTCTAGTGGCATAGGAAACTATGATGAGTTGTTTACTTTATGCACCAGTTGGCGTATGGAAGCTAACTCTGTACTTGTGATTTCTTGCATTGATGCTTTATGATGCATTATTGTTCTGAATTGTCCTATTCTTATGTATAGCGATATGGTCATGCTTTGATGCCTTATATTGAATTGATATTATGATATTTATTACTTATTATGTACACGATATTGGCATATGTTGATTCCTTATGTTATACTGCTATTTCGTTTTGATTACTTATTATATAGAGTGATGATGGAGATGATTCAAGTTTGATTCTATACCTTGACTTAGTTATGATTATCTTGCATTATATTATCTTTATATCATGACTTAGATTAGTCAGTCGATGATGCCTACTAAGTACCCATTGTTATTGTACTCATACTACACTTCTGTAGCCTGCAGATTATAGTATGGGTTATCATTGTTGATATGTGCACATGTAGAGCATCCATGGTTTGAAGACTTAGAGTGAGCTCCTGACATTCAGAGTATTACCTATATTTTTCATATGTATTAGATTAGTCTCTATATTGTATTTGGAGATAATTTATATCAGTATATTCAGTTAAACTTCACTTTGCACTCTTGTATTATTAGCAGCTCTTGTACTGATACCACCAAGTTTTGGGATTATATTACGTAATTGCTTATTTATTTCATCTATTTCGCAATTCTTTTCTTTATCTATTTTGTAGTTTGTTACTATCCATTCCAGACTACGGGTTTGGCCTGCCTAATAGTGGGTTATAGTAGGCACCATCATGACCTAAGAAATTGGGCCGTGATAATAATAAAATTTTCATACTCCATCTCCAATCGTAAAGCATCTTTATTATCCAAAAAATATGTTAACCAACTTTGTTAGCCACTCCATACCTGTAGGGCCTGTGCCCTTCTAAAAATCTACCTGAATCTCGTATGGCCTAAATACCTTACTCCTATGCATACTAAAAATAACACCCTTTACCCTTTCAACCTCAATATGCCTACCATATCTGTAATTGTGACATCTCTCTAAGTAATCCAAATCCCCCAATACAATTCCTTGGTCCTCCTCATTATTCAAAATTCTATGAAAATAAGATTGTCACCTCCTCCTAATGAGGGCATCCTCCACCAAAAATTTATCGTCCTCCCTTTGATGCGCTTCATTTGGTAAAGGTCATGGCCCCTCCACTTCTTAGCCATGGTAAGCCTATATAGCTTCTTCCCTGCTTTTCTCTTCTAAAGCCACACACAAGATCTCAAAAGTGGTTGTTTTAGCCAACATAACCTCTAACTTAGCCTCTTTCCTAGATAACTTATACACCTCTCCATTTGCCTACTTCTCCTCTTCATTCTTGCTCTCAACCAACTTAGCATAAGCCATCTTTCTAGTCTCCACCTTCCATCACCAATCCACTCGCCATAACCAATCCACTCGATGATTGGTAGATCAGCCTCTCTAGACTCCCAACACCTCTCTAGTTTTCTCCCTAATAAAATTGGTAGTCAATTTACATATAAAGGATTATGATGATACATTGATATAGTAGTCAATCATAAGGATTTTTTCTCTCTCTATTGCAATTACATTTCGGTTACTTCCTGCCAAATATAGTTGGTGGCTATCAATTTACTACCACTGGCAAAATTTTTTCGACCACCGAATACTTCTCCTCTAGGGCGGCATACATGAATTCGATCTGCACAAAAAATTCCACCCACACATATGACACATATCTCCAAGCAAGTGCCCTATTCTAGTGAAGGTACAACTCAAATTTCTTAAGAGCAAGTATGCTGGGCTCAGGCAATTATTACTCAAGATTAATTAGAAGTGCAATACAAACTGAGAGAGGTAAAGCAGAATTCATCAGTACTAAATTCTGAACAAGCTAAGACAAGCTTACTAAATTTAGAGGAATTGAAAATGGGTGCAATCCAATCACATCCCATTCTGAGTAATCCAACAATGGTGACAAAAGGATATAATAACTTCTATCGGTATTAAGGCCTCTATCACATCCTCTAACCTATATAGTGCCAAGCCTGACCTGGTTGAATCTGCGCGCAATAATGGCCCTAATGTTGTAATTATGATGCCCATGTTGGGTTACTACCTAGTGTTCCAATGAATTTTAGGAATCTAGGTTCTAATGTTGTATGGCCTAAAGCAAGTCATGGGACTGAACCCCTTATCCCTAGGGTTACTCACTGATTGACTACTAAATTGAGAGCCTAAGACGCTATGAAGGCTAAAACCATTCAAATTGATCCCCACAAAATAAAAACCAAAGAAGGCCTCCCTGCGATTATGTTTAAGTCTGGAGACTACAAAGTGAAGTTAGTGCAGAGGTGTAAAGTTACCCTAATTGGAAAGTTTGAAAATAGTATGCCCAAGATAGAGGTGATAAGGTGATAATTCATTCTTCAAACTGAACTAAAAGGGAAGGTAAAACTTACACACTTTAATTCTAGACACTTATACATTAATCTTCATAATAAATATGATCATTCCACTATTTGGTCAAAAGGGAAAATGTACATTCAAGGATAGATGATGTGTTTCCTGTTGTGGACCCCCACTTTTAATCTACAAGAGGAGAGTCCTCTGGTTCCTATATGGGTTAGCTTGCCACAAATCCCCTGGCACTGTTATTGTTTAGAAGTGTTGACTTATTTATTATCTCCTATAGGAAAGGTGTTATTTCTGCACTTGGCAACTTATAAAAAAATTAGGGGTAGTGTGTCTAAGGTCAAATTACAAATTGACCTAACCAAGCCAAAGGCCCAGCATATTTGGATAAGATTTGATGTTGATGAGTATAGTGAAGGCATATAGAAAACCATTCAATATGAAGATATTCCAGATTATTGTTATTATTGCAAACATAAAGGGCATGTTGTAAGATCTTGTATTGTTAAATCAAGAGATGAGGCTCCTAAGACAAAGATGGATTCAACTAAAAATTCTCAGAAGGAAAGTTACCCCTAGATAAATCAAGGGGAGCTAATCTCACCTGATATAGTGTAGCAACAAAATGAAGATAAAGAAAAAGGCCCTATCAATGAGTGGCAGAATAAAAAGAGAAGAGGTAGAAAGAATAATCAAAAGTTGATATTTAAGCCAATGTCTCCAAACAAGAACACAGGGGGTCAACATGATACTGCAAATCCATCTACATCTAATACATTTATAGCTCTCCAATATGACCAAGTAGGATTTGAACAAATTCTCCAGTCAATAATGGTGAGGCTATCAAGGATATGCCACAACAACTAGATGAGTCTAATGATACCAAGCTTAATAGTCTTGAGGTAACTGAGGGGAACAACAAGAATTTGCTAATTAATTCTACAAGGAGAACCAGTCGAGCAGATCAGAAGATACACAAAAAGCTGATATAGATGTGCAACATGTGGCTCCTGAATTGGTACAAGGTGTTTTCTCTCCCACGAAGCCTTTTTCTCAAGAGAAAGTGGTTATTGAATAGGTGCAGACCACTGAAATTAGAGACCAACCTATTGTAACCTCAGGCATGGGGGTTACTCATGACTCTTCTCAAGAGATAGAAGATGAATATAGAGAGATACACTCTGAAGATGAACTGGATGATAGTAAACTGGAACACATGAGGAATATTGATTAAAATCTGACTGAGGTATTTGATCTAGGAGACCAAGAATACAATACAAGGGAAGTGATTCAAATTTCTAGCTAGCAAGGGCTTTTTCCTAGGTGGTCCTTACTCAAATCTAAGAAGGGGATCAAGCAAACTTTTCCTAGCATGACTGGACATATAGCCAGACCTTTTACCAGGTCTCATACTCACAAAACAGCCAAATGATTAGGCACCTTACTTAGAATGCGAGGGGTATCTTTACCCAAGGTATTCTGGAGAGACTTCAACAACTTATAAACATCCATCAAATTTATTTGGTTACAATCTTGGAACCTTTCTCCAACAATACCTATATTGAAGAAACTAAAAAGAAACTCAAGATGGAGCATGCTATCTGTAATCCTAGTTGCAAAATCTGGATCTCTTGATCTCTGGATATCTTATGTGACATTATTGCTAATGATGATCAATAAATTACCTGCTCAATTAATCATAGTGCTCTTGCTCAAACATATCTAATGATCTTTGTTTATGCCAAGTGTAGAGAGACTCTAAGAAGACATCTGTGGGAAAAAGTGGTTCAACTGTCTGTAATAACTCTTCCTTGGTGCGCAATTGGTGACTTCAATTTGATTACTAAAGTTGATGAAAAATTAGGAGTTGGGAGGCATTCCTTATGATATGAGGAAAAGTTTTAAATTTCTAGGGGTGATTAAAGCTTGTGGATTAAATGACTTAGGCTTTCATGGTCCCAAATTCACCTGGTCTAATCTTAGAGGCATCCACTTTAGAATATTGAAAAAACTGGATAGAGTAATGGTATCTGATACATGGTTAGAGAAAATGCCAATGTCTAATATTACTTATTTGTCTTCTATAGGCTCTAATCACTGTCCATTATTAATGAAGATGCAGGAAAAGATGGATTCACACATTAAGTATTTCAAATTTTTGGATTGCTGGGTGGATAATTCTAATTTTCTTAACATAGTGGAGACATGCTGGAAGAAGCCTTATATAGGTGCACCTATGTGGAGATTTCAACAAAAGCTGAAAAAATTAACTTTTACTCTTAGGCACTGGTCTAAAGAGGTATATAGTGACATCTATTATAATGTGAATACTTATAAAGAGAGGGTCAAGAATGCTGAGGAAAATTTAGTCTTAAACAATACAGATATCAATAGACAGGAATTCCACAAAATGCAAGCTGAATATATCAGACATCTTAAGGTGGAAAATGCTATCTTAAGACAAAAGTCTCAACTGCACTGGTTTAAATATGGATATGCAAATTCCAATTATTCCCTTATTAGAGGAAAAAAATAATCACTTATTACTACCAAATCAATCTTTTCCTCCACTGTTTCAAGAGTTAAAGATGCAACTGGCTTTCAACAAACTTGGATGTCCTACTTACATTGGTAGATAAAGAATCAGTCACTATATTGGATTGGTCATTAAGGTTGCTTCTAGAATAGTAGGTTGGCATTCTAGATTACTTAGTTATAGAGGCAGAGCTATTTTGGTAAAGCATGTTCTGCAATTAATCCTTTTTCACATCCTCTCAGCATGTATTCCTCCTAAGACTATTGTAAAACAACTCTTGTGTTTGCTTACTAACTTATTTTGGGGATGGAAAGACAACAAAAAGAAATATCACTGGGCATCCTATAGAAACCTTTGCTTCCCAACTACTGAAGGAGGAATTGGTATACATGTAAAGTTATGCAGTTGAAACAATGGTAGATCTTTAGAACTAAAAAGACTCTTTAGGGCAATTTTTTGCTAGCCAAATACTATCAGAGGGTTAATGTTGTGGTCAAAAAAGGGTTTAATGGCCAATCTCTGCTATGGAAAACCATGATGAATAATAAAAAGGAAGCTAAAAAACATATACTATGGAGAATCAAATCTGGTATATGCTACTTTTTGTGGGAAAACTAGTCTAGTTTGGCACCTCTGCACAACTACAGATCTAATGGAGTAAGGTCAAACAATGCTAAAATTATAATCTTTCTAACTGATGGTGTATGGAATATGCATAAACTAACTACAACTCTTCCCCCTCAGCTATTACATCTTATCCTCAGAGTTTTATTACACTTCCAAGAGAGGGTTCCCGATTCCCCAATTTGGACACTAAATGCAAGTGGAGATTTTAGTTGTTCTTCTTTCTGGGGATTGATAAGAGAACACAGAGAAACTACAATGATTAATACTTTACCTGGCATATGCTAATTCTTTTCAAATGCTCTTTTCTTCTTTGGAGAGTTCTAAGAAATAAATTACCTATAAATAAGAGACTCATCCAATTTGGTATATCCCCTACTAACTATAGATGTTGTTCTAATCTTGGCTGGGAAAACATCCCACATATCTTTGTTGATAGACCATTTTCCAATCATATTTGGCAATATTTCTCATCATCTCTGGGGGTTTTTCATGACATAGTACTACTCAAAACTTTGATGCTGAAGTGGCGGAAGTCTAATATCACCAATAATGCTTATAAACTAGTCAATCAGGATCTTCCAATCATTATTTGCTAGAACCTATGGAAGAATAGATGTACTGTCAAGTATGGTGGAAAACAGTCTCAACTTGCCAGAGTTAAATTTCGGATCTACAAAGATATTTATCACTTATTATGCACTGCTTTTCCATGCATCACTTGATGTAACGACCCATTTCATCGTTACTAAATTATTCGTAATAAATTCATTCCTCAATATTAATTTGGGTCCAAATTAGCCAATATTTTATTTATTATGTCACCTTACACTTTTCGATGAAGATTTTAGCCTTCGGATGTGTCCAGATACACTCAATCCCAATGAATTTAATTATTCATGAGTTCTAATATCAATAATTTAGTTTAAAATTTCTTTATCTATTAATTAAGGTTATAAAATATCCCTAACACAAAGTTAAGTTTAAAACTTCATTTTCGATAGAGTTTCAATATGGGTTATTACTAGGGTCAACTTCAAATGATCATATCTCTTAGAATATAAGGAGTTACGAAACCGAACACCCACCAAATTAGATATATCAAAGTCCTCTTTCCAACCCAATAAATTGTTCCTCAATACAAGTTTAGAGTAAAAAGTTATGACTATTTTACTGAGCACTATCCGGGTTGAAATAGGATTTCGCTGTAGCAAAATTTTTTGTTGTATTTAAATCAGCTTCAGCCGTATTTTAGGTCTAAAAATCTCAAATTTCATTCCCCAACCCTAGAGATGTGATTTCCCAAATCTTAAGGTGAAATTACTTCATGTAGGTAAGTTTTCTCATTGTTTTCTTTGTCTTTTAATCATTTAATATCTTGGAATCCTTAGAAAGACCTTTAATGGTGGAATTCTTTTAGGGAATACTTATGGGTGTTTTTAATATGACCTAGAGCTGATTCTAAACTATAAATTAAAGATTCCTAATATTAATTTCATAAACTAGATTATTAATTTTGATGGTTAGGAACCTTGAATTTCGTAAAGATGAGACCTTTAGCATAAAAACTCGATTAATGGAGATGGGTTAAGCTTGAAAGAACTAATTAATGGCTAAATCACACTGGGGGATGATATAGACCTTAAATTAAGGGTAGAATTAGTGTATTTGAATCTCCAAGATATTTGATTGAAAAGTAATTTCTTATTACTCTTATTATTGCTTGATTTTTATATGGTTGATTATTCCAAGGCATGAAGAAAAGGAAAGATCATCTTTGTTGTAGCTTGTTTTTTTTCAAAAGCTTGGCGTCCAGATAGGATAGGTTTAATGAGTAGAAGATTGTGTTATTTTATATATTCATAATTTAGAATTGATGGGAGAAAGCATATCTAGGCCTGCGGGCATGGAGTTGAGATGGATAAAGACACGAGTACTTAACTTTAATCCCAAAAACTATATTATTGATTGATTATGTGATATTTATAATATTATGTGTTATGTGCCTGAAAGGAGATTGTTGTAAATGTGTGACAGTTTGTATCAGAGCCTTAGGTTCACCGGTCCCACAGGTACAAGATAAATGTCAAGTAGAGTTCCCTAGATTGGTGTGTAGGGCCCCTTACCCAATCATTGGAAGTCTATGAGGCATGTAGAAGTCATTTTTCTTTCTTTCTCTCCATCGTGTCATCCTAATCTTAGACTATTTTATTGAATTTAACTGGTATATAGACAATTCTAATTGGGATCTTAACAGAGCTCAATTGGAATGTAGTTAATTCTGATTGGTATCTTAGTAATTTTGAATAAAAATCTAGGAGATTTTAATTGGTATCTGTTAATAAGGTGTAAAAGTTATTGTTAATAGGTAAAGACTTGTGAAAGTTGTGAACTTATTGATTTCTTGTATTTGATATTTGGCTAAACTTGTGTTGCTAGATTTTTTCGATTGTTGTGAATTGTTTTTTTTTTTAAATTTAAGTGATAAGAATTGACTAAGTTGTTTTTGTTGATAATTGCGATGAGATTATTTGATTTCTTGCTATTGTGAAACTATCATTTCTATGGTGCTTACTTTTTTTGTACTATTATATTGATGAAATTGATGGTATGAGAATTGAGAGGATGATATGAGAAGATGATGTCAAGAAAAGATGGTGAAAAAGTTACATGAATAAAAGACTGAGGTGATATGTGCTTTCTGTAATGAGAGGTTCTTGTTAATGATGTTGTGGATGGATTCTTATGTGGTCCAATTATTTGATATTAAGTGGGGATCCTTGTTCCGATCATTGAGACTACATTTAAAATTTTTGTGCATTTCTATTATTGAAATTATAATAGTTTCCTTGTGAGGACTAGCTAAGTGACATTATTTTTAAGGTCCTTATGTGAACAGATTCTTAATGCTTGACAAAATAATGAGTTTTAAATAAAAGTGACAAAAACTAGTAGAGGTTGTTGATACTTAGAGAATTTGATCGATAACTTGTCTGATATATGATATTGGTGATGAGACTTTTAATGACCTGTAATTGATTTATTTTGTTTTATCTTACTTATGTGCTAATAGTGTGAGGACCACTATTGAGGTGATTAAGAGTTAAGTGAAACCCGTAATAAATAAGAATTGCACTGTATATCTTAAATTGGTGTTAGTGATGTAAGAGTGGTTTGACTTGACCATGAAGTGTTGTTCATTGAAAAACATTTGAGTTAGCGATTGTCTGGATATAAGTTACAGCTGTGGATTTATGCATTAGGGAAAATCTTGAGAAGATAAATTATTATTGACTTGACCTTGTGGCTGAATTATGCATGTATATATCCTGTAGAGCTAGATGATGTATGACTCTTTTAGAGGATATTAATTCCTATGATGGTGGCAATGCAAAATCATATGTCTTAGTTACACTCATAAAATAATCAAGAATGATCCTCAATGGGAGAATAAATAAATTGTTAAATGGAATGATTGGGTGATTCTTGGTGGATATGCTTTTTTAGTGATTAAGATATGATGATTAAATGGATATTAACAATATTATGAAGGAGAATGTGTTGTAACCTATAGCTCTTTGGGATCTTTATGGCCAATTGTTGTAAGCTTGTGTAATGAGTGAGAGGTTGTGTTGTCATCTATATATAGTAGTAAATACTAGCTTGAACCGTGGGTGATATTGAGGTGAAAAAAATAGTGTTTGTGAAATGTTGAAGCTAGATTTGTAAAATAAATTTAGTAGTCTTGATTGAGTACATGCGAGTATCTACGTTATGTGACTTGTAAATGGTGTGGTGACATCCATATGATCAAGACGTAGATTCTCCATGGGGTAGTCTTGGGTTGAAACAGAGTCAGGTATCTTAGTGAGAGCTTGTGTGTTGGATGGATTAGATGTTACTTCTTTAGTGTTGAAGTTCAAATAGTAGATTCATGTAGCACCTCGTAGCACTTTTCAGAATTGAATTCAGGACTCTAGAGCTTCAGAAGTGAAAAAGAGGTTTTTTTGGATGTTTGTCTTCATCAAGGTGAATCTTTTAACCATCTTTATCTTACTTTGGTGAAACTCAAGTTTTACACTTAGGTCGTTGAAAGAAGAATAAGTGATTTGTGTGTAAATATTGTGCTCTATATCTCGTATTTTGACAAGCTTTATTAGAATGATTGAGTATAGAATGTGGGTTGATCGATAAGGATATCAAGAGAGTGAACAAGGAGCAGTATAAGAAACTCGGTTAGTAATGTCTCTCTAATTCCAACCTCGTGCTTTTCTCCACTGAATGCCCGTTTGGGGACGAACGGATGGTAAATTGGTATCTGATTGTAACGCACCATGTCATCGTTACTAAATTATTCATAATAAATTCATTCCTCAATATTAATTTAGATCCAAATTAGCCAATATTTTATTTATTATGTCACCTTAAACTTTTCGGTGAAGATTTTAGCCTTCGAATGTGTCTAGATAGACTCAAGCCCAATGAATTTAATTATTCATGAGTTCTAATATCAATAACTTAGTTTGAAATTTCTTTAGCTATTAATTAAGGTCATACAATATCCCTAACACAAAGTTAAGTTTAAAACTTTATTTTCGATAGAGTTTAGATATGAGTTTTTATTAGGATTAACTTTAAATGATAATATTTATTATAATATAAGGAATTATGAAACCCAATACCCACCAAATTAAAGATCTCTGAGTCCTCTTTCCAACGAAACAAACCGTTCCTCAATCCGAATTCGGAGTGAAAAGCTATGACTATTTTACTGAGCACTATCCAGGCTGAAACGGGATTTCGCTGTAGTGAAATTTCTGGTTGTGCTTAAATCAGCTTCAGCCGTAATTTAGGTCTAAAGATCCCAAATTTCTTTCCCCAACCCTAGAAAGGTGATTTCCAAAAGCTTAAGGTGAAATTACTTCATGGAGTTAAGTTTTTCCATCATTTTCTTTGTCTATTTAATATCTTAGATTCCTTAGAAAGACCATTAATGGTGGAATTCTTTTGGGGAATACTCATGGGTGTTTTTAATATGACCTACAGCTAATTCTAAACTATAAATTAAAGACTCCTAACATTAATTTCATAAACTAGATTATAAATTTTGATGGTTAAGAACCTTGAATTCCATAAAGATGAGACATTTAGCATAAAAACTCCATTAATGGAGATGGGTTAAGGTTGAAAGAGCTAATTAATGGCTAACTGACATTGGTGAATGATATAGACCTTAAATTAAGGGTAGAGTTAGTGGGTTTGGATCCCGAATATAGTTGATTGAAGAGTAATTACTTATTACTCTTACTATTGCTTGATTTTTAGATGGTTGATTATTCCAAGGCATGAAGAAAAGAAAATATCATCTTTGTTGTAGTTTGTTTCCTTCAAAAGCTTGGCGTCTAGGTAGGCTAGGTTTAATGAGTAGAAGATTGTATTATTTTATATTTTCATAATTTAGAACTGATGGAAGAAAGCATGTCTAGGCCTGCAGGCATGGAGTTGAGGCAGATAAAGACACGAGTACTTAACTTTAATCCCAATACTATATTATTATTGATTATGTGATATTTATGATATTATGTGTTATGTGCATGAAAGGAGATTGTTTTAAATGTGGTATATGAACATGATGGTTTTTCAGTTGTTCTAGTGATGAACCTAGCTAAGTTGTAATGCTATTAAGTTGTATGTATTGTGCAATAATATGATGAGGAGAATTATGCTAAGATCGAATATTGATGAGCATAGCAATATCTAAGGGATAAATGACTTTAATTAGTATGATGATTGTATTATGTAAAAAGAGGTAGAGGATAATGATACGCGTGAATGTGCTAGTTATAGATGGTGAGGTTGGGACCCAAGTTGCAGTATTTAAGAAGGTAATGATACTTTTAATAATTAATGAGAAATTAAGACTCCAATAATGACTTGTATGCGTAAGAATTAAATTGTGATTTAATTTATGATATTCTTGTTTTGATATTGATAAAAATACTATATCTATTGGACGCCCATGAGAGGCTAAATTGGTGATAATGATGGTTTATTGAATTTTGCCTATGAGTGGCTTGTTTGATAACGATAACTCCTTATAGTAATTCTATGAATACTTGTTGATTGGTATTCGGACATACTTGAAATTATTGATGCTTGGATTGTTGATGCGTGTATAAATAATTACTGAAAATTTACTTGATGGAATTGTGTTATGACTTTTAGTGAATTTTTAAACTTGGTGCATTGTTGTATGCTATGAGATTGTGTAAATTTGATATTGATAATACTTGTTTATGGTGGATCAGGTACCAAGTTGGTACAGATATATATATGTTGGATCGGGTACCACACCGGTACGGATATGTATATATTGGATCGAGTATCACGCTGGTACGGATATATATATATTGGATCGGGTACCATGCCGGTATGGATATGTATATATTGGATCGGGTACAACACCGGTACGGATATATATGTTAGATCGGGTACCACACTGATACGGATATGTATATGTTGGATCGGGTACCATGCTGGTACGGACATCTATAGGTTGGATTGGGTACCACGCTGGTACAGATATGTATATGTTAGATCAGGTACCACGCCGGTATAGATATGTATATGTTGGATCGAGTACCACGCCGGTACGGTACATGCATATAGATTATTTCCTACAAGTCATGACTATTTGGGCAAAAATAATTAAGTCCCATAGCATGTGTGTACATATTTATGTTGAGTCTGTGGATGTTTACAGTATTGTTGACACTCTTGATGGTTATGTGGCTTGTTTGTGACCACTATTTGATTTGTTATTGTTGTATTGTTGATTCATTGGGTATTTGATTGTGTGATATATATTTGAAGAAGTGAAACTTTGTAGTTACCTATATGTTGGTTGACTTGCTTCATTTATACGTGTTTTAATCGTAGCCTACCAAAATAGCTAGTTATCATTCTTTAATATTATATGAGAACATTTGGTTGTTAACCCAAGAATTTAGTGTAGGTTGTCTATGATTACGGGTTTGTTCCTGTGAATATGAGTGATGAAAAAATAAGGTGAATAAAGAGGAATAGTGTTGTATTAGCGTTGGGTTATAGTTGATGGTGTGAATTAATGAGGCTAGAGTATGTTAGTAGCGAATATAATATTGATGGAGTTCGAAGAGTAGTGGGATGTTGTAACTTACATAGGTAAAGTAATAATTTTATTACAACCTTAGTTGAATTATATTCCATTCAGGATGTCATGATTTATTTTTCTTAATTCTATTTTATGATTATATGGACTAACACAGTTGTCCGATGATGCCTATTAGTGTGTGTGGTTGTACTAACCCTACTCTTCTATATTCCTTCTTGGAGTGTAGACTGAATGCATGTTAGTTGCAGTTACTAGATGGATAACGATACTCAGCACTAACTTCTGCACTTTCTTCCTGGTAGATTTTAGAGTCTTTGTATTATTTATTTTATTATTAGTCTATGTTGAAGTAGATAGCTCTTGTACATGTCTGGCCAAGTCTTGGGATAGTGAAAGACATTTGTAATAAGTTTTTGAAAAAGTTTATTTATTAGTATTTAATTTACTTTGTATTTCCTTAAAAATAGAAGTCTTTCGCATATTTTTTGTCGGGTAATAAGGTTTCTCCTAGCTATTTAGAATAGCATAGGTGCCCGCATGGTCTGTTAGTCTGGGTCGTGACACTTGGCCTACTGGATGGTCCAATCTGATAACATATGTTGAAAAATATAGACAGGAGACAAAAGTTTCCATTGTGTATTGGTCTAAACCTCTAATCAATATGGTTAAGTTGAACTCTGATAGTAGTGCCCTTACTAAACCTAGAAAGATTTGAGTAGGGGGTTTATTAGATATCACAATGGTGATCTCATTTATTCTTATGCTACACCCTTAGGGCAGGGAACCAACACCCACGCAAAAATAGAGGTTGCTATATAGGGTCTTTCTTGGTGCCTGAGGAATGATATACAACAGGTTATACTAGAAGTGGACTTTGAGCTCCTAGTTAGATGGATAAGGGAGCAAATACCAACCCCATGGTATCTATAAACTCTTGTTGAGTCTTTTCTTGAGCTCATATCACAGTTCCATCTGTGTATTTGCAGATGTGTTTACAGGGAAGCCAACTTTGTAGCAGATGCTTTATCTAAAGTTAGTCAACAATAAGAACATCCTCTACACTAATTCCATTGCTGCCAACTTTCCTCAGAAGTAGCAGTTATTTCCAGCTAGATAAGATGGGCATGATAAATTTTAGGAGGAGGAAATTGAGAAAGCTTTATGAACCACCTTAAAGCATAGAGGGACTGGAGAGCAAGCTCTCATATCATAGTAAAAATAGACAAAATTCTTTGTATACTTTTATTCATTATTCTTGTTTTACAATTTCACCTGTTGTCACAGAAGTTGAGGTCAGTTTTATGCCCCCCTCTATGTACAGTTTCACTTGTGATTAATGATAAAGCCTGGGGGTGATGCTCATCCCCTAAAATTTTTACTATAAAAAAATCTTACATAAACTATACACATCCCATCTACTCTCTTAAGCACCCATAGTCATCAACTTCCCTCTTATCTCAAAAGGATTGGCCAAAGTCAAGCTACCTTACTTAATTCTAGTCGATCCTCCACACCCCTCTTCTTTATTCCCTTTTTTATTTCCAAGTCCATCACCAGAAGCTTATATTAGGTCAAAAGATTCTCACTAGGTATGACCATATACAATTTACATAGCATTTTATCACCCTTCCTAATGATCAAAAAGTCTATGTGAGTCTTGGCCACCAAACTATAGAAGGAAATAAGGTGCTCCTCCTTCTATTAGATGCTCAAGTTTGCTACTACCAACCCAAAGGTCCTAGTGAAATCCATAAGTGAGGCTCATCCTTTATTCCTTTTCTTAAAACAAAACATCCATGAACATCATCATAGCCTCTTAATAATGACTTGATAATCCGTTCAATATCCTACACGACTAGAGAGAAAAACTCCTATTTTTCTCTAGAATCTGAACAGCAGGATGGAATATTTTTCAAATAGGACTTAGCATGGACAGTGCTAGATCTAGGTGGAAGATTTCATCAACATGGTTTAGACAAAGAACCTAACTTCTCGTTATCTGAAGAATATATATTAAAAAGGAAAATTTTCTTGAGTACTTGCCCGTTGGGATCTTTCATAAAATGGGTGGGATCACTAGATACTATTAGCAACTTGGTTGTACATGAGTGGGGAGTAGTAGATGGTCTAAATATTACAAGCTTAATGACACATAAGTCTTATTCCAATTTTCTAGTGAGGAGAAGGATGATGAAAATTTTCCTAGAGAAAAGAGGTAGTTTGTGTATGTAATGATCCTCCAGGTTATTCTTTGTATTTACTCTCATTTTGGAAATTTAGGGATTTCCTATAGGTTCCCCAATTTATTTATGACTTTTTGGAACTGACAGTACGGCTATCAGGTAGTTTGTTTCATTTTTAGAGCCAATTTCTTATTTTAAAGCCTTCACGAGTTCAAATTGGCTACCGGACAAAGGCTTCAGGTAAACAACCTCATATGCTAATTCTGATAGTTCCAATTGCCTCAAAATATTGATTTTAGGTTAAGTGGACCCTTGGTTCGGGCCCAAGACTCCCAGACTCATTTTGGGCTACTGGCCATAAGTTATGAAAAATGAAAAGTGGGCATAGGACCCACTTTTCATTAAAATGACCTCAGATAAAAATTTTGACTACACCATTGAATCCAAAACATCGAATTTGATATGGTATCATAGTTAAATTGCACATACGAGATTTCAGATAAATCTCGAGGGGTTGGAGGAGACTCAAAAATTCCAAGTCCCCAGTTTGTGCCTGATATCTAGTGTGAACTCTAAAATGGCCCTTTGACAGCTTTATTGGAGGGTACTTTAGTGGTTCTATATCAGCCAATAGGTACCAATTAGCGGTACCTGGGCGCTTTAGTTGCTAGCGCTAAAGAAGCCAAAGGTTTGCTTTAGTGGCTTCCATGTCAATAGGGGACCGCTTTAGCGCCAACTGTTAAAGTGGTGTAGTACCCGTTTTAGCAGCATTTGAGTGCCTGAGAAGGGTATAAATACCCCCACTTAGCCTAATTTTCACTATTCTTCTCCCATTCTCAAGAGAGTAAAATCCTGAATAGTGTGGAAACTTGGGAGAAATATTTGTGGGTGATCTTAGAGCCTGGGTAAAGTTTATTAATGTGATTCTTCATTGAATTTGTAATAAGATTTCATTATTTTCATGATATATTCTCCATTCATATGTAAAATCCCTAGAATCTTGGTAGCTTGAATATAACACCATTATAGCTCAAAATTCACCCATTTTTTAGCATAAATATTCCTTAAACATAATGGGACATTGCGTTTGTTTCAAAAGTGTGATTCCATAAATGGGATTCATATGGGGTTTTTACATAATTTTGGACCTGAAGAACAATAGTGAAATATGGGTATCATTGTTCTCATTTTGACGAGTAGATTATTATTTTTATAATGTGGAACCTTATGAAAGCTTCTAACAAAGGGAAATCGATGATCTCGCAGATTCTTCAAGATTTTTTTGGTGTCCAGGTAGGCTATGTTTACCTTCTTCATAGATTGAGTTATCTCATTGTATGATTATGATATTATGCTATATATGGGGTGGGATTTAGGTGTTTCAAATATGAGTGAGAATATTTGGATTAGTTGAATCGTGTAGGCTATCTTGAAATCATAAATTAGGAGTAATTAGCTTAGTTCTCATGTCTTAGGTGAATTTGACATTGTGGACCATGTTTAGAATGGAAATAACTTAGTTACTCAATCTAGGTGAAATTGCCTTAGTCATTCATGTTTATAGTGAAATTGGCCTTAGTTGCTTAATTTAAGGGAAATTGCCTTAGATGCAGTTATTTTAGTTGAGATTGACTTAGTTGTTTGTGTGTGGAAAAAAATACTACATTAGAGCTATTTTTGACTTATTCAATAACCATAAATGAACTTAGAAACCATAGCCTAGTCCAGGGTAAAAATTTCCTAAATTAGATTTCAGGGATTAGAAGTGGGCCCCTTCGGCCCACCTTAGACCAAGAATTTTGATAACCTTGTAGATTTATTTGAGCATGTTATTCCCTTATTAATGTGTAGTTTGGGACTTTAGGAGATTAAATATATTTATTGAGTATGTTAGTTGGATATTGAAAGATTGATCAAATTTTGGGTATTGCTAATGATATTGCTTATATACATGATCAATGATTAATGACTTATAGATATAACTAATGTTATAGATCATATATATATATATATATATATATACCTATTGATATGGCTTTCCAATATGATTAACAATATGGCCTATCGATATGCTTAATGATATAGATATTGATATGATTAATGATATGGCTTATAACATAATTGATGGCTTATAGATATGATATGTCTTATAGATATTATTAATGACTTATAGATATGATTATTGAAATAATGAGTATTAACATGGCCTATGGGCATAGTTATTGGCATAACTTACTAGGTGTGATATTGGTATAGTCTATTGGGTTAGTTTATCGATATTGCTTACTGATATAGTTCATTGATACAACTTATAAGTATGAGTTCTGATTTGTGTTTGACAGTTGATGATGATCTTGATAATATGAGTTTTTGCTCAAGCTTTTTAAATAATGATAATGATACTATTGAGTTCTAGTTCTAGTCTGACACTAACAGTTATGAATAGATGATATAGTTTAGATGGATTCTTGGTTATGGCATGATAATTTGGTAATTTTTGGCTATTCAATTTCTTAGTTTCCTTGATTGTACCCCTAAAGCTTATGGGAGCCTGTGCTGGGTTATTTACTTTTTGTAACGTCCCGAGTCTATACCCCGGACGCTACACGATGCTTATAATCCTTAAGGACCACAAGCTAACCCATGACTGGTACCTTCCACAATAACTGAATAATAATATGGTAATTATGTGGAAAGTAGGAAAAAACTAGCCATAAGGTCCAATAATGTAAATAATACTAGATATGGTATCACAATACCACAAAACTAAACATCAATACTGAAAACTGAACAACTATTTGAAAATACTCTAGTCTGTAAAGCCTCTAAACTATCTGAACTGTGGAGTTGATGGGATAAGTCCCCCACTAACTCCGACTACTAAAAATAAACTGAAATTCTAAAATGAATAATTACGTCCTCAAACCATGAGGATTCACCACTAACTCTGTATGCTGAGAATCAAAACTGCTAAGGGTGCTCGGGAGCCCATGCGTTTGAACCTATGATATAAGACATCATAGCGCAAAAGAAAGATATGTGTCAGTACTTTGAATTTACTGGTATGCTTGGTGAGGTAGGGTAAAATGCATGGGTTCATATGCATGAACAATACTAAATGAATATCATGAGTATGACTGAATGAGACTATATGCATGAATATGGAAACTATACTTAGATCGTAATAACACTGAATACTGAATCTGAATACTGATTAATTGATATCTGAGTATACTGATACTGAATTTCTGGTAACTGAATAACTGTATCTAATAGTCTTAATTATGTGGAACTATACTAAATCCGGTACTTAGCTGAGTGACAGTGTCAGACAGTGTAGAATCTGTGAAACTGAACTGAGTTCCATACTGATACTGAATCTGAAATTGATACTGTGAGTAGTAATTATTTAACTGACATGCCCCTTCTCTAACTAATTTGGGGTCTAACCTGTAACCCCACTAGAAAGGTGTCAATACCGTGCCACGGGTAAGGACATGTGCTCAGTCACCCTCATCTTGTAGGTTCTCTGAACGAGAAGGGTGGTACCCTCAACTGGAAGGTAGATCACCTCACCGACCCTCAACTAGCAGGTTGATGTCTCAACCTACGCTGGCTACGTAGTTATGGAACGCAATGATTTCTTCTAAGGATTTCACCCTCTATTGGCAGGTGAGTCCCAATCCTTAGGTTCACTCGGTGCTGAATTTTACTCCCAACTAAATAAACACTAGATTCAATTCTAAATTGTACTAGGCTAGTCTGAAGTATTACTGATTGTAATATAAAACTGAATTGAACTGATTTTACTAAACTGAGCTGGGCTAATTTTGAGTTCACTGAGTTTTCCTAATTTTTGTAACTGACTGAATTCTACTAATCGAGACATGACTGATTCTACTCTGTGACTGACCATGGCTCTAGACAAGCAGCTAAATTGTTGGGTATTAAATACCCCCAAGACTCCATAGCATAAACTTTAAAGGCATGGCATAATCTTGAGACATGGTAACTAACTACTTAGTCATCATTCATTCATTTGGGTATTCAATCAAACACTTGCATACATGCTAACATGATATAATTTCACTATTCAACTCACATGGACAATTCATCAAACACTTGTGGGGCACAATATAAGCGCATAATACTAAAACAATAGGTAGGCTTCATGATTCAATTCCAATTACATAATTCCAAGAGTTTCAGTATGAATTCACATAATAAAGCACACATATCAATTAACTCTACATGAATCTTGTAATAAATCATGAATACACTTTCATTCAAATCATGAAATCACTCTACACGAACTTTAAAAGAGTTTCTTGGAATCCAAGGGTGGAAGGATCCCTTGGATGAACACTACACATACCTTAGTTGGTGAATACTGAAAAAATTAATGGTGGAATCTTTATCCTTGAATTTGAATTTAATTCACCTAGGGATTTTGTTCTTGAGTAATTTCTTAAAGAGTGAATATAACTTGCTAAAAGAGGGATAAATTTCATGTTATAGGGGCTGAAGGGTATGGAAAAAAGACTTAATTAACCCTGAGGATGCGGATTTTTAAATGACTATAAACAGAACCATCGACGCGCAGGCCGACATGCTGCATCATTGGCATTGATGTGATAGCCAATGCGCCGCATCGAGTCCGCATCGGTTCACTAGAATTTCACTGGAATTAGAAGCTGGGAGCTGGGGAAAATATTTATCAATGTGATAGTCGATGTGACGCATTAAGATCGCATTGATTTACTGGTTTAGGATTCCAAAGGTGATTAAAACGAAGTCCGAAAAATCTGAAACTTATCCGGAAACACTTATTAACATTCCTGATCATGAATTAACTCAAATATCAACATTTAATTGATGTAAAGGTTGCAAAATAATATTTCTAACTCTTAAAGGCTAAAATAACACTAATTTTTAATACTTAGCTAGAATTTTCTAAGTCTAGGATCCCCTTAACAAGCTTAAAGGACTGAATTAAGCTTAGAATTTTATGGGGTCTTACATTATCTCCCCTTAGGAACATTCATCCTTGAATAAGACTAACTAAGCTGAGAATACTGGTAGATTGAACTTACTTACTGAACATGAATATTTGAGACATAATTATCTAACTGTCATTACTGACATACTAAATTTCATACTGAACATGCAAATCTGATGCATGAATACATGACTGAACTACCTCGTGAACATATGACTGAATATGCAATGTAATTAGTAGCATGTCTGTCATGTAAAATCTAAGCATGAAACTGAATAAGCTTAAGAAAAACTATTACCTTGAGCGGAATCTAAGTTTGTGAAGAAGAGGTGAGGATACTTGGTCTGCATTTCTGCTTCTGCTTCCCAAGTATCTCTCTCAACGAACTTATTCTACCAAAGAACTTTTACTAGAGGGAATTCTTTGTTCCTCAGTCTGCTAATTTGATAATCAATGATTTTGACTTGAATCTCTTTGTAAGAGAGGCTGTTCTGAAAATCTATGCCCTCTATGGGGATAGCGGCTGATGGGTCACCTATACATTTCCTTAGAAAGGAGACATGACACACCGAATAGATTGAAGATAGATCTAAAGGTAACTCAAGCTCGTAAGCTACCTTTCTGAAATGACTGAGAATTTGGTAAGGACCAGCATATCGGGGAATAAGTTTCCCTTTTTTGCCAAACCGTTTCACTCCTTTCATAGGAGATATTTTCAAGTACACATAGTCACCAATATCAAACTTGAAATCCTTTCTATGCACATCCGTATACTATTTCTGTCGGTTCTGAGCTGTCTTATGTCTTTCCCTAATCAACAAAACTTTATCTAAGGTATCAAATACCAAGTCAGGCCCTACCACTGCACCCTCACCCACTTTAGAGCAACCAAAGGAAGATCTACACCTTCTCCCATAAAGTACCTCAAACGGAGCTATCTGAATACTGGAATGATAGTTTTTTTTGTATGCGAACTCAATCAAAGGAAAGTGGTCATCCCAACTACCTTTAAAGTCTATTGCACACGCTCACAGCATATCCTCTAAAGTCTGAATGGTTTTTTCTGCTTGGCCATCTTTCTGAGGGTGAAAGGTTGTACTGAGGTATATTCTGGTACCAAGACACTTTTGGAATACTTTCCAGAAATAAAAGGTGAATTAGGTACCTATATCTGAGATGATGGACAATGGAACACTGTGAAATCTGACCAACTCCCTGATATAGAGTATGGCATAATCCTCGGTTAAGTAAGTGGCATGGACTGGTAGGAAATAAGCTAATTTGGTCATCCTGTCTACAATGACCCAAACTGAATCATGCTGGCGACGAGTGCGAGGCTAACCTATCACAAAGTCCATGTTTACTTCTTCCCATTTACAGGTGGGAATGCTGAACTCCTGTATGGACTCACTAGGTTTTTTTATACTCAATCTTAACCTGTAGACATGTTGAGCACTTATCCACAAACTCTGCAATATCTCTCTTCATCCTACTCCATCAATATATCTCCAACAAATCACGATACATCTTAGTGACCCCTATATGAATAAAGTAGCATGCACTATGCACTTCTACAAGGATTTACTGCCTCAAGTCTTCTACGCCTGGCATACATAGTTAACCCTGACAACGCAAAATACCATATTCTTCTTTGGAGAAAACCTCTACCTTCTAATCTCTATCTGATTTTTTTAACTTTACCAGACTGATATCCCTATCCTACTTTTCCTTTACTTCTAAAACTAGGGATGACTTTGAACTACTTTGCCTTCTGCTGAATCAACTAAGTAGACACTTAGTCAGGATAGTTGATGAACTTCATAAGCTAACAGCTTCTTACTGTGTTCGACATGAGAAATACTACCCATAGGCATTCTACTAAGAGCGTCGGCCACTACATTAGCCTTGCCCGGATGATACAAAACACTTATGTCGTAGTCTTTCAATAACTACAACCTTCTTCTCTGATAGAGGTGTAGTTCTTTTTGAGAGAATATATACTACAAGATCTTAGGGTCAATGAACACATCCATATCCATACCATACAAATAGTGCCTCCAAATTTTTAAGGCAAACACTACTACTGCTAACTCAAGATCATGAGTAGGCTAACTCGTCTTATGGGGTTTAAGTTGTCTAGAGGCATAGGCTATGACCTTAACTCTCTGCATCATAACACACTCCAAGACAACTCTGGAGGCATCACAATACACAACAAAGCCATCTAAACTATCTGGTAAGGTTAAAACTAAAGTTATAGTGATTTGAGTCTTCAACTCCTGAAAACTCTTTTCACAAGAATCTAACCACAGGAATTTAACTTTCTTCTGAGTCATTTTGGATATAGGGGATGCAATATATGAAAATCCCTTAACAAACCTTCGATAATAGCTAGCCAAGTCTAAGAAACTCCTGATATCTGAAGGAGGGATGGGTCTGGCTACCATTATCGAAAACTATATGGCTAGGAAAAGCTATTGATCTTAGCCAATATTTGCACTTACTAAATTTAGCAACTAATTGATTATTTCTGAGATTCTATAATACTATTCTAAGATGGTTTGCATGGTCGTGTTCATTATGGGAGTAGACAATAATGTCATCTATAAAGACTATGACGAACATGTCTAAGTACTACTTGAACACACATTTCATCAAGTCCATGAAAGATGTTAGGGCATTGGTAAGACCAAATGAAATGACTAAGAATTTGAAGTGACCATACCAAGTTCTAAAAGCTATTTTTGGGATGCCACACTCCCTGTCTCTGAGCTGGTGATAGCCTGATTTGAGGTCTATCTAAGAAAAGTAATTGGCACCCTGAAGTTGGTCAAACAAGTCATCGATTCTAGGAAGTGTATACTTGTTCTTAATCGTGACTTTATTTAACTGATAGTAGTTAATACACATTTTTTGGGAACCGTATTTCTTGCTCATGAATAAAGTTGGTGCACCTCACGAGTACATACTGGGTCTAATGAATCCCTTATCTAGGAGATCCTTTAATTGTTTTTTAATTCTTTTAGTTCTGCAGGTTCCATTCTATATGGAAGGATAGATATGGGTTGAGTATCTGCAAGAAGGTCTATTCCAAAGCAAATTTTCCTTTTCAGGAGAAATCCTGGGACGATCTTTGGGAAACACATCTGGGAATTCCCATGCTACTAACACAGATTCAAGAGTAGGGGTTTCTGACCTAGAGTTCTAGACTCGAACGAAAAGGTAGATAGATCCCTTAGATATCATCTTCCTTGCCCAAAGGTAAGAAATAAGTTGACCCCTTATTGCTGAAGTACTACCTCTCCACTCTAGGACGGGTTCATTCAAAAACTAAAACTAGACAATTTTGTTTCTGCAGTTGATTTTGGGAGGAACTAAGAATGATTCCCACACTCTGACTTAGGCTAAGATAAGTTGAAACTACCTTTTTTCGCTCTCTTGCTCTCCCTCTCCTTCTTTTTTTCTTAGACTTCTCTATCTGCTGAGCATAGACCATGATTTTGGATTTGTCCATCTCCTTAATGGGCATTGTGTTCCTACACTCCTTGACCATGCTTCTAGACATCTCTAACACAAACTTACTCATTTGGGATCTGCTGTCTGCCACCACATGAGGAGCATATCTACCTAATTGATTAAACTTGAGAGAATACTCTTTCACTATCATATTTGTCTACTTCAGATTGATAAATTCTAGAACTTTTGCTTCCCTCAACTCCACTGGTAAGAACCTATCCATAAAAGTAGTGGAAAACTCTTCCCACTCTATAGACCCTTCATCTACGACCCTTTTATGCTTTCCACTATTTAAACCATGAGGGTGCCACATCCTACAACTGATATGTGGCCAACTCAGCACTCTCAACAGTGGTCACCCCCATAATATCAATAACCTTCTGTACCTGATCAATAAATTCTTGAGGGTTCTCATCTAAATTAGACCTGATAAACGATGAAGGGTTCATTTAGGTAAAGTCCCGAATCTTGGTAGCGGTAGTATTGTCAACTGGGTTAGCTGGAATGGTACCTGGGAATTCATTTTGGGATACCATAAAATGAGCTAAGGTGGTGAATATTACTCTAAACTCAGCATGGGAGACGTGTTCGTCTAGTAGATCTAGCTGGATGGGCTGGGGTTCTGGTTGGTCTCCTGTTCCTCTTTCCTTAGTTCTCTTCAGAGGCAAATTTCTGTGAACAAAAGAGAAAGGATTAGACTGAGAGTTTAACTGGAGCTCATGCTCACTCATATGACATGAATACTAAAAGAAGGGAAACAATTCCTAAAATACTCATAGCCTCCTGTCCATAAGTGTGGCGAGCAACACACCCATACACAAAAATCTACTAGATGTAGCTTTTAGACTTCCTAGGACTCTGTTGATCCTTAGGCTCTGATACAAAGTTTGTAACGCCCCGAGTTTGTACCCCGGATGCTACACGGTGCTCATAATCTTGAAGGACCACAAGTTAACCCATGACTAGTACCTGCTGTAATAACTAAATAATAATATGGTAATTATGTATAAAGTAGGCAAAAAATTAGCCATAAGGTCCAACACTGTAAATAATATAGGATATGGTATCACAATACCAAAAAAACTGAACATCAATACTGAAAATGGAACAACGGTTTGAGTTTGCAGGGAAGAGGTAAGCATACTTAGTCCGCATATCTACTTTTTCTTCCTAAGTAGCTCCCTCAACAGGATGATTCATCCAAAGAACTTTTACAAGAGGGACTTCTTTGTTCCTCAATCTACAAATCTGATAATCAAAGATTTTGATAGGAATTTCTTTGTAATAGAGGTTGTTCTGAACATCTATGCCCTCTATGGGGAGTATGGCTGATGGGTCACCTATGCATTTCTTTAGTAAGGAGACATGAAACACCAAATGGACAAGATAGATATGAGGGTAAATCTTGCTCATAAGCTACCTTTTTTAAATGGCTGAGAATTCAGTAAGGACCGATATATAGGGGACTAATTTTTCCCTTCTTACCAAACCACTTCACTTCTTTCATAGAAAAGATTTTCAAGTACGCATAGTCACCAATCTCCAACTCGAGATCTTTTCTACACACATTTGCATATGATTTCAGTCGGCTCTGTGCTTTCTTAAGTCTTTCCTTGATCAACCGGACTTTCTCTAAGGTATCAAATACCAAGCCAGGCCTTACCACTATGGTCTCACCCACTTCAAATCAACCAATAGGAGATCTAAACCTCCTCTCATAAAGTGCCTCAAGCAAAGCCATCTGAATACTAGAATAATAGCTGTTGTTGTATGCAAAGTCAATCAAAGAAAAGTGGTCATCCCAACTACCTTTAAAGTCTATTGCACACGCTCATAGCATATCTTCAAGAGTCTCAATGGTCCTTTCTTCTTGGCCATCTATCTAAGGTGAAAGGTTATACTGAGGTGAATTCAGGTACCAAGACCCTTTTGGAATGCTTTCTAGAAATAAAAGGTGAACTGGGTACCTTTATCTGAGATGATGGACAATGAACATTATGCAATCTGGTCAACTCCCTGATATAGAGTTTAGTGTAATCCTTGTCTGAGTAAGAGTTATTGACTAGTAGGAAATGAGTTGATTTAGTCATCCTATCTATAATGACCCAAACTAAATCATGCTGACGATGAGTGCAAGGCAAACCTATCACAAAGTCCATGTTTACTTCTTCCTATTTCTAGGTGGGAATGTTGAACTCCTGCATAGACCCACTAGGTTTCTAATGCTTAATATTAACCTGGTGACATATTACGCACTTAGCCACAAACTCTGCAATATTTCTCTTCATCCCACTCCACCAATAGATCTCCTGCAAATCACAGTACATCTTAGTGACCCCTGGATGAATAAACTAGCATGCACCATGCGCTTCTGCAAGGATTTGCTACCTCAAGTCATCTACGCATATGGAAAAAACCATATCCCCCTTGGGAGAAAACCTCTACCATCTTATCTCTGACTGATTCTTTCAACTTGTCTAGACTAGGATCCCTATCCTACTCTTCCTTAACTTTAGAAACTAGGGATTATTCTGAATTACTCTGCACCCATACACTACCTTCTGTTCAATCAACAAAGTGGACACCAAGTCGAGATAGTTGATGAACTTCCTGAGCTAATATCTTCATACTGTCCTCAACATAAGTAATACTACCCATAGACATTCCACTATGAGCGTCGGCCACTACATTGGCCTTGCTCGGATAATACAAGACAATCATATCATAGTCTTTAAACAACTCCAAACACATTCTTCGAAGGAGGTTTAGGTCATTCTAAGAGAATACATACTACAGGCTCTTATGGTCAGTGAACTCATCTACATGCATACCATACAAATAGTGCCTCCAAATCTGTAAGGCAAACACTACTGCTGCTAACTCAAGATCATGAATAGGGTAATTCTTCTCATGTAGTTTAAGCTGTCTAGAGGCATAAGCTATGACCTTACCTCTCTATATCAAAACACACCTTAATCCAACTCTAAAGGCATCACAATACACAACAAAGCCATCTGAACCATCTGGTAGGGTTAAATTTAGAGTTGTAGTTAGTTGAGTCTTCAACTCCTGAAAACTTTTTTCACGAGAATCTAACCACTGGAATTTAACTTTCTTTTGAGTCAGTCAGGATATAGGGGATGCAATAGATGAAAATCCCTCAACAAACCTTCGGTAATAGCCGTCCAAGCTTAAGAAACTCCTAATATCTAAAAGAGAGATGGGTCTGGGATAGTTTCTTACTGCTTCAGTCTTATGGGAATCAATCCTAATACCATCTCCAGAAACTATATTCCCAAGGAAAGTTACTGAACTTGGCCAAAATTTACACTTACTAAATTTGGTGAATAATTGTTAATTTCTGAGAGTCTGTAATACTATTCTGAGATGGTTTGCATGGTTGGGTTCACTGCGAGAGTAGACAAGAATGTCATCTATGAAGACTATGATGAACATATCCAAGTACTTCTTGAGCACATGGTTCATCAAGTCCATAAAAGTTGCTGGGGCATTGGTAAGACTAAAGGTCATAACTAAGAATTTGAAGTGACCATACCGATTCTAAAAGCTATTTTTGGGATGTCACACTCCTTAACTCTGAGCTGGTGATAGCCTGATCTATGGTCTATTTTAGAGAAGTAACTAGCACCTTGAAGTTGGTCAAAAAAGTCATCGATTTTGGGAAGTGGATACTTGTTCTTGACTATGACTTTATTTAACTGATGGTAGTTAATACACATTCTGAGGGAACCATCTTTATTATGTAAGAATAAAACTGGTGCACCTCACGGGGTCATACTGGGTCTAATGAATCCCTTATCTAGGAGATCATTTAATTGTTCTTTTAATTCTCTAAGTTCTGTAGGTGCCATTATATATGGAGGGATAAATATGGGTTGATAATCTAGAAGAAGGTCTATTTTAAAGTCAATTTCAATTTTGAGAGAAATCCCGGGAAGATCTTCGAGAAACACATCTGAGGATTCACATGCTACTGACACTGATTGAAAAGTAGGGGCTACTAAACTAGAGTCTTGGACTCGAACGAGATGCCAGACACACCACTTAGATATCATCTTTCTTGTTTGAAGGTAAGAAACAAGCTGACCCCTAAGTGTTGATGTACTACCCCTTCACTCTAGGATGGGTTCATTCAAAAACTAAAACTGGACAATTCTATTTCTACAATCAACTGAGCCATAGCAGGAATAAAGTCAATCCATTCCAAGAATGACATCAAAATCAGTGATCTATAATTCGACTAAGTCTACTAAAGTGAATTTTTGAGATACCATAACCGGACAGTTCTAGTATACCCACCGGGATATGATAGATTTATCCACTAGGGTAGAGACTGATAAAGGATCTGCTATGATTTCAGGACAGACTCTAAAATTGATAGTTATATAAGGAGTAACAAAGGACAAGGAAGCTCCTGGATCTAGCGAAGTGTAAACATGCAAATGATAAACTTGTAATGTACTAGTGACCACATCAAGAGAACTCACCTGATCCTATCAGTACTGAAGAGCATGGAGTCTATTTTGGCGTTGCCCACTGGTGGCACCGGAAGAAGTACCCTACTGATTCAAACCACCAGATTGAGCTGGGGGACGGTTATACTACCTTGAGAACCTGACTGGGGAAAATCTCTAACTATGTGACTTAGGTTTGCATACCCAAAATACACATCACTGCCTACTCTACAGATACCCTGGTGGTTTTTTCCATACTTCTAACAAAAGGGATTGGTTCGGGCACTGCTAATACTGCCCTGGTGTTTAGGGCCTAATGCCTTATCCCTGTTGTCATCTCAAAATTTTGGCACAGGAACACTGGCTGAGGATGGAGCTGAGATTGGAGATTTTGGGTAGAACTGAGAGTGATTCCAACCCTCTGACGTAGGCTGAGCGAAGTTGAAACTACCTATTCTCGCTCTCTTGCTCTCTCTCTCTCTCTCTCTTTCTCTTTATTCTTGGCCTCCTCTATCTGTTAAGAATGGACCATGAGCTTGGATATGTCTATCTCCTCAATAATCATTATGGTCCTACACTTCTTGACCATATTTCTAGACACCCAAACACTAACTTACTCATTCGGGATCTGCTGTCTGCCCTACATGAGGAGCATATCTAGCTATATTAGTAAACTTGAGAGAATACTCTTTCACTGCTATATTTCTTTGCTTCAAATTATTAAATTACAGAATCTTCACTTCTCTCAACTTTAGTTGGAAGAACCTATCCAAAAAAGAAGTGGCAAACTCTTCCCACTCTATGGATCCTACATCTATGGCCCTTTCTACTTTCTACTATTTAAACCATGAGTGTACCATACCCTTTAACTTATATTTAACTAACTCAGCACTCTCAATTGTGGTCACCCCCATAATATCAGTAACCTTCTGCACCTGATCAAGAAATTCCTAAGGGTCCTCATTTGACTTAGATCTAGTAAATGATGGAGAGTTCATTCGGGTAAAGTCCCAAATCTTGGCAGCGACAGTATTGTCCATTGGGTTAGCCAAAATGGCAGCTAGGCATTTATTCTGGGCTGCCACAAAATGAGCTATGGTGGTGAATATTTCTCTAAACTCAATGTGCGAGACGTGTTCATCTAGTGGATCTTGCTGGATGGACTGGGTTTTGGCTGGTCTCATAATCCTCTTCCCTTAGTCCTCTTTGGATGTATATTTCTTTAAATGGAAGAGAAAGAATTAGACTGAGAGGTTAACTGGAGATCATACTCACTCGCACAACATGAATACTGAAAGAAAGAAAATTTTTCCTAAAATATCTAATATCCTCCTGTCCATAAATGTGGCGTGCAAAACACCCATGCACAAGACACTACTATATGTGTCTTTCAGGATTCCTAGGGCTCTGTTGAACCTTAGGCTCTGATACAAAGTTCATAATGCATCGAGTCTATACCTTGGATGCTACATGGTGCTCTTAATCCTAAAGGACCACAAGTTAACCCATGACTGGTACATGCTACAATAACTGAATAACAATATGGTAATTATATAGAAAGTAGGCGAAAAACTGGTCATAAGGTTCAATACTATAAATAATACTGGATATGGTATCACAGTAACAAAAAATAATAAATATCAATACTGAAAACTGAATAACTATTTGAAAATACTCTACTCTAAAAAGCCTCTAAACTATCTGAACTATGGAGTTGATGGGACAAGTCTCCAACTAACTCTGACTACTGAAAACAAACTGAAATGCTGAAATAAAGAATTACATCCTCAAACTATAAGGACTCACCACTTACTCTATATGCTGAGAATCTAAACTGGTAAGGGTTCTCAGGAGCCCGTGCATCTGAACCTATAATATAAGACATTATAGCACGAAAGAAAGGTATGCATCAGTACTTTGAATGTGTTGGTATGCTTAGTGAGATAGTCTAAAATACATGGGTTCATATGCATGAACAATACTAACTGAATATCATGAGTATGACTGAATAAGAGTATATGCATGAATATGGAAACTGTACTGAGATCATAATAACACTAAATACTGAATCTGAATACTGATTAACTAATATCTGAGTATACTGATACTTAATTAATGGTATTTGAATGACTGTATTTAACTTTCTTTATTCTGTGGAACTATACTAAATCCCATACTAAGCTGAGTGACTGTGTCTGATAGTCCTAAATCTGCGAAACTGAATTGAGTTCCATACTGAGACTGAATCTAAAACTGAGACTGTGGGAAGTAATTATCTAACTGACATGCCCCTTCACTAACATATTTGGGGTCCAACCAGTAACCCCAGTTGGAAGGCTGTTAATACCATACCATGAGTAAGGACAATTGCTCGATCACTCTCATCTAGCAGGTGCTCTAAATGAGAATCGTGGTATCCTCAACTGGCAGGTAGATCACGTCATCAACCCTTAACTGGAAATTTGATGTCTTAACCTACGCTAGCTATGTAGTTCTGGAATACAAGGACTGCTTCTAAGGATTTCACCCTCTACTGGTAGGTGAGTCCTTATCCTTGGGTTCACTCAGTGTTGAATCCTACTCCCAACTAAATAGACACTGGACTGAATTCTAAACTATACTAGGCTATACTGAACTATTACTGATCATACTGTATAAATGAACTAAACTAATTTACAGAACTGAGCTGGACTAATTTTGAGTTCACTGAGTTTTCATAAGTTTTGTAACTAACTAAATTCTAATGATCGAGGCATGACTGATTCTACTCTATGACTAACCATGGCTCTAGACAATAGCTAAATTATCAGGTATTAAATACCCCCAAGACTTGATAGCTTAAACTTAAAAGATATTGCATAATCTTGAGACATGGTAACTAACTACTTAGTCATCATTCATTCATTTGGGCATTCAAGGAAACACTTGCATACATGCTAACATGATATAATTTCACTATTCAACTCACATGGATAATTCATCAAACACTTATGGGGTACAATACATGCACATAGTACTAAAACAACATATAGGCATCATGATTCGATTCCAATTACACAATTTCAAGAGTTTCAACATGAATTCACATGATAAAGCACACATATTAATTAACTCTCATGAATCTTGTAATAAATCATGAATACACTTTAACTCAAATCATGAAATCACTCTACATGAACTTTAAAAGAGTTTCTTGGACTACAAGAGTAGAAGGAACCTTTGGATGAATACTTCACATACCTTAGTTGGTGAATTCTGGAAAATTAATGGTGGAATCTTAATCCTTGAATTTGTATTTAATTCATCTAGGGTTTTTGTTCTTGAGCAATTTATGAAAGAATGAATATAACTTGCTAAAAGAGGGCTAAATTTTGTGTTATAGGGGATGAAGGGCGTGGGAAAAAGACTTAATTTGCACTGAGGATGAGGATTTTTAAATGACTATAAGCTGAACCATCGACATGTAGGATGATGTAACATGTTATTGGTATAGGTGTGATAGCCAACATGTCGCATTGAATCTGCATCGGTCATTGGAATTAGACGTTGGGAGCTGGAAAAAACATTTATCAATGCGATAGTCGATGTGATGCATCAAGATTACATTGATTCACTAGTTCAGGATTCCAAAGTTTCTTTAAATGAAGTCTAAAAAATTTAAAACTTGTTCGGGAAAACTTATTGGCATTGCTGATCATGAATTAACTCAAATATCAATATTTAATGGATGTAAAGGTAACAAAATAAGTTCTACAACTTTTAAAGGCTAAAATAACACAAATTCTTAATACTTAGCTGAATTTGTTAAGTTTGTTACCCCTTAACATGCTTAAAGGACTGAATTAAGCTAAGAAAATTGCGGGGTCATACACTTTTCCACGCTTATTGGATTATGGGGGGCAATCTTGTTGTTATATTGGTGTTATCTTTATGTTACTATCTCATGTGCATTCATTTATTTATGTACATCGGTGTCTGAGCTTATTTCTAGGTTTTCCCTATTCGCTTTAACTTAGCTTATTCTATCTTTTATCTTATTATATTTAATCATGATTTAGCTCAGTCAGCCGGTGATTCCTAATGATTACTTGTGGTTTTGGTACTCATACTAAACTTTTGTATCTTTTTGGTACAGATCTAAGTACTAGTTGTCGTTGCTAATTCGACAATTGTGTAAAGTTGATTTCAGAGATTGGATGAGCTCTAAGATTCTGAGTAACTCTTTTTCCTTCTATTTATCTATGTCTATTCTTTTATCTTTGAGATATGTTGTATTTGACTATTAAGTACTCATAGTTCATTTGTAATAGCTCTTGTACCGATATTACCAAGTCTTGTAATGGTTGTTGATTTTTTATTTATCTATTAGACCTTTATTACTTTATTATTGCTATTTAGGTCATTAAATTGTTAATTTACTACTTTTAGGACATTTTCCATAAAGTTATCCCATTGCATCTAGCTCCAGGCTATGGTTTGGCTTACCTACTAGCATGATAGATTAGGTGCTATCATGACTCATAAATTGGGTCGTGACAGTGTAATACCCCACAAACTCCTATATAAGTTTCTAACTATTTGTCATATGGATAAAAGAACTAAAGCAATTATTTTAATCATTGATAAGTGTCATGATAATTTAACTTGTGTGTAAGTGCTTTGATGCGATTCATGGTCATAGTAAGCATTTAGAGAAAAGTTGAGTTGAGAGCATTATCATATATTGAGTTTTGATATTCGATCCTTCAAGGGTCAACTTTAAACATGTATAACTTCTATAATATATTGACTTTTAGATCTCAAGGCCCACCAAATGAAAGTTAATTAAGTCTTCTTTCCAACATATCCAATTTTGCCTTAATTCGATACCCGAGCAAAAAGTTATGAGAACTTATGCGAGTGAACAAGTAAGGGTCCACAATTAGAGCCTGGCACTTCCTATGTGCTCCTTGATAAAAGAATGGAACACCCTGTGTGCTCCACGTTAAGAGAGTGCGCCACCCCTAGTCCTAGAGATGCTAAAACTCATATTTTTCTTCAGTTTTTTTAGGAAAAACAAGTCATTTACGTCCTAAATCATCCTATAACTAATACTAAAATGCTTTTCCTCATCCCAAAATACAAATAAAAGATTTCTCTTCTCTCAACCCTCAAGAACACCAAATAAGGGTTCTTCTACAAAATTCAAGCTTCCAAGGCTCAAATTCAAGATTCCTTCAAAGAGAATTTATCAAGTTAAGGTATGTGGGGTTTGAACAGGGATAACTTTCAATCCTTATGCCCAAAAGTTTGTATTTTTACATAAATTTAAAGATTTGATGGCTAGGGTTCATACCCAATTTTTATGTTTTTGTAATTATGGCATTGTCATGTAATTCAAAGTTCAGTGAGCACACGAATTTACCTTTACTCATGTTTTTACTTACATGATTGCTATTATGAGATGAATTTTATTATTTTGACATGATGTTCCATGAGTTGATAAATGTACATGATTTTTAACATGATTCAGTTAGTGTAAAAGTAAGATTATATGATTTTAGCATGATTCTTTCAGTTTACAAGAAGTTCAAAGTTACTATTTCAGATTTAAGATTATTACAGTATGATTCGGATTGCAGTTTTGATCTTATCATCTCAGACATAATATGAAATTCACATAGTTATTCATGATTATGATTTATTAACAAAAACATAATCAATTTTTAGATTTATAAACCCATATGCTTAATTTAAAGTGAATTTCATATATTATGCGCATCAATATATATATATGTGTGTGCATATATAAATATTTGTATTTATTATATATATATATATATATATATTTACGTATATATATATATATATATATTTATGTATATATATTGGGACTAGTATTTAGCACCAAGAGGGGAATGTGGGTTCAGCGCATCCTATTTTCCAAAAACTACGTGACATCATAGGTTTCAGGGGCCTTGCTAGAGAGTGTCTTCTTTCCCCAAGGGACTCAACTTAGTGATCTTTAAAGTTTAGTTTAGGTTCTACACCGATGACAAGGATAAAAAAACTCCTCAACAAGGGTTAGACGTTGGACACCATGCTAGCTCACATAGTTTATGTCAATTGTGAGAATCTTCCACAGAAAAGATAGTTTTAGAAACTAAGTGCAGTGACTCACCCAGTTTATCAGATTATGCTTTGTTAATCATGTTTTATGATATTTCAATTTTAAGTTTATTTCAGTATTTTGGTGAGTCTACGTACACTCAACATGTATGTTATCAATTATGCCATGTATAAATTTTACTTATTGCATTCCGTCCCACATACTCAGTACTTTCCAGAAGTATTGGCCATAAATATGTCTGTGTGGCTACATTGTTTCACAATATAGGTGCCAGTTGTAGCCTACAATATCATGGTCAGGCAGTTTGCATCTTCCAGCTAGCAGGTGATGAGTTTTGTTTATTTGAGTACTCAAGTCAATTGTAGATTCATTATTTTGTTTTTATTCAGTCATATTGATTAGGGGATAACTGGGGGTCATGTCCCAATTACCAATAGTCAGTATTATTAGAGGCTTAATAGACAGTCAACCAGAGTTGATGTATTTAGTTTGGTTTCTTTTTTTATAATTCAGTGATGTAATGTTTTTATAGTATTTTATTGAACAAGTTCAGCTAATGACATCTCTTCTGCTTATTATCTCCAATTTTATGTAATTTGTTGAGTTACTCATGAATTATGCCAGTATCATGGGTTAGCTTGGAATGACTTGTGGTTCTAAGCACCATGTGAAGTCCAAGAGGTAGTCTTGGGGCATTATAGTTTAGCGGTAATTTCCTAAAGCTAGATAGATGTAGGGATAAATATAGGTATGCTAATACTCATCATACTGGTGATATTGCAATCATAAGTATGGTGGGTTTGCCTCTTTACCTTTGGAGTGTTAACCTTTTCAAGAAGATTAGAGAGATATGCGGAGGTTTTATTGATGTTATCTGCAGTATGCATGACATGTCTAGAGTGAAAATTAGGTTGAGGAAAGAGGGGAGGATCCTTGTTTTTGTGAAGGTAGATGCTGGATAAAGTAGCTATAAAATATGGGTGTACTAAGAACTTTAGCCTGATTATTTGACTTTGGATAGAGAGGAAAAGAAGAATCTATCCAGTAGTAATTGAGGAAAAAAAGTGGAAACAAGAGTAGGGTGGTGGGAGAAAGAGGAGTTAGGCAACCAAATGTTATAGAAATAGATGGTGGTAAAGCTGCCCCAAGTGACAAAGAGTAGAAAGGGACAAAGAATTTGAAATTTAGAAGGGAAGAATAAACCCTAGAAAAGGAAAAATACAACAATACCCTTGGATTAGTGAACTAAATTAAAGGACCAAAATGAATGTTTCACAAAGATTTCATGGTTCAACTATGGGGAATATATAGATCCAATTCAAAGAGGATGAACAAGCCCAAAATCAAGGTTCCAACCCCAACAATTGAGCAGATTTTAAAAAGGATGATGTCAAGAGGATTAGAGTTAAGACAGGAGTCAATTTATAGACTTTCTACTATTGAATTAAATAGGGGAAAGCAGCAGATAAGTGGATCTAACAATCAAGAGAAGCTAGGTGTCCAAAGTTCTATTTTGGAGATTCAAAATATGTTTGTTCAAGGGAGAGGGAGCTCAAATTAATTATTTGAAGGCCTTAGAGCCTTCAGTACTATTGGACGACCCTGATCTAGGTGCTTCTCGACTAAAACTACTTTGAGGACTCTATAGGCACCAAAAAATTGTAGTGTTAATGCCAGAAATTTTAAAAGGGGACCTTAGACTCACAATTTTTCCATAAATGGTACGGGGAAGTCAGTTGGAACATCTCATAGTCCTAAATCCAATTTTCTATTTGGAAAAGATGTTTTTTCACATTTAGATCTTTCCAGAATGTTTTTCACAACTAGAAACTATAGTTGGGGCTTTAAAAAGCTGATATGGCAGCTTTAGCTAGCCTTGATAAGGGTATAAAGTTTATGAGGTGGGTTGGAGAGAGATTTTTTAGATTTAGGGAATTTTTAGAAGTGTTATTTGAGGGAAAAGAAGCAAGGGGAATTTTTAGAAGTGTTATTTGGGGGTTTAGAAGTGTTATTTGGAGATTAAAGGGCAGGTAGGGAAAAAGTATTATGTTAATGGATTGTAAAATATTAGTCGGAATGTGAGGGGGCTGAATGACCCCAACAAGATAGCCATTATTACAATGGGCTTTAACGAATGCATAGCAAATGTGATATGTATTCAATAAACAAAAATAGAGCTTTTGATAGATAGTATCATTAGAAATTTATGAGGGATAAAGAAGGGAGAGGGGGCGCAGGGGTAGGTAAGTGAAGTATGTTTACATCCTAGCTCAGGTAAGTGCAGGACAAATTCTCATTCTTTAGGATAAGAGAAAGAGCAGGTGTGTAGAGGTTTATAAAGGTAATTTCATGTTAGGAATGAGGTCCAAAAAATTGATAACCAAGTAGTTTGGGGTTTGAGGGTGTTTATTGGTAGGTGGGGAGAGTTCAAAGAATATTTTTAGGGAGGAGTTAGGCGATGGTATGGGGAGATGAGATATACCTTAGGTATTAAGGGGATTTTAATACCATTAGATTTCTAGATGAAAGAGTTGGGTGTTGGGTGGTGCTAAGGATCATTGAGGATTTTTTGGAGTTTATAAATGACTTTAACATTATTGATTTACAACTCATAATCTATATCAAGATTAGACAGATTTCTTGTGCCTCCTTCTTGGGAGGTATGATGTCTACCAAATTACCATTCTTGGGGGTAAATACTTGCATATTCCTTATTTTAAGCATCGAAAGTGCCATGACAGTCTGGCACATCAACACCCTAAACTTAATATGTTTGTGTGTCCTCAGGCAACTGACATATAATAGATAAAACACAATGCTTAACTAAAAGAAACCTAAGGCACCTACGACAGTCAACTCAATTTAGCTCAAAGTTCTTACCCCCTCCTATTTACAATTTTCAAAACCTCTGTGTGGATTCACATAGAACAATAGTATGACATAAAGGAATCAATTAATGACATTATATTAGCAACAAACAACCAAACATATATGCAATTGACACTACCCGAACAAATAAGTAGTTAAAAACACAACCTATGTACCCTCACAGCAAGAAAGTCCCAACTCTAACAGTAGCATAATAAATGTCACTGTAAGGGACTACATCAAATACTCATGCTCTCAAAATAAGTTCCAACAATATGCATAAAATACCATTGGCTTGCCCTTATTTTCTATACCTTAGTTTTTTGGACAGTTGAATTGGGAACACTATAGGACTTTTCTAGTCTTGTAAATATAGGCTTGGGGCCAGGTATGGTACATATGGGAAAAATTGACTCACCTTTCTTGACACTACACTTATGTTATTGTCTCCACTACTTAACTATGCTTCTTTTATTTTCCCTTCCTATATTGCTTATTCAAATTGGGTGTGGTCTCCTTCATTCTTATCTTTTATTCACTTCTTTTTTTTTCTTTTTCTCTCATTTTACTAACACACCTAAGCCTACTTTCATTTTTTATTCAACTCCCTTCTTCATACCTATTTTCAACTATGCACCCCTGTGATATCCACCCATAACTTAGGCAATTTCCTCAAGTTGAGGTATAAAGTGTCCAAGGAGGGACTAGAGCCAAAATAAATTCATTATAATTAAATGGGAACGGGAAGGTGAAAAGGTTAAAATAAGAAAATACGTCAACTTAGGCACAAATTAGGGATCAAGAGATACTTATGCTCATTCGTTCAATATATTAAGAGTGGAATTATTCAAACACGTCCTATGATCATGTTCCAACCAACTATCCTACAACCTAAGCTAGACTAACCGATCAAGTTCTAGATTAAATGCACAAAGAGAACTAAGCAACTGCCTCACACATGGTATAGGGTTATATTATCAAATATTACCTATTCGATTCATGCAAACCTAAGCTATGATTATTTTGTCTGTAATCCTAATTCCATAAAAAGATTCAACAATGGTCACACCTATATTCACAACACATAGTTCACAAAATTTAGGAGAGGTATTATATTTTTCAAATACTTAAAAACATAAAACAAAACATGTTGACTTCCCTTAGGTTCCTTATTTTTTTTCTAATTAAACAAAAACAACACATAACATATATCCCAACACAACACAATACCTAACTATGCCCGCTATACTATGATAATTCATTTCATGAAAAGAGACACGACAATAATACCACAAGAGGACATCTAGACCCGCAAGTAGCCCTACCCCCATAAAATAAGCATGCATTGTCCCCAATACATTAGGCCACCATAAAGAAAGAGAGTTAGGAACATACCTGTGGCACCTTAGGTGTGTAGATCTAATGTCAATCACAAATCCACGAATTATCACAAATAGAGAATTAGAAATAAACCTTTGATTTCCTCCTAAGCAGCGCTTGATTTAATATTGCAGCATAACGTGGGGACCTTGATTACTCAGACTTCATCAAGGTAGCCATAGGGTTTGCCTCCAGGGTAATCTAGATTTTGTATTATTGAAACTACCCTTATGCCAATTGGATGCATCATAGTTCTACAAACATTGAATGTGACTTCCTCATTATTCAGCCTGAATTTAAGCTCACCTCCTTTTATCCATGGATACTCTACTGTGGATAAAAATGGTCTCCCTAAAATTATGGGTATTTCAAAATCAGCCTCACATTCTAAGACAACAAAGTCATCGAAAAGATGAAGTTGTCCACTTTAACCAATACATCAAATGATATGCCTATGGGATTTTTCACCATACGATCTGCCATTAATAACTAAATCATCGTGGGTATTAGAGGATCTCAAGCCCAATTGTTTGAACACTACTAGCGACATCAAGTTAATGCCTGTATCCAAGTCATACAAAGCCTTGATAAATTTTGATGACCAATAGTAAAAGGAATACTGAAAGCTCCGAGATCACCTTTCTTTTGCGTGAGAGATCGAGATGAAATTGCACTACGATGATGCAAACCAACAACATCCTCATAACTGACAATTCTCCTCTTTGTCACCAAATTCTTTATAAATCACGCATATTCAGACATCTGTTCTAAAGCCTTAAGAAGAGGAGTGTTCATAGTCAACTCTTTCAGCATAGAAATAAACTTCTTATACCTCCCTTCTTCATCTTTTTGCTTCAATCATTGGGGAAAATTTAGAGGAGATTGTGGCGTAGGCTTTAATACTAATGTGACCTCCTTATTATTGCCTTTTATCATTATCATCTTATTTTTCTACACCCATGTGATGTCTCGTCATTAGTTACCAACTTCTCAATTTCAGATTTTACTACATCATCAATATCCACAAGGTCAATCCTCACATCATCAACCATTGGCATGGATGGATCTAAAGTGTCCCTATTGCTCTGAGTAGTAATAGATAAACAATGACTATCGTTATTTGTATTCTAAATTATGTTGCTAGGAAGAGTGCCTAGTTGACGCTGGTTTAATGCGGCAGACTTTTGCCCAAACTGCTGCTCGAGATACTTAATAGCGGTGGCATATGATTTCAATTTCCGTCTCAATCCCTATATGTATGTGTTATTCTTAAGGCAACACTCTTAGCTATCTGAACTCTTCACAAGATTAGCAAGCAATGCTTCCATTCTAGAGTCAGCATCACAATTCCTCAGTGGAACATAAAGACCACTCTTCTCCGTATAATCATCTTTTCTCCTCCATTCACCATTACACTTTCTTCTCTTGTCCCTAGTCTTATCTCTATAATAATTTTGACCTTCATTTATTTGCCTGGTGTTCTAAGGGTCCTAATAGGATCCTTGTCCCTTGGCTCAGAAACCCGCCATCTCTCTATCCATGTACCTTGATTCCTTCTCCAAATCAAATCCATCAAGTCTAGAATATTTACCTTGTATGCCCACTATATTCAACATTTTTTCTCCCATAGTTGCAAACTGCTTAGCAAGCAACACAATCTCAATCTTTAGTTGTGATATCTCTTGAGCCGCCAATCAAATAAGTACCAGCTCCTACATCCATCTCTCAAATATGCCACCTTGGTTGGTTTTAGTATTCCGATCTAAGATTTCTACAGCCTACTCCAAACAAAGATTCATGAAAGCCTCACCAGTAATAGTATTAGCCACAACTTTGGTATTTGCATTCAAGGCTCTATAAAATATCTAATGCAACCCAGATCAGAGCCTTCTTGTAATAGGCATCCCAAGTCCACCTAGGATTGGGGACCACCCCCTTAACCTAACCCAACCACCTTATACAACCTTAGACGAGCTGAATTTTGAGTATATAACAAAATTGTGCAATGTTCTCATAAAAACTTTTGGATGGGGTCACAACAATGACCGACCTAACCAAGTCTGTCTATACAAAACTAACCATCCATACCATACCAAATAAAAGAGAATATCAAAACGTAATATGAAAGTCAAACCTAGAATGTACTATAATGGAACAGTGAGAAATTATGTACGATGATGCCAGCCTCCCAGCTTATTCTAATGCCAAGGTTGACACTAATACGGATCCTACCCATTCCAATCCCTAGAAGTACCACAATGCCTCTATACAAATAAATACAAATATTCAAATGGGACATGCCCTCAACCATGGACCAAACCAATATCCAAAATGAAAATATAAAATCTAAGAATGTCAAACATGAAATGATGCCTTCCAAAAGGATGAAAGATCACCACTTCAGTTTAATAAGTTATCCCCGAATCAAGTACTATAAAGGAGAAGTCGAACATCTGATTCGTGTATAGCGTGAGTATATAGCCGCCAATAGATGGGTTAATGGGCAAACACTAGAATGAATCTTGGGATAAGGATAAAGTAATGCCATTTATCAAAACAAAGTTAAAACCATCCAATGCAAACAACCATACATATATATTAGTACTGGGAAAAGGGACCAGGTTTAGTATGCCACTTAAAACCTTAACCTGGGTCATGTAGCTTAGTCATCCTACTACCTACGGGCCATATGGGTTCAGCTCCCCCTGCTAAAAGGGTACCAGTGTATGTAGCTGCACTACCAGGCAATATCCCCGGGATGACTAGTTCATCCCTCTAATATAAATGTGACATTTGCACGTGGCTATTGAAGATCCCTCATATTGACAAATATGAGTTTCCGATTTTCATCCCCCTGGGATCGCCACCTTCCATGGCTTAGCTTACACTTTCCGCCATTAATGCCTAATTAAAACCAAGTCCAAACAATCTAATTATCCATTTATTAACCAAGCCTATTTGATAAACCAGTGGTATCATTATATCACCATATTTGTAAGCATTTTCCCTAGCCAAACCGTTTAGATTAAGGGGACTCTCGGTGTCTTTTTTGATTATCATATTTACCTCTTGGGAGAATACCATGTTCTCCATAACTATAACCAATTAGCCTCTAACCTTTGTAAACCATTTGTAGTTTCATAGATAAGCTAAAAACAAGAAAGAGTTCCCTTTTAAAAGAGTCAATGCAATAAATGTATCTTTATGATCATTTAATCAAACACCTTGGGGACATAGTAAAACCAAAACCAAATTCCATTACCATTAAACTATCACCATGCAATTCCATTATCCAAAACCACCATTAATGCATAGAAAGCATAATAAAACCATAAGAAATCATAACCAAGCCTTGAAAATCAAAAACCCCAAATTAATGATTGAAAGTCAAAACCATGCAAAAATAAAACCATGAAATTAACCATATAACCATTCCTTTAATTAAAATTACAAGTAGGGAATAGAATCATGCCTTAACCAAGAAGATTGATGGAAAAAATTCACCAAGACAAGCCCTAAAGTAAACCCTTAATTGAAACCTAGATCTTTTCCCCAAAAGCTCTTGAAAGAATTATGATATATTTTGTAAGAGATTCTAAGTGTTTAAGAATAAAATAATAGGGTAAATAACCTCCTAAGTGTATTAGAAGTTGTGGGTACTTATTAGGTTAAGTAGTGAAATGTCCAGAATACCCCCACTTAAATCACATAAAAACCTGACACAGGGTTACTACTGACCTCCTTTAGAGTCGTAACCTAGCTTACGGTTGATACCCACCCAATCGTAACCAATCCTAAACCATAGATCAGACACTATCCAGTATACGACTTATCCAATAAAGGCGTAACCTCAACATATGATCTATACCTATGATCTGTATCCCTAGCAGAATGTAACACTAGGAGGAACAAACACCAACCACCTTATGATCCACCTATATGACTCATACCCATGTTTTGCGACTCATACCCTCGATTTGTATCTATTCCGCTTACAACTCATAGCATAAGTCATACTAGGTCCAAAGAATGAGATTCCTAAAAATTTTATGACGGTCCAAACCTGGGATACTTCAGTCTCCTCCACTATGAACATTCATCCCCGAATGATGAATAAGGTAGGGATAACCATAAACATAGTTATTTGAATTATCAGACATCCCATTAACAAAGTTTTAAAAAAATAGGAAAAGATGTTAATCTTTCCTTTAAAAAATTCAGAAAATAAAGATGTGTTCAAGAACACATACCCTTTGTATGAATATCAGAAGCAGAAAACAAGAGTGGTTACTTAGACTTTATATCCTCTTCTGTTTCCCACGTGGCCTCTTCTACCTTGTGGTTCTACCATAGATCCTTAACCAAAGCCACATCCTTGGTCCGCAATCGACGAACCTGCCTATCCAATATCTCAACTAGGACCTCTTCATAAGATAAAGAATCCGAGATATCCAACCCTTCCAAAGGCACAATCGAAGATGAATTGCCAACGCACTTTTTCAACATAGGAACATGAAATACTAGATGAACCAAACTCAAGTTAGATGGAAACTCCAAATCATACGCAACATTGGCTACTCTTTATAAAATCTCATAAGGATCAATGTACCAAGGACTGAGATTTCCTTTTTGCCAAACCGCACTACTCTCTTCATAGGAGACACCTTAAGGAAACCTTATCCCTAACTGCGAACTCCAAGTCTCTGCGCCTAACATCTGCATACAACTTTTGATGACTCTGGGTAGCTTGATCCTATTCCTAATCACCTTCACCTTTTCCATAGCTTGACGAACCAAATCTGGACCAAACAAATTACCCTCCCCAAGATCAAACACACCAATAGAAGATCTATACCTCCTACCATACAATTCTTAAAAAGGAGCCATACCAATACTATTATGATAGTTATTATTGTAAGAAAACTCTACCAAAACATATATGCTCCACCCAACTTCCACTAAAATTAATCACGCATGCTCAAATCATATCTTCTAATATCTAAATAGTTCTTTTCGCTTTCGCTTGCCCATCCGACTGCGGGTGGAAATCCATTCTCAGACTCATCTTAGTCCCCAACCCTTTATGGAATGGCCGCCAAAAGTGGGATGTAAATTGTGTACTATGATCGGAAATAATTGAAATTGGCACCCCATGCAGTTTCACAGTCTCTTGAAGATAAAGCTTTGCATAATGCTCCACCGAAAAGCTAGTCCGCACAGGTAAGAAATGCACAGACTTCGTCATCCTATCCACAATGACCCTAATCAAATCAAATTAGTTCTGAGACCGAGGAAGATCGATAACAAAATCTATATTGATCTCCTCCCACTTCCATTCAGGAAACATAATCTCTTGATACAACCCACAAAGACTCATGTGCTTAACCTTAACTTGTTGACACACCAAGCATATGGATACAAAATCAACCACGTCTAGCTTTTTGCCATTCCACTAATAGATCTCCTTCAGATCATGGTACATCTTAGTAGAACTGGGATGGACAACATAGCATGACTCGTATTCCTCAGCCATGATTCTTTGTTGCAAATCATTTACATCAGGAACACATAACCTTCCTTATTACTGCAAAGTACCATCACCGCTAATCTAAAAAACTGCCACTTTTTGGCTCAACAATGCTACCCTTGATTTTCATCAAGAAAGAATCCAACACTTGTTTTTCCTTAATCTCCTCACCAAGAGATGATTTTCTAAGCGATGAATATCCTTTACTAATTTCCATTTTTCTTCTTCCACATGAGCCAAACTACCCATGGACAACCTGCTAAGAGCATCAACAACTATGTTAGCTTTACCTAGATGGTAGTGAACACTTCTATCATAGTCCTTGAGAAGCTCAAGCCATCTCTTCTGCCGGAGATTAAGCTCTTTCTGCAAGAATACATACTAAAATCTCTTATGATCAGAAAAAATATCCACATCGACCCCATATAAATAATATCACCATATCTAATAACTCTAAATCATGAGTAGGATAGTCCCTCTCATGCATCTTAAACTGCCTGAAAGCATAGGCTATCACCTTCTTATGTTGTATCAACACACAACCAAGACCAACTCGAGATGCATCACAATAAACTATGAACCCATTATTGCCTTCCAACAAAGTTAGAACTAGAGTTGAAGTCAACTTATCCGTCAACTTCTCAAAACTCCCTTCACACGTATCCAACTAAGAAAAAATAACCTTCTTCTGAGTCAACTTATTCAAAGGAGCAGCTATCAGTGAGAAGCTATCCAGAAACTACCTATAATATCCGGCTAAACCTAAGAAGCTCTGATTATCAAATAGTGTCATAGTTGTAGGCCACTTTTTCACCACAACCACCTTCTGTGGATCCACGATGATCCCTTTATGATAAATGATATGACCTAAGAAATTCATAGCATTTACCCAAAACTTGCACTTAGAGAACTTAGCAAACAACTGTTGTTCTCTTATGGTGTATAATACCACACGGAGGTGATTAGCGTGATCTACCTCACTATTCGAATACACCAAAATATCATCAATAAACACAACGACGAAGAGATCCAAATACTATCAAAAAACCCTATTCATCAAATCCATAAACACTATCACAACATTTCTCAATCCAAATGACATCACCAAAAACTCATATGCCCATACCTAGTGCGAAAAATTATCTTAGAGATATCTATATCCCTCATCTTAAATTGATGGTACCCAAACTAAAGATATATCTTAGAGAAGAATTTTGCAACTTGCAACTGGTTAAATAGATCATCTATCCGATGGAGAAGATATTTGTTCTTGACCGTTACCTTATTCAACTGCTTGTAGTCGATGCACATATGAAGAGAACTATCCTTCTTGCGCATGAACAACACCGATGCACCCCATAAGTAAACACTAGGACGAATAAACCCTTTTTCTAGAAGATCTTTAATTTGTTCATTAAGTTCCCTTAACTCAACCAAAGCTATTTTATATGGCAGAATAAAAATTAGACGAGTGTCCAAATGTAGATCGATACCAAACTCTATCTCCCTGTCTGGAGGAACACCTAAAAGATCATCTGGAAAGACTTTTGGAAACTCATTAACCACAGCGACCGAAGACAAAGGAGGACCTTCCAAATTAGAATCTTTAACCTGGACCAAGAGATAAAGACAACCTTTGGAGATTAACCTTTGAGCTCTAAGATAAGAAATAAACTTCTCCCTAGGCACTAAGGAACAACCTTCCCATTCTTTTTCTAGCTTACCAGGAAACCTAAAGATGACCCTACCAGTTCGACAATCCAAATTTGCATAACAAGAATGCAACTAATCCATGCCCAAGATTATATCAAAATTTACCATACCCAACTCAAAAAGATCCGCCAAACTTTGCCTACCACTCACAGATAACACACACACCCTATAGACCCATTTATAGTGACCGAATCTCCTATCAAGGTAGAAATAGAAAACTGATCTAAAATAATTTCTAAATTAAAACCAAAAGACACAATTATATAAGAAGTCGCATAGAAAAGGGTAGAACCTAGATCAATCAAATAATACATGTCATGAGATAATAGATGTAATATACCAGTAACAACATCAAGTGATGACTCAAATTCTTAATAGGATGCCAAAGCATACAAACTGTTTCAACCAACACTGGAATTAGGAGCAATAATAGAAGCAGATGCCATACCACTGGGAGTAGGAATAGAAGATGAAGCCACCAGAATATTATTCTCCCCCATAGCAACCTTGTTAGATGGACAATCCCTGAGCTGATGGCCTACTTACCTATACTTGAAGAACTTATCCCTACCTTTCTTATAGAATCCCTAATAAGTATGACTGTAAAATCGATAAGGAGGATACGATAAAATAGACTGACCTCCACTTGCCTAAGACTAAGCTCCCTGCGCTTGAGAATTATCACCACTATGATGATGCCTATCGCCCGACTATTGGGGGTAAGAAGCACTGGTAGTTGAGAAGGAACCATAACTCCCCTACTTATTTTTCTGCCATTTCCTACCATCTATACCAACTTAAGACTGGGCACATATCTGATTAGAAAACCTACCTCGCTTACCTTACCTATCTCTATATTCTGCCTGGCTTCTCTTCTCATTCTTAACTTATTGTATATGAACAGTTAGCCTTGACATATCTATATCATCATGAGCAAAGCAGTCTTTCTCTCAAGAATTAAATCTTTATTCATCCCAATAGTGAACTTTCTCATTCTTGACCTCATATAATCCACCAAGCCAGGAGTATACCTCGATAACTAATAGAACTTAAAGTTATACTCATTCACAAACATTCTCCCTTACTTGAGGTTCACAAACTCCAACATCTTAGCTTCCCTTAACTCTTAAGAAAAGAACTGATCCATGAAGGCATCAGAAAAGACCTCCCATATACCATCCTCTTCTACATCACCCTTATCTCTATCCCACTCCTTATACCATATATAAGCAACCTCTTTGAGTTGATAAGTTGCAAGGTTTACTCCTTTTAACTTAGTGGCCCTTATTACCTGAAAGATCTTCTCTATCTAATTAAGAAAGCCTTATGGTTCTTCCTCTACCCTCACTCTCATAAAAGTCAGAGGACTTATCTTCATAAATTGTCCAACCCTAGCAGCCTCAGTAGATACAATATTGGCCATACCCCGTTTGGCCTGAGCACAACTAGTTGGGTAATAGCATGCATAGACTAATAAAACTCCATATTCATCATATTGCCCTGAGGGACCTGAGGAGTAGCAGAAGGAATAGAAGAAAATATGGTACAATCAGGAACAGGACCATGATATCAAAGATGTACTCCAGATGTAGGAGGTACTCCTTCAGCATTATCTTCAAATGAGACGAATGAATTTTCTTGTGTTCTAGATCAAGGAGGCATGATCTAAAAGATGAACAAACAAGGATTTGAAGAGATTCTAGGACTGAGAATTCAAGCTTGAAGAAAGAATACCAAGAAAGTAAAAGATTCCTAGATGTCTTCCATCCTCTCTCTTATGAGTGTGATGTGCTACGTACCCTTAAAAGAGACTCTACTCAACACGGCTTTATGGTGTCCCAATTGGCCATGATCCTAGGCTCTGTGTAACACCCCGTATATTTCTAAGCTAGAAAATAAATCATTGTTCCTACATATGAAACCTCCTATCCTATGATTCATATTTGAGTACATTAATTTGGATGAGTATCCTAGTAATAATAGAGCTTGTGATGTGTTAATCACGTTCCTAAGAGTCACTTAGAGTAAGCCAAGCTAAGAACTTTTGAATCCACCAAGTTTTTGTGTGTGATTTCACATAGATCATATTTGATCAAGGATAACTTGGTTTATAGGTGGTATTTTGGCAGATTTATACCCTCAAAATTGTACAAAATTGAATAATCTTTCCGTCAATATCGAATTTGCCTAAAATGGACACCTGGTGAAGAAGTTATGGCAATTTAAAGTTTCAGCAGTGTCATTTCAATTAGTGCTGATCGCGCCATAAGCCAAAATGACGTTCGTCAATTTCCAGTGTCTCTCCATGATTCCAGCAAGTTGCAGGGAATTTCTAAGTCACAAACGGGTGGAAATACGATGTCTCTGCATCGCGTCGGGGGCCCAAATCAGGTAATTTTCATAGAATTAAGTGACGCACCTAGAGGGGTATTTGGGTCATCTTTCCCCCCTATATAAGTCACAAACATGGGATTAAGGCCCCAAATCATCTCCTTATATTACTTTTATAAAAATTCTCTCAAGAACAGCCAAGAACAAGTCTAGGATTTAATTGGGGGTTTGAAATTCCAAGCTTATTTTACTACTATCTTCATGGATTGTTAATCTAAGGTATGCGTAGTGTTCATCTATGGATCCAATCTTTTCATAGAGCTCAAGAACCATGTTTTAAATACTATTTTGTGAACTTTTTGTGGTGATACGAGCATGTACATGTTGATGATTGTTTATTAAGTTTCAAGATGATATCTAAAGGTGTTTTCATGGAATATATATATAGTTGTTGGTTGAAAACTATGAACTTTAGGTGGTGTAATATGGTGCAAGTTATGAAACACACCTATGCCTTAAAAATGCATGCTAGGTGTTTGATAAAATGCTTGGGATGCTAGAAATTTATGTTTACATGGCTCCGTGCTATCTAAATGACAAGTCTATGTTAGCTATATACTTAAATATGAATTTCATGTTATTGGTGTGTTGCTATTGTTGTGGTATAAAGCAAGTATGATAATGGATATGTATAATATGTACACAAAATATATCCATGCAATCCCTACACTGTTTAAGATGTTGAATAACTACATGAAGTATAAGATCTCCAACTTATCATATTATCAATTGTGGACTCCAATCTTTTGATTAAGGCATATCATATATGTCAGTTTTCTTCTATCGAGTCCTGGGGGTATTCGTACCTAAAAATTATAGCTGTGTGCCTAGAGCCATGTCAAGTTATCATAATAATCTCAGTCAAGCTATAATATATAGAACTCAGTCAGTTATGTGACTTAGAAAACCTCAGAAATCTCATGACCTCAGTTAACTCTCAGATAGTAGTACTATTTCGTCAGTCAACGAAAGTCAGTTAATCAATCCATGTATAGTTCGTTGAATCATGTTCAGTCTCTTTAGATGGGAGTAGAAGTTATCACCGAGTGAACCCAAGGATGGGAACTCACCTACCAGTTTAGGGTATAATTCTTAACAGTCATCCTTGCATTCCAAAACTATGTAGCCACCATAGGCTGAGACATCTTAACCTATTAGATTAGGTTTATTGAGGTGGCTTAACTTGTCAGTTCAGGGTTCCCACCACTCTCGTTTTGAGTACCTGCCAGCTAAGGGTCACTTACAACTGTCCTTACCAGTGGCGCGGTATTGACACCCCTCCAGTCGGGCCAGAGATTAGACCCCAGCTTAACCATAATGGCACACATTAGGCATATCGGTTAAACAAGTACCTCCCACAGTATCAGACTCAGTATTAGTAAAAGAACTTAGACAGTTCTTCAGATATCAGTATAACAGGACTGTTAGATACAGTCAAATTCAGTTATCGCACGGGACTCAGAAAGTTCCATCATATTCATGACTATTAGAAATACAGTTTCAGCCATGTCAGTTATCAGTAAACCATGTATTAGCATACAGATTTAGCTATCATGTACTCATGATCTCAGTTACTATGTATGTTTGTACTCTTATGTTCATATCAGTCAGTCAGTTAGCATTATTCATGCATGTAAACCCTTTGCATTAGCCTACCTCACTCGTATACTCTGTACTCCAGTTGTACTGATGTATTTGTGCTATGGTGCTTTCTTCTTATGTTACACCATAGGTTCAGAGACACGAGTTCCAGAACAGCAGTAGCTGCTGCATTCTAGTGTATAGAGTTGCAGTGAGTCCTTTCCATTCGAGAATAATATCATATTATTTTATTTCATTTATTATTTTAGCTCAGTTTTGTTATACGGAGTTAGTTAGAGACATATTATTTCAACTCCTTATTAAGATAGTATTTAGATGCTTTTAGATTTAGTTCAGATTTGATTCAGTTTTTAGTTATTTTAGGTATCTTTCGCCCACACGGATGTTACTATTTTATAGATTCTTTATTCAGTTGAACCTTATAGCCTACATGTTTATGATTTCCACATTATTACATTACATATTGTAGTGCACAGGTATAAATATCAGTCATGGGTTAGCTTGTGGTCCTTTGGGGTCATAAGCATCGTGTAGCATTTCGGTTCAGAAAATTGAGGTGTTAGAAACTTGGTATTAGAGCCTAAGGTTTAATAGAGTTTTAGGAAGTCTGAAAGCCACATCTAGTAGAGTCTTCTGCATGGGTGTGTTGCGGGCCACATTTATATGCAAGAGGCTATGAGTTGTTTAAGAACAGTTTTCTTTATTTCAGTATTTATGTCATGCCAGTGATCATAATCACAAGTCAGTCTCTTGGTCTAATCTACTTCTTCTCTTTATTTCAGAACATACCTTCTAAGAGAAGAAATCAGTCATCCCCTTAGTTTAAAGAACCTTTGGGCGATCATGTTTCTCATGTGGAGTTCAAGACCGCATTTACCATACTTCTTTAGTTTGTGGCTACACAAAATGAATGGCCACTAGTTATTCCGGCCAATCCAGTGGCCAATTCCGTAGCAGCTAGGATTTGGGACTTCACCCAAATGAACCCTCCATCTTTCTTCGGGTCTAAGTATGATGAAAACCCTCAGGAATTCATTGACCATGTTCAGAAGGTTATTGATGTCATGGGAGTTACTTCTGTTCAGAGTGATGAGTTAGCCGCATACCAATTATAGGATGTTGCTCGTACTTGGTACAACAGCGAAAGTCCAAGAGGGCAGACGATGCAGGTCCTATTGAGTGGGAGGAATTTTTCACGACTTTCTTAGATAGATTCTTTTTCTAAGAGCTGAGAGAGTTCAAAGTTCTTAAGTCCATCAACCTCAGGCAGGTAAATATGATGGTTAGAGAGTATTCCCTTAGATATACTTAGCTAGCCAGATATGCCCCTCTTGTGGTTGCAGACAACAAGGCTAGGATGAGCAAGTTTGTGTGAGGGGTGAATGATAGTGTGGTAAATGAGTGTAGATCTACGATGCTGAATAGCCATATGACTTTAGCCAAACTCATGCCCATGCTCAGCAAATAGAGGAGTAGAAGGTTAGGACTAGGGAGAGACAGAATAAGAGATCAAGGTTAGGCAGTTTCAATTTTGGTCAACCCTAATCAGAGGGAGGAAACCGTTCACAATTTTATCCCAAGTCATCAGCTCCAACTCATTCTTGCACCAGTGTTCTAGTGCCAAAATTTAGAGATGGCAACAGAGATAGAGCACCAGGCTCTAAATCTTAGGGCAGTGTTAGCAATGCCCAAACAAATCCCCTATGTCAAACTTGTGGTATGAACCACAAGGGTATTTGCAGAGCCGGTAGTGATGTCTATTTTGTTTGTGGTAAGCCAGGCCACAATATTAGAGAGTGTACTCAATCAGGTCCTCAGGGATAGCAGAACCATTCCACAGCTCAGTGTGATTGCCCAAACCAGCAGGGTGCCACTTCTAGTGCTACTATTGGGCAATGCCCAAATAGACTCTATGCTCTTCAAACCCGAAAGGATCAGGAAAATTCTCCTGATGACATTATTGGTATATTACAGATTTTTTATGTTTATGTTTATACTTTGCTAGACCCAGGTGCATCCTTGTCTTTTGTCACTCCATACATAGCAGGTACTTTTGAAATTAGTCTCGAGATTTTAGCAGAGCCCTTTTCAGTCTCTACCCCAGTAGGTAAAACCATTATAGCTCAGCGGGTATATAGGAACTGCCCGATTATGATATTTCAGAAATCTATGTCAGCAGATTTATTTGAGTTAGAGATGATTAACTTTGATGTTATTCTCAGCATGGATTGGCTTAATTCCTCCTATGCCACAGTCGATTGCAAAAATAGGATAGTTCAATTTCAGTTCCCGAATGATCCCATCCTAGAGTGGAAGGGTAGTACCTCAACGTTCAGGGGTTAGCTTAGTTTCTACCTTCGGGCAAAGAAAATAATTTCTAAGGGGTGTGTGTATCATCTCGTGCATCTTAAGAATTTTAGTTCGGAATCTCCCAGTCTCAAATTAGTCCTACTGGTTAATGAATATTTAGATGTCTTTCCTGAAGATCTTCCAGGCATTCCTCCCAAAATGAAAATAGACTTTGGCATAGACCTTCTCCCAAATACTCAGCCTATTTCTATTCCACCATACAGAATGGCACCAGGTAAACTCAAGGAAGTAAAAGATCAATTGAAACATATCTTAGATAAGGTATTCATCATGCCCAGTATATCCCCATGGGGTGCATCAGTCTTATTTGTGCACAAGAAAGATGGTTCTCTCAGAATGTGTATCGATTACCATCATCTCAACAAAGTTACAGTCAAGAACAGGTATCTACTTCATAGAATAGATTACTTATTTGACCAACTTCAGGGTGCCAGTTATTTCTCCAAGATAGACCTCAGCTTAGGTTATCATCGGCTCAGAACTAAAGAATGTGACATCCCGAAGATAGCTTTTCGTACTCGGTATGGTCACTTTGAATTTCTAGTTATGTCCTTTTATCTTACCAATGCCCCAGCCACTTTCATGGACTTGATGAATTGTGTGTTCAAGCAGTACTTGGACATATTCGTCACAGTCTTCATAGATGATATCCTGGTCTATTCTTGCACAGAGAGTGATCATTCAGACCATCTCAAAATTGTTCTTCAAACTCTCAGGGATCATCCGTTAATCTCTAAGTTTAGTAAGTGTTAATTTTTGCTAAGATCAGTAGCATTCCTCGGCCATATTATTTTTGGTGATGGCATTAGAGTAGATCCTCAGAAGATCGAAGTGGTAAGAAACTGGCCTCGCCTCGTATCTCCATTAGATATTAGGAGTTTTTTAGGTTTGGCCGTCTATTACAGAAGGTTTGTCAAGGAATTTTATTCTATTGTATCTTCTATGTATAGATTGACTTAGAAGAAGGTTAACTTTCAATGGTCACATTCATACGAGAAGATTTTTCAAGAGTTGAAGACTTGACTCACCTTAGCTCCAGTTCTAGCTCTTCCAGATGGCTTAGGTGGTTTCGTACTCTATTGTGATGCATACAGAGTGGGTTTAGGTTGTGTCATCATGAAACATAGCAATGTCATAGCCTATGCCTCCTGACAGCTAAAGCCCTATGAGAATAATTATCCTACTTATGATCCTGAGTTAGCAGCCATAGTATTTGCCTTAAAGATTTAAAGGCACTATCTTTATGGAGTTCATGTGGATATCTTTACAGATTATAAGAGTCTCCAGTATGTATTTTCTCAGAAATATCTTAATCTTCATCAGAGAAGGTGGTTAGAGCTCTTGAAAGATTATGACATGAGTGTCCTTTATCATCCGGGCAAGGCCAATATTGTGGTCAATGCTCTCAGTAGACTCTCCATGAGTAGTGTTTCACACGTTGAGGATAGAAAGAATAAAATAGCTCAGGAAATCCATCAGCTATCTAGACTAGGCATTCTCTTAGTCAAATCTTTCGAGGGTGGTGTATGTGTTCAGAGTAGTTCAGATTCATCTCTAGTTTCTGAGGTGAAAGAAAAGCAAGACAAGGATCCTAGCCTTATCAAACTAAAAGAGTGAGTTCAGAATCAAAAAGTTGAGGTTTTCTCCCAAGGGAAAGATGGTTTTCTTCATTGTCAGGGTCGTTTGTGTATTCTAGGTGTAGATGGGTTGAGGCAGCAAATTCTTGTAGAAGCGCATGGTGTGTGATACTCTATTCATCTAGGGGCCACTAAGATGTACCGCGACTTGTAGGAGATCTATTGGTGGAGTGGGATGAAGAAATATATTGCAGAGTTTGTGTCTAAGTGCTCTACATATCAGCAGGTTAAGATAGAGCATAAGAAACCTAGTGGTTCCATGTAGGAGTTTACTATTCCTACTTGGAAGTGGGAAGAAGTGAACATGGACTTCGTGATGGG